>NW_027185655.1:10147478-10206144 GCF_028583685.1 Petaurus breviceps papuanus | reverse complement strand
ACCCAATGAAGGGAGAGGTTGGGAGCTTGCAAACAGTAGGAGGCAGTAGAGTTGGGGAGTGTTTAAGATAATGGAAGGGTAGGCAGAGACAAAGCCCTTGGCTAATTATCCTGGAGAAACTGGGATGTAACTCATTTTCCCATCCTCCCCCATCAGTTGATTACATACCTTTTGGGGTCTTGGCCTAGCCTCCCACGGGGCTAAAGCCCCAACAAGATTATGCTCTGTTTGGAAGTATCTAGATAGTAAAATGGAATAAATCAGCATTCCTTTCTATTCAGCTGCCATAATTTGTTTTTACTCACACTGAACAATTAGGTCACATGTAGACAGGTACTTCATAATGTTTCTTGATTCACTGAGTGGCTATTTCCAAACTTGCCACATCAATCACTCTTAGTTATACTTGTTTTATCCTTCCCACCCAATCCAGTGGCTCATTTCATCTCTTTTTTGCTGTCCTCATTTCCCCCTCCTTCTAGCTACATTCATCTTGGTCTATGCTTGGAAGATAATAATAGTTGCCAGGGTGGGAACTGGTGGAGATGATTCTGGATCATTCCAGTGTGGAGATCTCATTTTAGCCTGACAGGAGTCACTTGGGTTTGTTGGTCCATATCACCTCTGACTTTTAAATCAACTTAAAAATTATTGGGCTTCAGTTTTCTGTTTATGGCCTTGAAGCTAATCATGTATTCCATTAAAAAAAAAAGCTATGCCTTGGGAAGTAGGTACCATTCCTAGATCCTGTGCGTAGAGACTGTCCAGGAACAAAGCCTTTTCTTTTGTTTTCATCTTGTGCTACTATCATTGCTCTAAGACAGCAAGAGGAAGCAAAAATGGATAACACCCCCCTCCTTCCTTCACATCTGTTGGTAGGTGGAGCCAGGTTCATGCATGTGGAGTGAAGGGGATGAATAATTCAGAAGTTATACCAGCCAGCCTCACTGCACAATCAGCACCAGAACGCCCAGCATCAGGTCCAAGGTTATAGAATAGCTAAGGACAGTGCTCGGTAAATGATTATAGATTTAAGATGTAAAAGTCTGCTAACAATGACTTCTATTTTGTCTCTGGGACCTCCTATGTAATGCTGCTTTGCCCTGATTTAAGCACCACTATTGCCTGTGGCTGCTGTTTTTGCATTTGGTTCTTCCCCTGGAGCCCTAGATCCAGCCCATGTGCCTGTGCCCTCTGCCTCCTCTACTGTATTAGCCTAGGATTCAGCCCATGTACCTGTGGCCTCTTCCTCCTCAGTCTTCCCAGAGTGCCTTGTGTAGGGTTTCTGTCTTCGCCCCAGGGTCTTCTCCAGGGTCTTCACCTTGGATTACTCCCACCATTTGCCTCATTTGGTCATATGTGCACACTGCTCAACAAAGATGGAGAAAACCATGAAACTGTATCAACTGGGTCCAGAGACTGTAGACCATCCTGGAGTTGGTAGCTCCTGCCATCTGTATACAGATGCCCTAAGCTGTACCTTCCCCACCTCCTGCCTATTGTGAGGTGGACCTTCTAAGACCCCCAGAAGGTCCAAGACCTTCCATTTGCCACAGTCATGTACTTTTCTCCAGGCTCTGATAATCTGCCTGAATTCATTCCTCAATAGTGAGCATGTCACACTCTCTCCATCCCAATGATTCTGAGCTCCTGGCTCTTATTGTATAAATGCTTCCCCACCACCCACTGTCACATCCTTACTCCCTGCTCTCTCAATCCTATCCCTTCAAGTCCCACTCCCGATCTCCACATCCCTTCCACTGCTCTCTCTAGAATGCCTGGTCCATAGGTAACAAACTTATTTTCCCTTTAAAACTTTTCCTTTCTCATTCCTTCCATCATCTTTTATTCACCGATACCTATGGCTCTCTCCTGATGGCAGAGTCTCCCTGGCCACCCTTTCCAGCACTAATTGAACTTTCATTTATACTTCTGACTCACTAGTCATGGTGTGTAGTTGGAATACTCCTTGCTACCTGTTGGTGTTTCCAGACTCTCTTTCTACCACCACCACTCGGTAACCTTGCTTCCTTTGAGGTTCATTCAATTTATAGTTATCACCCAGTTGAGATTCTGGTGGCTATTATCTAAAGAACACAATTTCACAATGAGTTCAGTGCTTGGCTTATACGTTTTCTCCTCCCCAATTCCTGCTTTCATACTAGGGGATTTCAATACATATTGATAATCAATATTCCCAAATACACTAATTTATCAGTTTTTCAACTTATTTATTTTCTGTAATCTGCTCTTCCACACCACTTCATCTACACATAGTGATGGTCATACCATTGATCTTTCCAGCACACACTTCCATGTTCATGAACTCTGGAATTCCTTAACTGATCATAACCTTATTTCATCTTTTCCTCTGTCTTAAGATGCCTGCCTCTGTCCTTCAACCTCAAGATGACCTCTAATCTGTCCACCCCTCAGTTCTTTCTTAATCTATCACCCTATGCACTGACTATACTCTCCTTCCTTCTCTATCTCCATCTTTTGGTGAACCAGCTCAACTCTAGCACATTCTCTACTTTCAACTCTAGACTGTTCTCTACTTTGCCACCTTATCTAATTGTCAATTCCAAACCTTCACCTTGAATTACTCTCCCCATTTGCCTCATTTGGTCATATGTGCACACTGCTCAACAAAGATGGAGAAAACCATGAAACTGTACCAACTGGGTCCATTACAAGTTTGTGCTATATAATTTCAACTGGGCTCTCACTGCAGCAAGGCAATCTTTTTACTTTTCCCCAATTGATTCACTATCTCACTCACCACAGCTGCTTTTTCAAACTTTTTCATCCCTCTTAAAACCTACCATAGTTCACTCCTCACCTCACCCCCTTTCAGTTGAGAACTTAGCTTCATATTTCACTAAAAAAATTGAGATCATTCTCCCAAAGTGTGTGTTCTCAACTCACATGTCCCAGATGCCTTTTGCTACTATGTCCTTCACCCTGGCTCACATGAAGAGGTGGCCCTTCTCCTTGCCAAATCCAACTCCTCTATATACACAAGTGATTCCACTCCATCCCATCTTCTCTAGCAGATTGTACCCTCAATAACCCTTTCTCTTTCCGTTATCTTCAATCTCTCCCTGTCTATTGATTGCCTACAAATAAATCCATGTCTCCATTCTTAAAACCTCACTTGATCCATTCATTCCTGATAACCATCATGCTATATCTCTCCTCCCTTTTGTAGTTGAATTCCTTGAGAAAACCATCTACAATCAGTCTTCCTTTCCTTTCACTCTCTCTTCTTAACTCCCCACCTTCCAACCTCAGCATAAACAGGAAAGCTTCCTACCTCATCAAACAACCACAACTGCTTTCTCCAAAGTTACCTGTGATCTTAATCACCAAAGTGAATGATCTTTTCTCAGACCTCATCCTTCCTTTCCTCTCTGCAGTCTTTAATACTGTGTACCACGCACTTATCCTTGATACTCTCTGCTCTCTAGGTTTTCATGACATGGTTCTGTCTTGTTTATCTATCCTTCTCTCTATCTTCTTCGTCTGCTTTGCTGGATTTTTATCCAGGTTGTGCTCACTTCATGTGGGTGTTCCCTAAAGCTCTGTCCTGGCCCTCTTCTCCCTCTGGGACATTCCACTTGGTGATCTCTTTGGTTCCCATGGGTTTAATTATCATCTCTATATATGATTCTCAGATCTGTTTATTCAGATCTAAACCCTCTTCTGAACTCTGGTCTTGCATCTCCAACTGCTTATTAGACATCTCAAACCGAATGAGACCATTGGACACAGACATCTTAAACTCAATATGACCAAAGTAGAATGTGCTATCTTCTGCCCAAATTCTCCCCTCTTCTCAGCTTCCCATCTTTCCAGTCACCCAGGTTTACAACCTGATATCCTTAACTCCTCACTCTCTCTCACACATCTTTCACTGTATCCAATCTGTTGATAGTTCCTCTTGATTATACCTTTGCCCAATCTTTCACATATGTCACCTTCTGTCCTCTGATACTGTTGTCATCCCAGTGTGGGCCTGCATCACCTCATGCCTGGACTATTACAATAACCTGCTGCTTGGTCTACCTGCCTGAAGTGTCTCCCTACTCACCCCAATCTACCCTCCACTTAGCTCTCTTCCTAAAGCACAGGTCTGACCATATCACTCCCATACCCTGCGTCCACATGGCTGTCCTTCATGCCTACAATTCTTTCCCTGCTTGTCTTTGCCTCTTGGCTTCCCTGGCTTCCTTCAAGCCTCAGCCTTTCCCACTTCCCCTTAATGCTACCATCTTCCCTTTGCGAGTTGCTCCCATTTACCTTGCTTGGGCATGATCGTTTGCCTGTTTTCCCCTCCATTAGACTGTTAGCTCCTTGAGGACAGGGATTGTTTTTACCTTTCTTGTTATCCCCAGTGCTTAGCCCAGTTTCTGATACATAGTAGGGGGCTTAATAAATGTTTGTAGAACATGACTAATGTGGAAATAATTTAATATGATTGTACATGTATAGGCTATATCAGATTACATGCCGTCTTGGGGATGGAGAGAACGGGAGGAGGGGGAAAAATTAAGAACTCAAAATCTTATAAAAATGAATGTTGAAAACTAAAAAATAATTAATTAATTAAAAAGAAAAAAATTAAATGTTTGTGGACTTACTCATTTTGTATGTAAGGAAACCAAAACTAAGAGAAACTTAGCAATTTGTCCAAGGAGTAATGAGTTAAGCTGGGATTGAACTCAAATCTTGTGACTTAAAAACCAATGTTCTTTCCATTGCCTTTAAAAAAATTTTTTTTGGTTTTGCAGGGGGGAAGGCAGGAAAAATGGGGTTAAGTGACTTGCCCAAGGTTAATAAGTGTGTCAAGTGTCTGAAGCTGGATTTGAACTCAGGTCCTCCTGACTCCAGGGCCAGGGCTCTATTCACTGTGCTACCTAGCCACCCCCATTGCCTTCTTCGTAATTGCTTCTCCATAAAGGAGCAGCTCTTTTTTTGAAATGGGATTTGATCAAGCACTACCTTTTCCATTCATGTGTTGACTGTTGTATTTTTAAATAAGTCAAATGAACATTTATTTCCCATCAGCATATCAGATGCTGTGAGGTATACATTAGGTGCATGAAATATGATCCCTACACAGGCTTCAATCTAGTTGGGAACTTCAATATATCAGGAGTCAGATTCATGCTTCCGTGGAGCTTTAAAGTATCACAGCACAGTTTGAGAACAATACTAAAATAGTACAAAAGTAAGTGCAAAACTGTGTTGTGGTATAGATGAGGAACTCTACCAGAATTACTTTTGGAAAGGATCTCACCACATTTTCACACTTCCCTACCCCCCTATATCCTGCATTTCCACCTGCAAGTACCACATGGCATACTTTGTTATGCATTAGAGTAAATCAAAATCAATTTGAGAACTTTGTGAAATAATATGTGACCTCTTGGCTTGGAAATTACCTTACTAGGTAATTATTTTTTCACTTTTCAAATGCTTTATTAACTTCTGATTTACATCAATAATTTCCGCCAGATTTTGAGTTGCAAATTTTCTCCCTGTTTTTCCCCTACCCACTACCCCAAAATAGCAGTCCCACAGGATATCCCCTCCTCCAATATGCTCTCTCCCATATCTTCTCCCATACCCCCTTCGACTTTTCCAGTAGGGTATGGTGGATCTCTATGCCCCAGTACCTGTATATCTTCTTTCCCAATTACATGTAAGATAGTATTAATAATAGTATATATGTATGTATAATTTTAAACATTTGATTTTAAAACTTTGAATTCCAGATTCATTCCCTTCCTCCCTTGTCTCCCACACTTACTGGGAAGATAAGCAGTTCAGTATAGTTTGTACATGTGTAGCTAATGCAAAACATTAACATAGTAGATATATTGTAAAAGAGTGATTATATTTCCCTCCCTCCTATCCCACCACCCACTTGTTCTATTCTCTACTTTGATCCCATCCCTTTTCAAAAGTGAGTGCTTCCAACTTCCCTCCCCCCCAGCCTGCCCTCCCTTCCATCATCCCCCCTCTCATCCCCTTCCCCCTACTCTCCTGTAGGGTGAGGTACCCTATTTGGTATGTACTTCATTCCCTCCCCGAGCCAAATTCAGTGAGAACAAGGTTGACCCATTCCCTTCTGCCTTCCTATTCTTCCCCTCCATTGTAACCCTTTACCCTTGCCTCTTCTTTATAAAATAGTTTACCCCATTCTGTCTTTCCCCATCTCCTCTCATTATATTCCTCTCTCACCTCTTAATTTCCCCTTTTAAGTATCATCCCTTCCTATTTAATTGATCCTGTGCCCTCTATCTATGTATACCTGTAAACATATATACATACATTCACATATGTATTCATACACCCATATACCCTCCAATATAGACATATATATATACATATATCTGTATATATATATATATATATATATTTCTATTCTCTTCAACTATTTTCATACTGAGAAAAGTTTCATCAGTTACAATTATCGTTTTTCCATGTAGGAATGTTAATAGTTCAACTTTGATCAGTGGCTTATGATTTCTTTTCCCTGTTTACCTTCTCAAGCTTCTCTTGCTACTTGTATCTGGATGTCAAATCTTCTATTCAACTTTGTATTTTCATTATGAATGCTTAAAAGTCCTCTATTCCATTGGATGACCATATTTTCCCCTGAAAGATGATACTCAGTTTTGCTGGGTAAGCGATTCTTGGTTTTAATCCCAGCTCCTTTGCCCTCCAGAATATCATAGTACAGGCCCTTCGATCCCTCAGTGTAGAAACTGCCAGATTCTGTGTTATCCTGATTGTGTTTCCAAAATATTCAAATTGTTTCTTCCTGGCTGCTCATAATATTCTCTCCTTGATCTGGGAATTCTGGAACCTGACTATAATATTCCTGGGAATTTTCTTTTTGGGATCTTTTTCAGGAGGTGATCGGTGGAGTCTTTCAACCTCTATTTTGCCCTCTGGTTCCAAAACATCAGGGCCGTTTTCCTTGAGAATTTCTTAGAGGATGATTTCTACACGTTCTTTCCCTGATCCTGGCTTTCAGGTAGTCCAATTAATTTTAAATTATCTCTCCTGGATCTATTTTCCAGGTCAGTGGTTTTTCCCATGAGGTATTTTACATTGCCTTCTATTCTTTCATTTGTTTGGATCTGTTTAACATCATCTTGATTTCTCTTAAAGTCACTAGCTTTCCTTTGCTCCAATCTAAATCCAAGGGAACAATTCTCCTCATTGAACTTTTGAGATTCTTTTTCCATCTGGCAAATTCGGCTTTTCAAGGCATTCCTCTCCTCATTGCCTTTTTGAGCCTCTTTTGCCAATTGAGTCATTTTTTTTAAGGTGTTATTTTCCTCAGTCAGGCTGTTGACTCTCATTTTGTAATTTTCTTGCATCGTTCTCATTTCTCTTCCCAATTTTTCCTCCACTTCTCTTATCTGCTTCTTAAGGTCCTCTATGGCCTGTAACCAGCTCGTATTTTCGTTTGAAGCTTTTGGTGCAGGAGTTCTGACTTTACTGTCTTCCTCCTGTTCCAAGCTTTGCTCCTTTTTGTCCCCAAAATAGGAGTCTAATGTTGGAATCTTCCATCTGCTTGGTTTCCTTTGCCTGGTCATGTTGCCCCTCAGTCACTTGACCCCTGGGCTTTTTGCCACAGTAGAACTCTGCCACCAGACAGGGGAGCTTTTGTCCCAAACGCTGGAGTTTTCTCAGCTGCTGGAGGTATTATATGGGTGCCCTCTCTGAGGTCTCCACATGCTCTAGCAAGCTGGTCACACACCCCAGGACCTCCCCCGTAGACTGTAATCCAGGGCCAAGCAGGTTAAAGCAAGAGCGATTACCCCTCAGATTGGTGCTTGGTCCCCCTACACTCTGCAGGCCAGGATCTGAAGCTGCCATGTGGCACTGGCTGTGCCAGGCGTCTCAGTGGCTTTTTGCCCTGGGGGCAAAAGCCACGCACTCCCACTTACTGGGTCCCAAAGTCCAGACTGCGCTGACCTCTCACTTTGTCCTTCTCGTCTATATGTTGATGAATCTGGAAACGGCCACAGCTGCTGGTGATCTGGAGTCTGGCTGGCAGCTGGTCAGGTGTGGGGCTGGGCTCGGCTCCCAGAGTGCTGCACTGGCCGATTCCTGCCAGCCTGCCGTGCTGTCCTCAGTGGAGGTTAGCTTCTCTGTGTCATTTTGTGGGTTCTGCAGCTCCAAAGTTTGTTTAGAGTCCCCTTTTACATGGATTGAGGAAGGTGGAAGCCAGAGCCTGGTGGAGGTCCTGCTTCTACTCTGCCATCTTGACTCCGCCTTCTAAGTAATTAATTTTTGCTGCTTTTTTTCTGCCTTCTTTTTTGAATTCTTTTTTCTTATGAATGAATGACTTCAATAAGAATTTATTGAACACCTATATGCTAGACACTGTGCAGGGTTCTGTAGGTGTAAAGACAAATGAAATAGTCTCTGCCCTCAGTAAATGTGTAGACTGTCAGGGCTATGTTCCACACTCTCTAATTCTCATCTGTCATCTCATCTCTTTTGAATTTCTCTCCCAATAATACAGATTCCAATCTACCTATTCCTGCTTATTCTATGAGACTCTTATCCATGTCTTCAAAAATGTTGGAGATCTTTGATTTCTCTCACCATTGAGGGAGTACTGTTGGAGCACATTGTCCATCCACCTGTCATCCCTTCTGTCCATATGACCAACTCATCTCTTCTTTCTGTCAAAGAAGTCCTTTATACCAGTTTTTTCTCTTGGGATCCTTGCTCATAACATGTTATAGCTTGCATACCTATCATAAATATATACAAAATATCCATGAGAAATCTAGATGACAGTGGGTTGAGTACTGGATACAGAATGAGGAAGGAGTTGAAATTCTACCTCAAACAGTATATCTGTGTGACTTGGGCAAGTCTTTAACCTCTTCTAATTTCAGTTTCCTCATCTATAAAATGGATATATATGTATATGCACATATATATATATATATATCCTACTTCACAGGGTTGTTGTGAGGACCAAATGAGATTATATATGTAAACACTTGACTAACCTTACATACTATCTATTAGCATCATCATCTATATTACTATATAAGCAAAAAACCAAGCTAATTTGGGATGGGAGAGCCATTGGAAGTGGAAGAAGGGAAGTCAGGAAGGGCTTCGTCTAGGTGATGCTTGAGTTGAGACTCAAGGAAACCAGAGATTCTAAAAGACAGAGGTGAGGAAACAGCATGTTTCAGGTATGGGAGACAGCCAGAGAACAGTTAATTAAAACTTAACACATTGCATATCCATGGTCCCCCACTTCTTCACAAAGAGATGGGAAGTAAGTTTCATCATCTCTACTATAGAACAAAGCTCTCTCATTATAATCATTCTGCGTTTCGTTGTCTCTTAATGCTACCTTTGTCTACATTATTGTAGTAGCATATATTGTTCCACTTAGGTTTGATGTATAAGTCAAATTAGAATATCTGACTATTTCAAGACTTGATTTATTAAAAAAAAAACTTCAACAGATTCCAGTTTGTCCACTGGTATTTCTAATTTCTGTTGCAGATAAAAGAAAAATAAAATTTTAAATTACATTCTGATTCAGTTGGGTTACTTGAAAATCTTCTTAGTGAAATTATATTTATTCGATAGTCATTGAAATGGCATGCTTATCACTGGTTTCTGAAAAAGCCAACTCCAAACCAACTTTAGAGGAGCATTTGTCAGAGAGAAGTTATGCAAATATCTCTTGCTATCCACCATTAACATCTGTCAAACCTCATTTGTGAAGAGGATTTTGGGGCAGCAGTATATAATGCCCTTGGAAAATAATACACTTTGTTTTAGAAGAAGGGCTAACTCTAGGCAATACTGTGTAGTCCTCCCTCCCAAAGATGCCCAGTACCTGCTTGCTGCTTCCCCACAGCTATTCAGACAATGGGAGTCCTTTCTAGACCTAATATTCTATGACTTTATATCTTGACCTGGGTTTGAATGTGGACTCTATTGCTTCCTAGTTGTGTGGCCATTTACAAATCATGCAACTTTTTTGATCCTCAGTGATCTGGGTCACAGAGTCATTTCCAACTCTAGCCTTCTGTGTTTTTCCTTATCTGTACCTATACAGTGTGTTGTGAGGAACAGAGGAGATACTGTTTATGAAGTGTGTTGTAATAATAATTAAGGATTGTAAAAATATGAGTCATAATAGTTATTATTCTTCTGGGCACTCCACCTCCATGGAAACTTTTTTCTTATTCCCTAATGTTGTATCTCTGATAATCTAATGAATTCTACTAACAGAATAATATATGTTAGTCTTAAAAATCACAACCTTAGAGTTGGAAGGAAATCTATAGGTCCTCTAGTTATAGGTCACTGGGAGAGGAGTACAGATTCTCTGATTTCAAATACAGCAGGCTTTCAGCTGGTCCACCACACCACCTTTTACCTCTGTCTGCCATCTATTATGTAAGTGTCCTCTGCTTAAATAAAAGCAACTGATTGAAAAAAAAAATTGTCACTCAACTGTTTTCTTTTTCCTAAGTTTTATTGTTCCCTTTTCTTTTTACACCAGTCATTTTGAGATGAATCCCCCATCTTCCACCCAGCAAATCTTGTTCTGTTAAGGAAAACTGACCAGTACCAATAATCTCTTCTGCCATGTTATGCAGCATTTATACTCACAATCCTCTCGATCTAAGGAAAGAAGAAAGGTGCATTTATAGCTAGTTCAATTCACTTTACAAGATTAGGTCGTTAATATCTCTATTTCTTGTTTTATTCATTTGTAAATTTTATGTTCTATAGGTAATTGTCCATTTCTTTTTATTGTTCAAATCACTTTTTAATGTTCCTATTTGAAGAAACTCTACTAATTCTAATCTGCAATCATCTATCTAGTGTTCTGTTTGGCTTCCTTGGGGAGAAGGGGTCTAAAACTTCCTTTGCCAATAACAAAAATGTTTGAAAGTCTACTGGAAAAACTATTGCCATCGGCATACAGGATGCCAAAGTGTTTCTCTCTCTGTGGTCATATAATTTGATATAAGTTAGCTCCACTGGTCCCTTTACATAGATTACTAGCATCAAACTTGATCATTAGTGATTTTACTGGTCTCCTAATCAAGTTGAATGATATCATTCTCTTTTATGATGATGCTTGATACAGACATCATGGGTCACAAGATAGTGGATGCTTTTTGTGCTCACAAAGACTTCTCAATTTGTACAATTTATACATAGTCTCAGCTATGATGTGATGAACAGAAAAGAACTCCTTGGTGTCATACACCAGATAGAAATTTTCAGCCGTCTTCTCAATGCTGATGACATCTATGAATCCAGCTGGGTACCAATGTAAACCTTCTCATCAGACTTGATGAATCACTATGTTCAGATCTTCCTTAGCTCAGCTCCTGCCAGGATGTACTTGAGTCTGTTTTGAAGGAAGATGATGAGTGGGAGGCATTCTCTCAGCTTGTGTGGACTTGTGAATGGTCTTGGAGCAAAAATTTCTGTTAGCTTATCTAACACCCAGTGCTTTGGTGATGCTATATACTTCAGATACTCTTTGAGACCATGACTAAATTGGTTCAGAGGTGTAGTGAACTCAACATAGACTCCGAGAATATGGGACTACTCTGGCTCTGTCAAAAAGAGTTGTAAATAGGAATTCTTTTTATTACTGTTCTGGGTCCTCCTCCAGTACCTTGAAAACTTTTTTCTTATACCTCATCCCCTTAGAACACTGCCATCACTGGACTGGGGGGTTTTAATTTCTTTGTTTTTGTCTTATAATGAATACAACATCTAAAGAGCATTTTCTTCTTCATCATTTCCCATTATATTCATTTTCTTGGGGGTTGGTTTTTTAATGCCAAACAGGTATTAGGAAATTGGCTAAATTTTTTTACTGATTAGAGGTTCTTTACATATTCATGCAATTTTCAGATTCTGTAGCACAGTAGATGTCATTTTTGAGAGGAATGTTTTCCAAGACAAATTTGGGGTGTTTGCCATTTTTAAACTCTGAAAGTTTGATGTCGATTTCCCTTGAGTGTTATGTTTATAAAAGATGCTGTCATGACTTTTGTGTGCTTCAAACCAGGATTGGTTTAGCTTACTCTTACAGATGGGTCCACTTCAGTTTTTTAAAAAGGAGAGAATTTAATACCCGGGTTCATTGACCCCATGGCCTCCATACTAAAAATGCCAAAAGAGAAGACTCCAATTAGTATCTACTGTGGCCCATCTTCTATGAACAAGGCTCAGGGCACTGAGCAAATTGCCATTAGAAACATGTAGCATTTGACTAACATCAGGTTAAGTTTGGGATCTCCAATGCAGAACATTGCATTGTATTTCCCACTTTGGAGTCATTTTGTCCTGCCCCACTTCTAACTGAGACCTATCAGGGCAAGATATTTCTTTGCCCGATGAAAGGTTTAAAGATTGTGATGTGTGTGTGTGTGTTACTGACAATTGGCAACTTTTATCATAGAAGTTCTGTTTTATTAGATCTAAAACTACACAGTCCTCAGAGGGCATTTGGTCAAAACCTCTTCCTGTACAGATAAACCGAGGCCACGGGAGGTCACACAATTAGTAAATACTATAACATCTGGGATTTTACTTACTGGTCCCCTCAAAAACAACAACCACCACCACAACAACAACTATGTAAAGTTACATAGCTAAAGAGGGCAGAATTTTCTGGCATTAAAAAAAAAGTTTTTATAAAACCACTATTTAAATGTGTATCTTCTTGTGTTCTCCCCTCCTTATTTTTCCCCACATATTGCTATCTACTTTGCAAACTCCCAAGTTTCAGTTCTGCTACTGTCCATCAGATTAAAACAATGAGTCAAGTAAATATTTTTATCTATGTAACAGCTTTCATACAGAATGAATTTTTCCTCTCATGAAATTCCTGCAGAAGTCACTTGAAATTAAAACATAAATAACGTTGTACTCTAGCAACTGTGGGGAAAAATACATTTTGGACAACAAAGTGGTAAAGTTTGCATAATTGTGAGTATTAATATTCATTAGGGAAGAAATACTCTAAATTTTTGGTTAGTAGTGAGCTGGCCATTAGCATTGTGAATTAATGCAAAGTAGTATAGGATCCCCAGAAGACAGTACAAAGACAGTGCTGAATAATGGAAAATTCCACAACTTTGAAAACATTCTCAAATCATGGGGTCACTTGGTTAGTTTTTGCTTGAACCTACTTTATATCTGCATAGGCAAAAAATAAAGGTGTAAATACAGTGGTGTTTATTTCAGGAATCACCTTCTCTTCTCTAATCTAAAATGGGCTAGAAGTGTAAGTTCCCTTTCACATCTTGGGCAGAAGATCATGTAACCATAGATTTCAATCTGGAACTGATCTTGGAACTCATCTCGTCCAGCCCTCTTACTTTATAGGTAGGAAACTGGAGCCTAGTCTCACTAATGAAGACAAGAGACTCAGGCAGACACTATCCCAGAATTCACCAGTATGGTGGCATCTTCCAAAATGGTGGTTTTTGTTTGTTTTGTTTTTTGAGAATGCTAGGAGAGAGAAACCATAAGAAGTTGGTTCCGCATCTTGCATCTCATGAGTGGCACAATGAATGCATTGTTTGATATGTGAATAGATGTCCCCTTACTCATTTCTTCTGAGATTTTGGTGGGTCTTTCTTCTTGAACAGGGCAATCAAAGAGATAAAACTGCCAGGGATAATGATGAGACGTAAGAAGGATGATTGCATCTACCTGAGGAAAGCACTCTCCTGAGACATCTTTCTGGCTTCCTGCCTCTGACCTAGACAAGGAAGTAGCTCTTAATTAACTGCCAAACTCAGCAGACGTCTGTCTCCTCCTTACTTGTGAAGAGAAAAGAATTGAAGTGAAGGCAAGGGACTGAGCCTCTTCAGACAACAAATGCTAAGCTACTTGCTTCTTTCTGACTAGTGAACTCCTTTTTTCATTTGTACAATTGTGTTCCATTTTAAACAAAAGAAAACCCAGCTGTTGTCAAATCTGTGGTGTGAAATTAATGTACATAGAGATTAGGAGAGGGTTTGAGATCTCTGTAGAGAGACAAGAGACCCATTTCTGCTTCAGCAAGACTGAGACATAAGAGGTACAAGAGTAAATAGTGTCTCTATTGGATGTCCCAAATATGGTGAAAGAATATTGAAATTATATCTCTAGAAAACACAAGCTTCTGTAAGAAGAGAGCCTATCAACAGAGATACGTATATGTACATATATGCACATATATTTATATACATACATGTATGGTTTTTCTGTTGCTTTCTCTTTTATTATTATATGTACATATTTATTATTTATGATAGGTTATTTTAGGTCTCTTTTGTGCTTTGAATTATTAGTTATGGTTAAGATAGTGCCTCCTTGTGTAGCCTGGGCAAGTCATTTAATCACATCTATAAAATGGGGATAATTATACTACTGTTTTCACAGGTATGTTCTGACGATCCAATGGAATAGCCTATGTATAGTGCTTTACAAACTTAAAGAACTATATACATTTTATTTGTTGGCACTATTTTTATTATCTCATATTTTGTTGATTTTGGATGTTTTTAAAGCACTTTGTAAGTCTTACAGAGCTATATATAAATATTAAATAATAATAATGTTTTTATCTTGTTCACTTTTTTGTACTTTATGTCTTATTTGTTTAATTCTAAATATTTTTGTGGTAATTCAATGGGTTTTTCCAGTATGATGTCTTTAAATCCTTTAATTTTGGAAATTTCACTTTTGCACTATTTCATGTTTGCTTTGTTTTGGTTTACAGGACTAAATGGGATTTTACCTCTTTACTTTGAACATTTTACTTATCATTTAGAATTTTGTTTTTTTAAATTCTGAACCTAACAAACACCAAATAAAATGAGAATGTCCATGCACAGCAGAGCAGAAAAACAGCATTGTACATGAAACTGCAAATCCCTGTTGTGCAGAACTTGCTTTTAAAAATATATATATATGATAAATTCAGCATGTATTTTTCAAAGCTCTCCTGGTTATCTTTCTGGCCTTCCTTTTGTTTTCTTCTGGGAATTGAAAAAAATCCTTTGACAATCCTCCTAAAAAAAAACAATAAACCTTTCCTTTCTTTCATTTTTTTTTCTGTTCCTAGCCCCCTTCTTTCTTTCATCCATTCATTCAGGGCAATGTTAGAACTACTAAGTGTAGATAAGAGATTTAGAGTGTCATAGATAACTCTCTTTTTTTCTGTTCTTTTTGTATAACATGGCTTGTATGAAATACACACAGTTGCCTGCCTGCTTCCAGCTAACCATGTATACTTCTGGATAATGAAGTAAACTCCTTATTGGGCCATTAGCCCCATGACTGGGGAGTGGGTAATGGTGGTACTATTTCAATTTAAAATGGAAAGATAGCTTCTCAGGCCTCATTGTCTTCCTTTGACTCTCCTGTGTGGCTAGGAGTTAGTTCTCTTTTATCAGAATTCCCATGGTGAGGTATGAGGGAGGCAATGTCATATTACCTTACCTTGGCAGTATGGCATCTGCCAGTATTTGGCAGCTAAGGCAAAAGGTTTGGTTAAGCATGCTAATCCTGAGCTTTGGGCCATGGTTGCCATTTTTATGCTTTCTATTTCTTTCCTGAACTTAAATGGCCAATTAACAATTTCAAGATTAATGTGTCCGACCTTGGAGAGAGCCTTGTGAGTTTGAGAGGTTGGGAGACCGTGGGTCTCTTGGTCAGAAGTGATTGGATTCAGGAAGTTTCTGCATCAAGAGAAATATTACTGACAGCCTCAACCCTTTGGCCAGACTTACTAGAAGAAATGGATAAGAAGGCAAGCATGTATGTGTGTCTTAATTTTTGTTGAATTTCTTTTTCTTCTCTTTTTAATTCTTTATCATAAGAATGATTTACTGAATAGGAAAATGGAGAAGGATAGATTTAGAAATAAAGGTGTGTTAAAACAAAAAATATCAAGAAGCACGTAAAATTTAAAAAAGAAATGTGGAATCTTTTAGCTAGCCAGAAAAGAAAAAAGAAAGAAAATGAATATAATAAAACCTCAGTAAAAGGAACTTCACCAATTTGAAATTGTGCAAGATGTGACTGACAAAGAAGACAAAAAAGAAAATGACAAATGTTGGAGGGGTTGGGGAAGAACAAACACTAAACTGCTGGTGGGATTATGAATGGATATACCCATTCTGGAAAGCAATTTGACACTTTGCACAAAAAGTTGCTTATCAGTGCATGCCTTTCGACCCAGTGAGCCCAAAGAAAGAGGAAAAGGTCTTACATATGCAAAAATATTCGTAGCAACTCTTTTCGTGGGGGCAAAAAACCTAGAAACTAAGGGATGTCCATCAATTGTGAAATGGATGAATAAATGGGGGTACATAAATGGAAGGGAATATTATTGTACTGTAAGAAATGAGGGGGAAAACAGTTTCAAAGAGATACAGAAAGACTTGTCTGAACTGATGCAGAGTGAAATGAACAGAACTAGAACAATTTATATTTGAGTATCAATATAAAAATTAACAATTTTGAAATACTTAAGATGAACTTGAATACTAAGATTCTTAAATTCTGAAATACTTAAGATGAACAATTCTGAAATACTTTGATCAATTAAATGATCAACCACGATTATTCTAGAGGACCACTGACTACCTCATGGACTAATATGCACTATTAAGAAACACGGGTTTGAACATGACCAACATGGAGATTTTTCTTGATTGTAGTTTCATAAAACAGGAGTATTTTTTTCTTTCCATCTCTCCCCAGCCCACCCCAGTGGCTAAGAGGAAGTGGGATGAAGGGGGGTAGGAAGTCCCAATACTTGATAATTAAAGATAATGATATCTTTTAAAGAAAAAACCAAGAAAGAGGTAACTGAGAGACTGGACTGACGTCTACCTTTGGGCTACCTATGGGGAGAGGAGGGAACTTGCTAGGCAACACTAATTTCAATACTTTGAAGTCATCTATGAGTTCATTTGTGTGGGTACTCCCTCTACCAGTTTAGAGTATAGCTCCTCCTCACTTTGGTAGATGTTTCACAAGTCACTGTAGACAGAAAAACATCATCCTCTGGCCCACCCACCCTGCTTCATGATAAGCCTGTCTGAACTCAGTGAGGTTAGTCCTCAGATAACAGATCCACCATCTGCTGTCAGGCCCACATTCAAAGCCTTTCCAGTTTGCCAGTGCCTGTCAGAGCATGTCTTCCACTGGAATAGTCATTAAGGTACCAGAGTCATTTTTATTTCAGCATGAAGGCTCTTGAGTTGAACTTTGGTGGAAATTGCTAAGCAAATAACTCATATAATATATGTACTTAAGAGAACAAACTCATTTCAAGCACTTTAGAATTATCCACTTACATATCAAGAAATACTGTAATTACGCTCTAAGCAGAGATCAGCTTGCTCTGGCTGGTACTCCGGTATGGTCATTTCAAATCATTCTTCTATATATGTTCATTCGAAGAGGAATTCTATTAGGCAACATTTGGCCCTAAAACCTAAAAATATGAGCTTAAAGCGCTCTTGGAGTTCATACAGTCAATCCCCTCAATTTATATTCTTTCTCCAAATCCTTTCATGCTAGTGCCTTAGGCCTGAAATAATCTCCAACTTAGCATGTCTATATCTTGTTAATATACCATTCTTTTTATATGTCATATCCTCCATAAGCTCCTCAGTTTGGAAGTATGCCCAAAGGGCCATAAAATGGTGCATACCCTTTGTTCCAGCAATACCACTGCTAGGTCTATATCCCAAAGAGATTTTAAAGAGAGGGGAAAGGACTGTGTACAAAAATATTGTAGTAGCTCTTTTTGTGGTGGCTAGGAATTGGAAATTGAAGAGATGCCCATCAATTGGGGAATGGATGAGCAAGTCATGGCTTATGATTATGATGGAATATTACTGTGCTCCAAGAAATGATGAGCAGGCAGATTTCAGAAAAAACCTGGGAAGACTGATATGAACTGATGCAGAGTAAAATGGGCAGAATCAGGAGAACATTGTGCACAGGAACAGTAATTCTGTGTGATGGTCAACTATGAATGACTTAGCTATTCTCAGCAATTTGATGATCCAAGATAATCAGTCCCAAAGGACTCATGACAAAAAAAGATGTTATCTGACTCCAAAGAAAAAACTGATGAGTCTGAATGCAGATAGAAGCATCCTATTTTTTACTTTCTGTATTTGTGTGTGTGTCTTTCCCTTTAGATATGTGTCTTCTTTCACAGCATGGCTAATATGGTAATATGTTTTGCATGATTGAGCACATATAATATTCAAATATCAAATTGTTTACAGTCTTGGGGAGGGGAGAGGAGATGGAGGGAGAGGGAAAATTTAGAATAATTTTTTTTTTAATGAGTGTTCAAAATTGCCTTTACATGCAACTGGGGAAAAAGAAAAAAGAACGTGAGCTCCTTGAGGACAGGGCCTCTTTGTATCCCCAGCACTTGCATGTAATTCCTGGCACATAGTAGACTGCTAACTGCCTGTTGACTTAATGACTTTATAGATGAGGGAAATGACTTACCAAAGGACACGCAACCAAATTGTGAGGAAACCTGGATGAGAATGCAGGATTCCAGTGGGATGCTTTTGGTTTGGTTTTTGTTATATCACTCTAAAGTAATAAAACTTCATTTCTTTAGAATTATCCTATAATTTAGACTTGATTTTGTCGATGTACTTCCCTGGTTAGGAAACCCCTGTTACCAAAACTGATTTTCAGTCTGTCTTTTTCATTCACATGTGACTCTTTGTGACCCCTTTGGGGTTTTCTTGGCAAAGATACTGGAAGAGTTTGTCATTTCCTTCTTTGGCTCATTTTACAAATGAGGAAACTGAGGTAAACAGGATAAAGTGATTTTCCCAGAGTCAAACAGCTAGTAAGTCTCTGAGGCCAGATCTGAACTCAGGAAGAGGAGACTTCCTGACTGTAGGCCCAGTATTCTATTTACTGTCCCCCCTAGCTGCTCTGTCAAAACTAATTACAACTGTCAAAATATATCATACCTGAAATGATAACATTTTGAGTTTGTGTCTGTTCAATTGTTTTGTCCACTGAATTAAAAAAAATTAGGTTAAAGACAAATGTCAGACCTAGTTCTTAACCAATGGTTCAATCAAGCGTACATTAGAGAAGGAAGCAAACATTTATTAAATACCTACTATTTGTCAAGCACACAACAGGAGCTTGTTTTGCCCTCTAAAAGCAAGAGAAAGAGTGATGTAAAAAGCATGGCACATATATTTTAACCATTGCTAACTCAGGATTTTTTTGTTTCAAAGTCCACTTTTAATTCCTACACATGAAGGCAATTTGAATTTGTTACATCTATTTTTTAGATACAAATTTTGACCTAATCAGAAATGTTCTATATTTTGGTATTTACGACTAGAAAAATTATTTAATCTTCCTCTTGCATGGCTAAGTTTTCACTCATTTAACAAGCTGGTGGTTATTTTAGATTTCCTTCTTGTTCTTGTCATAGCCTCCAAAGCCCTTTTGTAAACTTGCGGTCAGCAGAAAGATAGTTTTCCCTAGGGGTATGGCAAACACCTATGTCACCACAAACTGAAAGAAAAGAATAAAAAATAAGCTCAATCTATTTTGTTCAATTAAAACAAAAAATTGTATTTGAATTTCAAGGAGTTCTTAAAAAACATCTCTATGAAGCAAAAATAAAACAAAAATTATTTCTATTAATACAATTCTACTGGGTCGGTTAGGTGGAGTGGTGGATAGAGCACTGGGTCTGGAGTCAGAAAGACTCATCCTCCTAAGTTCAAACCCGGCCTCGGACACATACTGACTGTGTGGCCCTGCGCAAGTCACTTCACCCTGTTTGCCTCAGTTTTCCCATCTGTAAAATGAACTGGAGGAGGAAATGCCAAACCACTCCAGTATCTCTGCCAAGAAAACCCCCCAAATAGGGTCACAAAGAGTCTGATTCAACTGAACAACATTGAGAGAATTTGGCAGGAGGGGGAAGCATTATTTCTTGCTGTTACCATATGACACTAATAGATATACCATAGATATAACTGTATAAGCTATTCTAAAGAACAAGGAACAGTTCTCAAAAAACAAAACTTTTTCTCGTACATGCTATGTACGTTACAGAATCTTGGATGGATAATAAGTACTCTTTTGCAAAAGATTGTTAAATTTTTTTACCTTTAAAAATTTATTTTTCATTTTACTGTTAAAAATCCCCAACAAATACACATGGTCAGTGGGGATTGGGGATGGAGGAATGAAACCATTTCCCTGGGTTCATTTCAGTGACTTGTCCAAGGTCTCACAAGTAGTAGGTTGCAAAGTTGGCATCTGACTGTGGGTCTTCTGACACCAACCCCTCTGCTCTTTCTACTACAGCAACCTGGGAATGATCTTCCTGTCCCCAAATTAAATAACAAATACATTTGCCAAAGCTGCCACACGATTGCTAAAACTAGCCTCCCAATGGTGTGCACATTCAGGTTGGGCTGACTAGAGAAATCACATCCTCATCACATCTGTGTTGTCTTTGGTCCTTTGATTCAGCAAGGGATTTCCTGGCCTAAGCTTCCAAAAAAATCTTTTGATAACGACGTCATTCTCTCCAGTTCCAACACAAACACACACACACACACACACACACACTCACTCACTCACTCACTCACTCACTCACTCACTCAGAGCAAGGAAATCGTATCAGTGCATGGTTCTTTCACCTGACATTTCAAAATGCTTGACAAATACTTTCTAATGGATCTTACTTAATCTTGCCTCTGGCTACCAAACCTCTAATGAGAAAGGAATGGAGGACTGACTCTGAACAAGGCAAATATAGATTTTTATTTTCAAGTAGGGAAAGGTAAGAATGTTCAAGATCATTTCCTAGTGAAAACTTTGTCTTCCCAACAGATGAATGGTCAAAGGATGTGAACAAGTGGTATTCTTTTCTCTTTAACCTAATGATTTTTTTCAAATATGATGTATGCTTTATTCTATTTACAATATGTTTGGTATAAATATAATAGATTTCTTGAAAAACTTACTTTTAATTAACTTGAGTAGATTTATATTTTGAACAGATCAACCCAGTTGTTAAATTACATAATAAAGTGATGTGCAATTTAAATGACAAAAATCTCATGGTTGTAAAACAGTGCATTTTGAACTGAAATGAATGGGAAAAAATTCAAATTTGTACTAAAATTGTATTTAAAGTACCAGATGAAGCTCAATTTGTACAAAGTTATGTATAAGTGAAAAGGTTTACTGGATACTTACACATGAAGACTTTTATAACATAGGTCAAAACTGATATTTGAGATCTGTGAAAAGTGAGAATAGTAAAATTTGTATTTACCTAATGTTTTTTTAATTAAATATTTTTCATTAGAAAAAGCCTCCAAATCACTATTAATTAGAGAAATACAAATTACAACAACTTCGAGATTTCTACCTCATACTCAGATTGGCAAAAATAACAGAAAAGGAAAATAACAAATATAAGGGATGCGGGATTATTATTAATTAATATATTGTTTATATATTATATATTAATATATATTAATTATACAATATAATAATATATTAATATTAAAAATATATGTTAATATAATATAATTAAAATAATAATATATTAATATATAATATTAATTAATATAATTAATATATTGTTGGTGGAGTGGTAACTGGGAACCTTGTCCCCAAAGTCATTAAACTACATACCTTTTGTTCTAGTGAAACCCTTATCAGACCTATACTCTAAAAAAGATTAAAGAAAGAAGAAAAGGATTTATATGCATAAGAATATTTATAGCAAAAAAACTGGAAACTTAGGGGATCAATTGGAGAAAAGCTGGACAAATTATGGTAGGTGGTGTAATATTATTATAGCAACAAAAGAAATGACAAAGAAGACTATTTCAGAGAAACTTGGGAAGACTTTATGAACCGACACGAAGTGACGTGAGCAGGACCAAAAGAACAATATTAAAGAAAAACAATTTTGAAAGACTTAAGGACTCTAGAAATGATCAATCATGATTCCAAAGGACCATTGATGATGTATGCTACTCACTTTTTGACAGAGAATTAATGGACTCAAGATGCAGGATGAGATATATATTTTTGGATGTTGCCAATATGGAGCTTTATTTTATTTGACTGTGCATCTTTGTTACAAAAAGTTTCATTTTCTTTCTTTTTTTAAATGGAGGACAATGTGAGAGGGAGAAAGAGGACAATGTGAGAGGGAGAAAGCTAAAGATAAGGTCCTCTTTCCTCCCCTCCAATCAGAAGAAAATAAAAGGAATTATAGACAAACAGGAAAGCTTTCAAAGTTACATGCTGAATTTATTATATACTTTAAAAGAAAGGCAAGCTCTATATAATATTCATAGTTTCATGTACAATCGTTCTACAATGTACATGAAAATGCTAATTTTGTTTATTTGTTAAATTCAGAATAAAAAAATAAAGATATAAAATATTTGAGGTAAAAAAAGAAACAAAAAACTGTATCTTTCTCTCCACAAAACTAGATGCTTGAGCGTATGTCATGAAATACCCATCATAAATAGGGAATAAAAAACTAAAATTTTAGAAAAACTTAATTATTTGGTGATTTTATTCCTATACAATGTGTGTGCCCAATGTAGGGTATATATGTATAAACAGGTTATCTAAACATGTAAAGACAGCTTACAGGGAAACATGAATAGAGGCAGCCAGGTGTCTCATGGAATAGAGCACCAGGCCTGCCTGCATTTAGGAAGATCTAAGTTCAAATCCAGCCTTAGATACTTAACTGTGTGACTCAGGGCAAGTCACTTAACCTTTGTCTGCCTCAGTTTCCTCATCCATAAAATGGGGATAATAAGTAGCTGCCTTCCAGGGTTCTTGTGAGGATAAAATGACGATATTTATAAAATGTTTTACAAGCTTCAAAGTGCTATGTAAATGCTAGGTATTGTTATTATAAATATATCTGGAACCTGAAGATTCAGATTGCAAGGAAAATTACAATTTTCATCTTAAGAACTCAAAACAGAAGGGTCATGGCTGGGTGCTTGCTTTTTCTTTGGACTATTTCCAAGAGACATCTATCTTTCCTCTAAATATTGTTGGTCGAGGGGTACAATAAAATCAAAACAAAGTTGTTTCCCTACTCTTGATGGTGGAGGATTACCCTAAGCTTGCTTATACCCATCTATAGAACTTTTCCAAATTCTATTTGCTATTCTGCAAGGATAAATGGCTTTACTCACTAGATTGGAATATAGCAGAAAACACACAAAAGAAAAAGAGTTCTCCAGTTTAGAGGGAGATGGTTCCCCTTCCAACTGAGAGAGACTGCTTTCTCTAAGGAGACAAATTGGAAATCAAGGACATTTTGAGTAACCTGCTTCCCCTACAGCTCTGTAGCTTCCAAATGCTTTCTTTTCCCTGGAGTCAGTTTTGAAGAGAGAATGGGACCACAGGTGTCTCTCAGAAACATGTCATCAGTTATGATATTGTTCACAAAATATGCCAGACTTGATCTCTTATTTCTAGAAAAATTATAAGACATTGAGCTGCATGTTTATAATGCTCTGGAAATTGAGGTCACATAAAATCTTGATTTTTTAAAATTATTTTTTTTTCAATTCAATGAAAATCTGCCTTTTGTCTGTCTCATTACCCCACCCACCTCTCCAAATAGAGAAAAAAGAAAAAGAAAACGCCTGCTACAAACATGGATGGTCAAGCAAAGAAAATTCCTTCATTGACTATATCCAAAAGAGAGTCTCATTTTACACTTTGATTCCTTCACCTTTCTATCAGGAAAGGTAAAGCATGTCTTCACCGTGGATCCCCTGGGATCACGAATGTTCACTATTCTGATCAGAATTCCAAAGTCTTTCAAAGATGTTTGTCTTTATAGTACTGTTGTCATTTTGGTTTTCTTCAAGAACAAAAGACAACAACCTCATCGGTGTCATTGCATAAACTCTTTCCCTGTTTCTGCGTCAGTTCAACTCTTGCCAGATTCCTCTGAAACCCTCTTCTTCATCTTTTCTTATAGGACAATCATATTTGTCATATTTATGCATCATAACTTGTTTAGCTATTCCCCAGTCAACAGGCATCCCCTCAATTTCCCATTCTTTGTCACTGAAAAAAGAGATGCTATAAATATTTTTGTACCTTTTTAAAGTTTTTTAAAAATTTGGTACCAATCCCTTCCTTAATCTGTTGTTGAATTCTTTTCAGTTGTATCTGACTTTTTGTTACCCATTTATTGAGTATTTCCTTGGCAATGATACTGGAGTGGTTTGCCATTTCCTTCTCCAGCTCATTTTACATATGAGGAAACTGAGGTAAACAGGGTTTGGTGACTTGCCCAGGGTCACACAGTTAGTAAGTGTCTAAGGCCAGATTTGAACTCAAGTCTTCCTGACACCAGGCCTGGTGTTCTGTCTACTGTGTCATCTAGCTGCCCCTTAATTTATGCTCCTTCTATCCTCTTTAGTGAAATGTATTTCTATACCCAACAGTCTTCTCTCCTTTGACCAATTCTATATACTTCCACAGGCACACCCTAATCTTGTTTTCCCTCTACCACCATCACCACCCCCATTCTTTCCTCCTCTCCTCTCTTTCTATTCTTCTTTTTTTTTTTAAAGCAATCAGGGTTAAGTAACTTGCTCAAGGTTACACAACCAGGTGTTTCTGGGTGGGTAATAAGTGTCTGAGCCTGGATTCGATCCACATGTCATCCCAACACTGGAGCCAGTGCTCTTACTCGCTGTGCTACCTGGCCGCCTCTCTTTCTATTCTTCTTTTAGGATCATCAAGACATGATGGAACCACTCCTATGATTCCCTTCATGACTTCTGATGATGATAGAGTTCAGAAGAAAATATTTATCTCCCTTCATATTAGAATGCAAGCAGTTCATCCTTGTCTAGTCTATTATGATTATTCTCTCATCTTTACTTTTTTATGTTTCTCTTGATTTGTGTGTTCATGCTTCCAAATTTCTATGCATTTCTGATCTTTTCATCAGGAATGCTTGGAAGTCCTTTATTTCAATCAAGTTCTATTTTTTTCTCCTGTAAAATTATACTCAACATTGTTGGGGAAGTTATATTATACCAATATCTTTTGCCTTTTCATAATATAATATTCCATGTTCTCTGATTTTTTATAGCAGCAGCTGCCTTGCTATAGCTCCTCAGTACTTGAAGTCTTTCTTTGTGGCTACTTATAATATTTTTTCCTTTGACCTGGAGCCTCTGGTTTTGGGGTATAATCCTCCTGGGGGTTTTCATTTCAGAGTTTCTTTTAAGAGGTGACCAGTAGTTTCTGTTTTCATTTTGCCCTGTGAGTCTAAGACATCTTGGTGGTTTTTGTTTAAGATTTCTTGAAATATGATGCCTAGGTTCTTTTTTTTCAGTCATAGCTTTCAGGTAAATCAGTGATTCTTAAATTATCTGTTCTTGATCTGTTTTCCAGGATAATTGTTTTTGCTATGAGTTACTTTACATTTTCTTCTACTTTTCAGTCTTTTGAATTTGTTTTAACACTTCTCATTGTCTCATACGGACACTAGTTTATGATTTCAGAGTTTGGTGCTTGGGCAAAGTTTTGTACTTCTTGCACCAAGCTGTTAATTTCCTTTCGGATTCTTTCTTCCATAGAAGAAATTTCTTTTCCAGTTTTTTCCTCTACTGTCCTCATTTCATTTATAAAAACATTTCAAAATCTTTTTTTAACTCTTGTTTCATATAGTCTAGAAATTCTGGTCTAATTTGTATGCAAGTTGTATTTTTCTTTAAATTTTTCCTTGTAGATGTTTTGGAATCATTCTCTTCTTCTGGGTTTGTAGCTTGGGCATACCTGATACCATAATAGCACTATATAGTGATATTCTTGTTTTTTTTCATACTTTCAACCTACTTCCTGAGTTTTGATTTTGTGTTAGGGCCAGGCTCTGTGTATTTCTGAGGTGTTAGTCTAGGATCTTAGGGACAGCCCAGACTGAAGACCTGTAAGATTTCAGAGCTCTCACAGTGGTCTGATCCAGGGAAAAGTCTGACTACTGCCCTCTTGTTCTGAGCTTTGCCAGTTCCTTACCTGGGTTTGGGTCTGAGCAATACCCCTGTGGTCTTTCCTTGTTTGAAATCCCAATAGACTCCTGCTCTATTTGGCCACTAGCTAGAAAGCTCTGTTGGTTCAGAGTGACAAAACTTCCCAGGCTTCCCTGGGAATTGCTGCCCTGGTTATTCTGCATGCTTCAGATTGAGCTGGAAGCTGGAACTGAGACCCCGCTCAGGTCCTTTGAGTTTTCTTCTCTCTGAGATCTTCAGCAATTTCTATCTTTTCCCTTTTATTTTCCTCTTTTGTTTACTTTCTGACTACCTCTCAAAAAGTCTTAACCTCCTGCCACACTAAACAATTCATGGTTTACCAGCTTTAGTTTCTACCCCAAGAGACATAAGGGGAGATGCAACTGGCCCTGACACAACTGCTGCTTGCTTGTTTTTGAGCTTTTTTCTTACACCCTAGGGCCCATGACTGCTCCTCATACTGTATCACCATCCCTAGGCACAGGGACCCTCCTCAGTGCAACCTGGAACTCTGTAGTGAGCAACAAAGCTGCCAGTTGGCACCTATTACTGTACCCTTCAGAAGTTTAGGCTTCTCCATGCTGTATCTAGAGTAAGATGGAAGACTAGACATTTTCTCTGATCCTCAGTTTCTCAGACTTCTCTAATACAGGAATTATACACAACAGAAAAGCAATTTTAGATGTCTTTTTGGTCTAGGATAACAAGGTAAAAACCCAATGAACTAACAGTAGAGAAAGTTAAATTCTAACTTCTAAAGCATTCATTCATTAAACATTCTCTCCCCACTACATACCATGCTTCCAGTAGCAAGATTTTACAAGCCAACTTGTGGGCTTGCAACAAAACCGAACTCTACACCTCAACATCTTCCCTCTAATCTCCAGTACCATGGAGATCCAAACAGCAGAAATTAGCTCAGACTGTGACAGAAGAATGGCAACACCCTGTGTCACAACAGAACTTGGACAGAGAACAGAAGAATAACCAGATAGAGGTAAAACAGCATAGGAGAGGTTATGTGGCACTCCACCTTGCCTGAGGGAAAGAGTCCTTTATCCAAGTGTCCTGGGGCAGAGACCATAAATTGTCCAGTGTGGCAGGAGGCTAAGGCTTTTGGAGAGGAAGTCAGAAAATGAGCAACAGAGGAAAAAGATTGAAATTGCTGAAGATCTCAGAAAGAAGAAGACGCAAAGACCTTGAGACTGAGTAGAGAAACCAACAGAGAAGATATTAATAGCAGAAGGAAGTATGGTCCCCAGATCAAGTAAAAAAGCTTAGGCATCTATGAATAAGTATTGTGAGACAAAGGAAAATGAATCAACACCTAACAAGGCAAAAGACTTTGTGGACTGCCAAGAGAGCATGCATGAAACTATAACAGGATGTTATTGAATAGTTTAAAAGAAAAATAAGAATTGTGAAAGCAGAATTTATGGCCTGCACAGCAGAAATACTTGGCAGAAAAGAAAAATTTGAATGCAGGCTGGCCAGTTTCACTAAAGAAACAAAAAAGACAGTAACTGATTGGGCATGCAAGTGAATGGAAGTGCTGGATCTGGGACCTCTTCATGCCCTGAAGGGAGAAAAAGGATTTTGGAAAGCAGCCAAGGTGTAGGGGAGCCAGCACCTTCATCATGTTACTATCCCCACTTTGCTAAGGAGAATTTCCCTTTGGGTGAGATCTGGTATTCTCTTGGGTGAGCTGAGAGCTTGCTCCCAAAGGGAAAACTCATTCACTCTGTGTATTATCTGGTGTATTTTCATCTGCATATCTTCTCTGATTCTGTTTTCAGTGGATTTGTAAACGTATTTATTTGCTGTTTATGACGTGTGCTTCGTGTTACTGGCATGTGGTGGGGAGGCGGTCAAACCTTGCATATATAGCTTGGGTTACTCCTTCTTGTTGAGGGATAGTGATCAGGGGTGCAGCTTGAAACAAAGCATTTTTCCTCTGCCGTGGATAGCAGACAGATATATTTTTAGCTTGGTACCCTCTCTCTAAGGAGAATGGAATGGCCAGCCTCTTGCACCAACTTCCTGCCTCCCCTCCTATCAAGAATCAAACTCTTCTTTGGAGACAGGTGGGTGGACAAGACTCTAGAAATATCTCTTCGTGATTCCTTGTGAGCCACATCTAGACAGACCAATGTGGACATACATAATAACCTTTGTGAACAAAACACAGCCCACACTCCTTCCACAAAGAACATTATATATCAAATGGGGGGTGGGGTGGACAACAGGATTTCAGTTCCTAAAGCATTTGTAGATGCGCCCTGCCTTGTCTCATTCCAAGATGTCATGTGGAAACTTGCCAGGAAAGAGACTTTGGCTATCATGACTCAGGATTCAGT
The DNA here is from genome assembly GCF_028583685.1 of Petaurus breviceps papuanus. NCBI lineage: Eukaryota > Metazoa > Chordata > Mammalia > Diprotodontia > Petauridae > Petaurus > Petaurus breviceps. The sequence goes on along the minus strand of NW_027185655.1, from coordinate 10,177,634 downwards.
TCTCTGTGATAAGGAAGTATTCCAGTTGACTTTGGAGCTAAACGAACTGATGATTCAAGAGAATCTGAAGTGGAAATGAGAATGCATATGAAAAATTAGAGCAGTTACTCTCTTTTTCCATGGCACCTTGTGAGAGAAGGATTGCTCTAAGCTGCTGGGTGAGGGAGGGAAGCTTGACACTTTTCCCATCCCCAGCCACATCTCCAGCCACCACATGTCTCTAAGCAACTGGTGCCTCGTTCTTGTGTGTTTATTCTTTCCTGATTTGGGGTCAATGAATGCTTTGACAAGGGCATGCCCAGAGAATGGGGGGATCCTTCAAAGGCATTGGGGTTGGTAGGAGAGTACACCTGAGGACCTGCAGGTGGTGAAAGGTTAGTCTGGGACTATGACCTCTCATATAAAGTGAAATGCTGGTGATGGATTCTAGAAAGGCAGCAATCAGAAAAGGAAGGATTATCTACAGGAGAGGATTCCACAAAAGCACAAAAAGGACTTCTAGGCTCAGGAGTCAGAAGGGACCCCTGTGTACCCCTGGCCTCTATAATATGTCTCACTCCTATCAAACTTTGAGTTTTAGCCCCTCTCCGGAAAGCACTTGCAATGGTAATAGAAATTTGAAGATCTTCTCTGCCCATTAATAAGCCTAAATTGAACTTGAGAACCTTTCCTGATTTGAAAACATACTCTGCCTCCTAAAAAGCTGCATGTGCTTACCTGGAGCCTGTGGTGGGAGGCTTGTTTTTCAAGAAGGCATGGTTATCTTGTAGTCAAGTGGGTCATGAGGGTTGTGATGTCCTCTGACCCTGAAGAAGGCTATATATATTCTGAGGTGAGGTTTTGCTTTGGGTCTCACTTTGGGAAGAGTTGTGTGATTTGGCCAGATGAGACTCTGGGCAGCCATTGAGCCCCCTCTGTCTTTGAAAACCCTTCCCTCTCTGGTGACTTACTAGGTATGGATGTAATGGTCAGACAGCTAGAAGTCCTGTCTGCTTAATTGTGTTGTTTTCTCTTGTAACTTCTGTTTGTATTCTCTGAAATTCAGGGTGCTGACTTTTCCCCCTGAACTAGATAAATGATATATGTTTGATTGATTAAAGTAAGATTGTTAACCCTTTTTGAGTTGCTTAGAAAAGCAAATCAAAGAACTTGTGCTAGCAGCCATCCTGGGTATGCTGGGGTGCTTGCTGCAACAGCACTTTGTGTGAGTAAGAAGAGTATGTCCCAGTCTGCAAGAAGATTCTATTTGTCACTACTATTCTGGCCATAGCACCTTAATAAATACACTTTCCTAAAGGGTAGTTGATGGTTATTTATTGACTGATGGTGAGAGATTACTACTGGAATTTTGATCTGGTGGAGAAACAATTCAGGTAGAAAAGAAGGGGGTTATGTGTTCAGACAACAGGCAATGACAGTGAATAGAGGTCAGCAAAACCTTAAGAGAATTTCTTTGTGTAAAACTGAGAAAGAAACAAAAATCTCACCTGTCTGGTGAGGTGGAGGTTTGTGAATGGTGACAATATCAGAGCCACCACCTTCCTGGTTACCTTCAGGACCCCGAGAGGAGAAATGACGTCCGTCACACTGGGAAGGACCCAACTGCCAATGGGTTGTGGGAATTGGGGAAAGGTGGGGATGCTACATATATGAAATTGTGAATCTCAATAATATGTGTATATGTATATACATGTACACACATATACATATGCATATACATGCGTGTATATAGGTACAGACACATACATACACATATATGTGTATATGTGTGTATCTATCTATATGTTTTTTTGGTTATTGTCCTTCATTCTTGAAGAGGACCAAAAGAAAAAAATAGATACACACATATTTGTATGCATGTATGTATTTTAAGTACATTAACATTCTACTGTTCTTTTCTGTGTATAAATATTTCAGTGATGATTTTTCTTTCTTTGGTATTGCTATTACTAACCCTCTGCACACTCCCAGGAGTTTCTCCTATCCCCAAATTAAAAAAATAAGTCCTGCCTTGTAACAAATAAGTAAACAAACCCACACGTTGGCATTGTCTGAATACTTACATCTCATTCTGAATCTCTAACCTATCAGCTCTATGGTAGGAAGCAGGATTCAATACCCTTCTTCTGGGGTTGGTTTTGGTCATTGCTTAGAGGGGAACTATTACATCTTTCACTGTTATTTTCCTTGTTTGTAGTCATTTTACAGATTGTCCTTCTGCTTCTACTCAATTAACTGTATTGGTTTATAAACATCTTGAGTTTCTCCAAAATAGATCTTTCTGTGATTTTTATAGCCAAATAAGATTCTGTTACATTCATGCATGATACAATTTGTTTAGCCATTCCCCAGTTGATGGTCACCCACTTTGTTTCTAGTTCTTTGTTACAAAAAATGGTGCTGTAAATATTTTTGTGCATATGTTTTTCTTTGATCTCTTTGGGCTATATTCCCATAATGGTATAATTGAGTCAAAGGGTACTTCAGGTGGGAACTTCAGGGGTAAATTTCAAAATTGCTTTCCAAAATGGTTGGAAGAGTGTGTTGAGGTGCTTGTTTTCCCACATCCCCTCAAGCATTTATTGTTTTCCTTTTTTTTTGTTATCTTCCACAATCTGATGGGTATGAAGTGTAACCTCAAATTTCCTTTAATTTGCATTTTCCCAACAATCAGCGATTTAGAGCATTTTTTTACAAACTCTGAGGCTCTGAAGTTGTTGTGGAGTTACTCTTCTGGATTTACCTCATGGACTTCTTAATCCATAGTATTTCTTCACTGTGTTTTCCATTTTCTTCTCTTATGTCTCTTGCCTCAGTTTCTTGGTTGGATTTTTGTGCAAAGGCCAGATTCTGATCCCTCCTGTACTCCTGCATAGGGCAGGTGGGTTCCAGGTTCCTACTATCTTATAGTTTGGTTGCCATTGCTTCTGTATCAGGATCAAGTGGCCAGGATGAGGCTTTGACCTCTGCTGGAATCCCTGGCTTCTGGGTATGTCTCCTCATGGTCTAGCACAGCTAAAGGGGCAGTGGATAGAGTGCTGAGCTTGGAGTCAAAAAGATCTGAATTCAAATCAGACACTTACTACTGAGGGGACTCTGAGTAAGGGGCTGTTTGCCTCAGTTTCCTCATCTGTAAAATATTGGCAGCTAGGTGGCACAGTGGATAGAATGCCAAGCCTGGAGTCAGGGAGACTCATCTTCCTGAGTTCAAATGCAGCTTCAGATACTTACTAGCTGTGTGGCCCTGGGCAAGTCACTTAACCCTGTTAGCCTCAGTTTCCTCATCTGTAAAGTGAACTGGAGAAGGAAATAGCAAACCACTCCAGTATATTGGCCAAGAAGGCCCTAAATGGGGTCACAGAAAGTTGTACATGACTGAACAACAACAGCAAAATAAGGATAACAGCGCTTACCTCCCAGAATTGTCGTGAGGATCAAACAAGATATTTGCAAAGCACTTTGCAAAGTCCCTAGCACATAGTAAGCACCATAGGAATTTTAGCTATTATTTTTAATTAGCTTGACATTGGCTTTTCTCCTTCTTGCACAAATCCCAACTGAGAGTTGGCTTTGTTTCCTGTTATAGCTCCGACAGACCTCATCCAGATGTTGTTCATTGCAATGGTTGCAGGCATCTCTGGAAGGCCACCAAAGCTGTGCAGTCCTAGATGTGGTGTTGGCGGTGTCTTTTGTGGTAGCCCTAAAAAAATCTGCCTTGGATAGGCTTGTCTAATGTTGTAGCTGGTCCGTGCAATACCATGGCCCTATCTCTTGATAAGGCTGTTGTACCTATCAGGGCACTCATATCCTGTAATTTCTTTTTTTTAAATAGTATTTTATTTTTTCCAATTACATGTAAAGACAATTTTTAACATTCACTTAAAAAATTTTTGAGTTCCAAATTTTCTTCCTCCCTTCCTTCCTTTCCCTCCCTCCCAAAACAGTAAGCAATCTGATATAGCTAATATATGTGCAATCAAGTAAAACATATTTCTGTATTAGTCATTACATACTGTAATTTCAGCCAGTGGTTGAAGAGGACCTAGTCAGTCACTCAATTGATCAGAGTTCCTTGATCAATCCCCCTATTCCATATATATATAGTAATTCTTCATCTGTTTTCATGTTGCATTCTTCCCAGTAGAAAATAAGCTCTTTGTGGAAAGGCACTGGTGCATGTCTGTCTGTCTGTTTTTCTGTGTCTTTGTATTCCCAACACCTTGAATAGAACCTTCCACATAATAACTACACAATAAATGCTTGAGGAATGAATGAATGGATAGTTGGATGAATGAATGAACCAGGTTTCTTTCCATTAGTGCAGGAAAATAGAGGCCTAGGACAAAGGGAAACCTGCTAATTATTGATTGGGAATACAGAGAACAAAATGGAAGATGAGGACAGGGAGGTTAGTAACTAGGCTGGGGTAGAGCTGAGGCAGGTGGGGATAAGGGAGGGAAAAGTAGCAAAGGAAGGAGGGAGTTCTGTCTTTGTATACAACAACTCTTTATTACAAGGATCAGGGATGGAGGAAGTAGGAGTTTGACAATTGACTGGGACTCTTACCTCTTCGATCCTGTGACAATAGATCTCAGTGTTGATCCATTCCCTCTCAAATACAAGGGAAGAAGAGTTTGAACCAGCAAAAAGTTCAAGTCAGGCATCTGGGACAGTGAATCCCTAGCGGCCTTACTGGACTCTCATTTGGTGCCGATTCCCTTGCCTCATCCCCAAATCATGGTGGAATGAATACACACACAGGAGGTACCTTGCATATGACTCCTGGTCAGTGGGCCTGGTGTCTGGGAATCTGGTCTTGAATAAAGTGGTGAAAAATATGTTGGTGTTCTTAAACTGATTCCTAGTAATGAGAAGTTTGGTGAATGTTTCTCTATTTTTAGGAAGGGGCCTAGTATCTGGGATTGGATGGTTACAAAGGTCTGAGACATTATTGCTTTTGTCATATGGCTCCAGAAAGAGCAGTCTTCAGAAGAAAGATTTGTGCCACCCTTTGCAGCTTAGTAATAGATAATTGAGGAACAGGTGCTCAGGCAAAGGCCCAGGGGCCATGGTAGTCATGGCAGTGGTGAGGGAGAGCAGTATGAAGGGTTAAAACATTGTTTTCTCTGTGTTTTGCATGACTACACATGTATAACCTATGTCAAATTGTTCACCTCAATGGGAGGGGAAGGAGGAGGAGGATTTGAAACTCAAAATTTGAAAAAAGAAAAGGCAAAATTGAGGGAAAATAAAATCTTAAAAGAAAATGTATGTATTGTATTATATTATCATGTTATATTATATTATATTATACTTATCATATTAAATATTAAATGAAAAAAGTTTTCTCAGACAATAATGATGGGGAGAGAAAACTTGGGATGGTGTCTCCATTCATAAAGAGGTGAGGGAGCTGGTTTCCAGGAGGATTGGGATGTTATATAAGAACCAGTCCTGCCTTCTTAGGTAGCATCTTACTAAGCACCTATTAAGGTGTATTCATGGTGACCTGAGGAATTGTGTCCTCAGAAAATTTAGTGACCCAGTATTGAGTAAGCCTTTCTTCTGCAAGTGTTCCAGGGTGAGGAGATCTCCAAAGCCTGAACCGAGAGACTTAGACTTCTTTTGTCCTTAGATGTAGCACCCTGCCGAGGCTGTAATAAGCACTCACCAAATACTAGTTAAAGGGAATCTATTTAAATTTCAGTAGAAAAGGGAATGAGACAAAAGAAAGCATTGCTCAACTCCTAAGACTGATTGAATACTGAAGCAAGTTTCCAACAGACAGGGCAGAAAGCCCCAGTGGGGTCATTTAGTTAGCTCAGTATGCATTGCCTTCTATTTTTTAAATACCAGTTCTTGCTTAATTATCTAGGGAATTGAGCTCCACAATGAGTTTAGGTGGGATTCCCCATTTCGTCATCTCCCCCCAGGGAAGCTGTTGTTTACTGTGGCACCGCATCATCAGCAAGAACAGAAATCAAAAACATTGTTAATTTGTTTTTAATTCAACTTTTCCATCATTTTCCAAGTACCTGCTATATCCAAGGCCCCGTTTTAGTTTGCAGAGATAAATACTACATTGTGCCCTCATGACTTGGCTCCTCCCAGCCTCCACAGTCCTTAACCTCCTCGTCTATATTTCAAGGTAACAATATAAAAATGATGGGGTACAGGTGCTGGGAAACCCCTTGAACTCTGATTGAATCTTCCCACTTGATGAGGCATTTGCCTGAGGCCATAAGCCTTTCATTATCCATGGGCCCAAATCTCTTACTCTTAACCTAGCCTAGCTCTCCATGGTCCAGCTACTTCCCACCCTTGATCCTATCAAAATATCTATACCCAAATCTGTTACCCTTAAACTAGCCTAGCCCTCCATTGTCTGTCATCTCCAGGTAACCTTCAACTATTTCCCACCTTTAATCCCACTACTGGAGTCTGTCCTTAGTTCCATCAAAGACCCTCCTTAGACTCCTCCTCAAGACCCTCCCCAAACTCCTCCTCTAGACCACCCCTAAATCATCCCACAATCTTTCTGTATATAAGATCCATCTTGTCTCCATGATGGGGCTGAGAGTATTCTAGCACAGACTCACTCTGTGGCAAGATTTTTCTGGCCGGCTCGTCAATACAAGCTTCACAAATAATTAGGCTCCTTAAGAGTCTACCCATTATGGCGAATCTTTAACAAATTTTGTTTTACTTTGCCTGGGACCGGAAGGCTTGAGTTGAATGCATTTGGCAGGACCCTATGTGTTGGTATTTTGGGGTCTTGTGTACCTCTAAACCCTAAACCTCTACATGATGACCTTTGAGCACCCAGGGTTGCCTCAATGACATAACAAATTAACAAAGAACTTGAATAGAGAAAGGCACTCATAAGATGTCAGAAATAATTCTGTGGTTTTCCTTTCCCGTGACCTGAGAGTTTCTGCACATGTGTAACATTACTCAACATTGGTTGGTCCTATGTTTTAAAGGCCTTGGAAACCTCTAAACCTGTCACCAGATCCCGCCCTCCCACTGTGGAAAGGACATTCCTTGGGGGATGTGTCTAACTGTGGGAATCTCCAGGTTCCATTCATACCCTCCTAGATTCTGCATCCTGATTGTAGTAACAATGTTCAGAGGCTTGGGGACTAGATAAAATGGGAAAAGGGGCAGTCTCTGGTGACTTCTCTACAATGCACAAGTCCCAAATTGTCTTCTAAAATTGAGAAGACTCCTCTACCGAGTGGAACATTCTAAGTATTCTATGGATAGCAGGATAGCCCTATTACCAGAGAGAAGCTCCCCCAACCTACCTTCCCAAAGCCACTATTAATAATACAAAAAATAACTTCCACTAAAGTCCAAGTTAAGACCGTATGTCCAATTGACACAAGTTCTATTTCAAGACTCCATTCAGGCATGGGTTTGATTAAACAGTCACTGAACTCCCTATGAATTCTAAACTCTGCATTTCTGTGATCTAAAAAAAATATAGATTATTCCAATGACCAAATGACAGACTGCTTTCTGGAGCAGTGAGTCCTAGTCTGCTAGAAGAAAACTCCCTCTAGACAAGTCACTTTTAATGCAAAACCAGTGCCCCTTTGAACAATCATTGAATTCTAGTGCATACAGTCTAATTATTCCTATTCTGTTCACATACATCAGATCCCAATGCACTTTTTACTGCAGAATATACATTTCTTATACCTTCATACACATACTTGTTAAAAAAAAGTACTGAATCTCCCTTTTTTTTTTTGACAAAACATCTGAGATGCCAGAAGATTGCTACCTATTTAAACTCTGAAAGAGAATTAGATATACCATGTCTGCCAATTTCTTCAGTTGTTAGCACCCAATGTATTCAGTCTTTTTTTACTTGAGTCTCTTATTAAACTGGGGCAGCCCTGAATAATCACCACAAATAAACCTTGCACCCACTTGAAATGGGCACTAGTGCTTGCCCTCATTCAAGGCATTGACATTGCTCTGGGGCATGAGTGCCATACTGGACGTTGCCAGGTAACAGTAGTGCTCCTGAGAATGCCACTCATTTGCTGCCATTGTGTGTGTCCCAGACCCCCTTCCTCTCCCCCCACCCCCCAACCTCTTCTCCCTGATCTGCCTCTTAGGATATATTTTTTTCCTAATGAGCCAGCAATGGTCTGTTTTCCCTTTAAACCTAGGAATCCATCTCTCAACTTTGAAAGTTCTTCAGGGTGCCCACATGAATCTACAGGCATGCCCATGTGCCAGAAATCTAGTGATGCAATCCTTTAGAGACTTGTTGAGGATGCAGAGATGGAGATCCCTTCTAAATAGGACTTATCTTGTCCTTTATCAGATTAGCCGAACAGGGCAGGAAGAGTCTGTGTAGGCTTAACTGATAAGAAATCATTCTTGAAGGGAAACAGTAAATGAAAAATTTGGATGTTTAAAAATTAGACTTCTGTACATGCTTGAGTTGTAAAAGAAGAGGGTACTCAGGGGGTAGGGAACCTGTGGCCTGGAGGCCACACATGGCCCTCTAGATCCTCAGGTGTGGCCCTTTGACTGAATCTAAACTCCACGGAACAAATTCCCTTAATAAAAGGATTTGTTTTGTAAAACTTGGACTCAGTCAAAAGGCCATATGAAAGGACCTAGAAGGCCAGATCTGGAAGCTATACCTGGTAGCTATTTTAGGGTTTCAGCTCATCGGTTTATGGACATGAAGTTTAACATCTAAGTAAGGGCTTAATAAATGTGTAAAGGAGGTCTGGTGCATATGCAGAAAACTTGGAATGGGGTCTCCATTCATGAAGAATCTAGGAAGCTGGCTTCCAGGAGGATTGGGATAATACATAAGGGAAATGTCTTGGAGACGCTGTCAGCCAACCACAGGATGACCAGGATGTTCTTTGACTCACTACACAGACACTCCCAAAGGGTCAGCAGCTTCTTTCTTTTTGCCTCATTCATTCTGGGGGGAGCTCAGGGACTCCTTGAGAGACCACATTACAAGAGGAGAGGCCTTGAGCCTTCTCCCCTTTGAGGTCATGTAGCCCTAAGAAGAGCCTTCGTCCATGGCCTCTCTGTTTGGGTTTTGTTTTTTCTTTTTAATTCTAGGTGAAGGGAATAGACTCTTCATGATTTTGTGAGGTTGAAAAGTCTGGAGGGCACCTAGGCATCTTGGTGTTCCAGAGCCTGGGTTCCAGGGACAGTACAAATCAAGGTCCCAATGAACAAGGAGTGACCTTTGGGAAGGAGTGACTTTTGAGACATAGGCCGGTGGTAACTCACATGCAAACTCATCTAGCAATCCTGGGCCACATCTGGACATGAACTTGGTAGTACCCGATGCTGTGTAGGACCTGGGATAAACTGAATCTGTTCTCCCAGAGCCTGAGGTGATATAAGGGAGAATATGCCCTCCAAAGAATTCTGTATATTTTTCTTGCTGTATCTTTCAAGTAAACAATCTCTTTGTATAAGCCATTCCGTGGTAAGTGGATAAAAAGAACTGTGTCCATTGTCACTGGCCCACAATAATGGAAGGGTGAACACTTAGCTTTAGCTGTGTCTGACTTTTCGTGACCCCATTTGGGGTTTTCTTGGCAGACATACTGTAGTAGTTTGCCATTTCCTTCTTTGGTTCATTGTACAGATGAGGAAACTGAGGCAAACAGGGTGAAGTGACTTGCCCAGGGTCACAGAGCTATTAAGTGTCTGAAGCCAGATTTGAACTCTGGAAGATGAGCCTTCTTGACTCCAGGCCTGATGGTCTATCCACTATGCTACCTGCTGGTGGGAGCTTAAGAGACACCCTGCAAAATACCACCAAGAACCTTTATGGAGAGATGTCAGCCTGGTTCTTAGGGGAAGTCCAGGTCACATACAACACAACGTCTAGCACATTTACTGAACACTTGTTGACATTTTAAAAAATCAACTACTGGGGGGCAGAGCCAAGATGGCGGCAGAGAAGCAGGAAAACTCCATGAGTTCCCCCAATAATCACCTCAAATACCTATATAATATGACTCTAAACAAACTTTGCAGTTACAAAACCCACAAAGTGACAGAGAGAAACAAATCTCCTGCTGAAGGCAGCCCAGCAGGCCTATGGGAAGTGTCTGTCGCAGAGTGCTGGGAGCTGAGCCCAGCCACCCATGAACACATGGTTTTAACCTCTGGGTGGCCCCAACCATCAGTGGCTAGAGCAGACTTTGGGAGAGTGGATCACCAGCAGCTGTGGCAGTTTCCAAAATCATCAACCCATAAATACCAAAGACAAAGTAAAAGGTCAGTGTAGAAGTCTGTTGGAACTGGGGGGGGGGGGCACCAGAGGTGCTGTCCAGACTCTGCCCCCAGGGTGAGAAGGAAAGAAGCAGCTGAGGCCCTGCAGTCATGCAGCTGCTGCTGCGTGGCTGCTTCAGAGCTCCTGGCATGCAGATCGTAGCAGCACCAAGCGATCATTCTGAGGGGGAATCGCTCTTGCTTTAACCTGCTTGGATCTGGATCGCTGTCTTGGGTGGAGGTCCTGTGGTGTGTGACCAGGTGCCAGAGCCTGTGGAGTCTTCAAGCAACTAATAGCTCCAGCAGCTGCAAAAACCCCAGCTATTTGGGACAAAGCTCTCCATTCTGGAAGCAGAGTTCTACTGTGGCAAAAAGCTCAAAAGTCAAGTAATTGAGTGGCAACATGAGCAAGCAAAGGAAGGAAAGCAAGCACAGCAGTCAAACCTTAGATTCTTTTTTTGGGGACAAAAAGGATCAAAGCATGGAATGGGAGGGAGACAATGAAGTTAGAACTCCTGCACCAAAAGCTTCCAAGAAAAATATGAATTGGTTATAGGCCATAGAGGAGCTCAAGAAGGTTTTTGAAAATCAAGTAAAAGAAGTGGAGGAAAAATTGGAAAGAGAAATGAGAATGATGCAAGAAAATCATGAAAAGTGACTCACTCAGCAATTTGACTGAAGAAAATAAAACCTTAAAAAATAGACTAACTCCAAGGGCAAAAGAGGCCCAAAAAGCTAATGAGAAGAAGAATGCCTTAAAAAGCCAAATTTGCCAGATGGAAAAAGAATTTCAAAAGCTCAATGAGGAGAATCATTCCTTCAGAATTAGATTGGAGCAAATGGAAGCTAGTGACTTTATGACAAATCAAGATACTATTAAACAGATCCAAACAAATGAAAAAATAGAAGGCAATGTGAAATATCTCATTAGAGAGACCACTGACCTGGAAAATAGATCCAGGAGAGATAATTTAAAAATTATTGGACTACCTGAAAGCCAGGATCAAAAAAAGAACCTAAAAATCATCCTTCAAGAAATTCTCAAGGAAAATTTCCCTGATGTTTCAGAACCAGAGGGCAAAATGGCAATTGAAAGAATTAACTGATCACCTATCGAAAAAAGATCCCCAAAAGAAAACTCCTAGGAATATTATAGCCAGGTTCCAGCGTTCCCAGATCAATAAGAAAATATTAAAAGCAGCCAAGAAGAAACAATTTGAATGTTGTGAAACACAATAAGGATAACACAAGATCTAGCAGGTTATTCACTAAGGGATCTAAGGGCTTGGAATATGATATTCCAGAGATCAAAGGAGCTGGGATTAAAACCAATAATCACCTACCCAGCAAAACTGAGTATACTGTTTCAGGGGAAAATATGATCAGCCAATAAAATAGAGCACTTTCAAGCATTCTTGATGAAAAAACCAGAGTTGAACAGAAAATTTAACATTCAAATACAACAAGCAAGAGAAGCATGAGAAGGTAAACAGGGAAAAGAAATCATAAGGAACTTATCAAAGTTGAAATATTTACATTCCTACATGGAAAAATGATAATTGTAACTTATGAAACTTGTCTTGGTATGAGGATAGTTGAAGGGAATATAAATGTGTGTGTGTGTGTGTGTGTGTACACACATATATATGTCTATATAGGAGGGTATGTGGGCATATGAATACATATGTGAATGTGTGTCCATATGTGTACAGGTATACATAGACAGAGGGCACAGGATCAATTGAATAGGAAGTGATGATATTTTTAAAAATAAAATTAAGAGGTAAGAGAGGAATATAATGAGAGGAGATAGGGAGAGACAGAATAGGGTAAATTATCTCATATAAAAGAGGAAAGGGAAAACTGTTACAATGGAGGGGAAGAACAGGAAGGCAAATTGGGCAGATTGGGGGGGAGGCTAGTTAGAAGCACACACTTTTGAAAAGAGTCAAAGGAAAAAATAGAACAAGTGGGGGTGCGGGATAGGATGGAGGGAAATATAGCCAGTCTTTCACAATATATCCACTATGGAAATGTTTTGTGTAACTACCCATGTACAACCTATATTGAATTGCTTATCATCCCAGTAAGGGTGGGTGATGAGGGAAGCAGGAAGAGGAATCTGGAATTCAAAGTTTTAACATTAAATGTTAAAAAAAATTATTATATATGTATATATATTTTCACATGCACTGGGAAATAAGATATACAGGCACTGGGGTATGGAGATCCATCTCGCCATACTGAAAAGTTGGAAGGGGCATGGGGGAAGGTATAGGAGAGAACATATTGGGGCGGGGGGTATTCAGTGGGATCGCTGTTCTGGAGTGGTGGGTAGAGGAAAGATGGGGAGAAAATTTGTAACTCAAAATCTTGTGGAAATGAATGTTGTAAACTAAAAATAAACATAAAATTAAATATCAACTACTGATCTGGCTGTTTCAGCTCCTTTGGTCCTTTTGATTGCTTCATGATGTGCATGGTAGTAGGCAAGTAAATATGTACCCAGTCATGCCAATATTCCAAACACCTGTTCAAACTTATTAAATAATGTGCAAAATACTACAGGGACAGAGCTCTTATTAATCCTAGGCATTTCAGGACATCACCCCCTTCTAAGATGGCCAACCCCTGGTCATACAAGAAATGGCCAATTTGTATGAGCCTTATATTTCTAAGACCCCATTAGTTCACAATACTTCATTCAGCTAGAACTGAAAGCCAGATGGCAAAGTAAACACACAGACAAATGTCCACATACACCTTGGGGTATGTTCAAGGGCTGTTTCCAAAACGTGAAGGCTATAGACCTGTGTCCTCAGTGACCAGTTCTCTCCCCTGTTTCATCTCTCACCAGAATTACCTTCTGATGGAATCCTCTTACAGATCCCCTCCTGGGGCCTGGAGAAAGAATGCTACTCAGAGAAGAACCTTATTTTCCAAGAGCTCTTTTTATTTCCACCTAAGAGAGAGTGCTCACTTACTGGTGGTAAGCCAGACATGTAGTTTCAATTGGGAATTGGGTTAGTTAAAAATATTATTTATTATTATTCTTACTATTACTTTTTTAGCAACAGTGACCCTCAAGGTTCACAATAAAAGGAAAATCATACCTTTAGTGGGAAAAAAAATAAAGATAATTGCTTTAAATGCCTTAAAATGGGAATAATACACTGAATTATTATATTATAATTATATTATATTTATATATTATATACACATTTTAATGTTATATATTTATATAATGTATATTATTATATATAATAATTACATTGTAATTACTCTATGCACATAATATAATTATAATGTAATTATATTATATGATAATTACATTATATTCAATTCAGGAAAATTCCATGTGGTACATAGGAGAATGAAGACTAGATTTGGAGCCAGAACATTAGGATAAAATCACAACTGGTTGTGTGATAATGGGCAAGTCAGAGCCTCAGTTTTTTCATCTATCAAATGGGAATAACAATATTTTTCTCACTTATGCCACAGGACTCTTGTAAGAATCAAATGAAGATGCTCTGCATCGCTAATAATAAAATGACAAAATAGGAAAATGGTGTTTCAGGAGGACAGGCATGGTGAGGTGCTGTTGGCAGAGCCATGAATTGGTCCAACCATTCCGAAAAGTAATTTAAAATTATATCTAAATATTGCTAAACTGTGAACACCCTTTGATCCAGCAGCACCACTCTGAGGCATAGACCCCTCAAAGAGGTCAAAGATAGAGGGAAAGCACCCATGTAGATGAAAATTAAAAAGAAGTTCCTTGTTTCATACCCAACCCTTTTTTTGTTCTTTGTGTCTTAAAATGCTTGTATTTATTGATGACTAAGTTTGTAATTAACAGGCAAATAATGAAGTTTGTAAAGCACTTTGTAAATTGTAAAGCTCTATATGAAGTCAGAAATTTATCTAGATATAAATATTATATTGATATAATATATAGAATATTATAGTATATATATATAGTATATTATAAAATATTTAGTAATTATCTATTTCTAAGATATATTAATATGACATGCATATATATTTATAATTATGTGAAGGTCATAGGGATTGCAGGCTTTGAGAAAGGTGCTATTTTCTATTGCTTAGGGAATATCTTGGAGTATTCTGGATCCTTTGAATTTTAAGGTTACTCCAGGAAGCATTTTCTGCTGTATTCCTGCATTCCTGATGTGAACACCAAACCTCACCATTCATTCTCTGTTTCTTCTCATTACAGCCGCCGTTGACATTACTTTTTTTTCTGACCCTTTTTTCCTCCTGGCCTGTGCAGGCCAAGTTTAAAGCTACAGTTGTTTACAACTATCAGCCATTCCCTCTTTGAGCAATTTTCAAATAGAGTTCAGTCACTCTGTAGGGGGAAGAGGAAGGAAATGGAAAGGCAGAACAGAGGTTCCCCTCAGGAAATGACCTTGAAAAAAGCCAGAGCAGTGCCAGGAAGAAGAGAAAGATAAAAGGATCACTTAGCAAAAACATAGGGACGGGACCGGGAACCGTCTCTGGCATCAGCTCTTTTGTAAAGCACCTTTGGCCTCCTGGATTCTAATCCAATTTCTACACCATCTGGGAAAATGACAAGACTATAACGTGTGACCATCCAAACCATGGAAAAGTTAGCTTCTGGAAGCTCTGGACCCACTGAGGACTGGTAGAATGGACCAGCTATGGACACCATCTACTCCTCCCCCATCTCCTACTATTCACTTATGGACTTGTGAATGACTCTCACTTGGGAGTTGTCCCATAAAACCCAGTCCCAGGCTTCCTTCCAGACCCTTAAGAGAGAGAAATCACAAAGGCAAGTCAGTCATAAATAACAGTTCCGGGTGCTGCCCAGACAGGTCTGTCGAGTTTGTTGGGCTTCCTTTAAGAATCCTGATTCCACAGCTCAGACCTGTAGGACAGCTAGCCACCCCTAATTGTTGACTTTCCCTCTGAAGAGGAATATTGACCATACTGCATTCACTTTTTAAATTTTAAATCCCAGGAAGTATTATTATCATCATAGCTTACATTTCCTCTACTAAGGTTCTATTTGGATGCCTCTTTGTGGAGGTAACCATGAGTTCTTGAATGGAAAACCAGAAGAAACTCAGAGTCTTATAAGTATGGGGACAGGGTTGTATTATTATATATCTATTGTCTGCTTCATGACCCCATTTAGGGTTTACTTGGCAGAGACACTGGAGTGTTTTGCTATTTCCTTCTCCAGCTCATTTTATAGATGGGGAAAGTGAGGCAAACAGGGTTAAATGACTTGCTCAGGGTCACACAGCCAGTATGTTCCTGAGGCCAGATTTGAATTTAGGAAGATGGCTACAGGCCTGGAACTCTATCCATTGTGCCACCATAGCTGCCTGTAGTGTTTCTGTAGGTAAAAACTTAATCGCCCTGCATCTAACCTGATGATGATTTAGGCAGACCTCAGACATCATCTCCTTCCTACAGCTCACTCAACCCTACGGTCTGGTCCCAACTCAGGAACTCTTCTTTCCTTAGAGGAGATAAAGCCAGGTTTGTCTATTACAGCTCAGGATATCCTGGGGCTTGAAGGCATGGGCAAGGGGAAGGAGGGATCACACTAGCCTTAAGACCCTACCTTGTAAAATCTTGGGGGAGGAAGGAGAAGCAGAGAGAACATGTCTAGACACCTTCCTAGAAAGTCACCTTTGGTCCAGCTTCACAGTTCATCTTTCCCTCTACCCACCAATCCCTCTCTACCAACACTTTCACTTCTGTCCTTTACCAAGGTTACCTTCCATAGTTTGTCCTTTCTTCACCCTCACTGTGACTGCCCTTGGCTTCTAGAAATGGCTGCTCTCCCTCTATCCTTGCCCATAGCTCACTTGCTTCTGTACTTCTTCTATGTTATTAGCAAAACTGTGGTCCTCACTGGCACCTTAGTCCAGGTTATGCTTCTGCTGTAGTCCTTTATTCTCACTAGCTTTGGCCAAGTATGAGCTGAAACTGTCTTTGTGAGCCATGTACCCCTCTCATATTGCCAGCCCCCCAGCTGTGATCCTAGGACACATCTTCCCTATTTCTCTCCCCTTCCCACTTCTGGTGGTGATAGGGGACAGGGCAAGGGGAGAGTAAAGGTTGAGGCTGGGAAAAGAAGAGAAACTGCCTCTTTTTCTCCCTGCCCCTATTAATCCCCAGTGGGAGGAATGAGAGAAGGGTTGCCCTGTCCCTAGAGAGTGAGCCAAGGGACCTGTCCCTAGTATATTCCTTGTCCTAGTTGGGTGGTGCCTTGGGTTTGAGGGGATTCATATTGCATTGAATAGAGTGCCAGACCTGATATCAGGAAGACACATCTTATTAGCTGTGTGACCCTGGGCAAGTCACTTAACCCTGTGTGCCTCAGTTTCCTCATCTACAAAATGAGCTGGAGAAGGAAATGGCAAACCCCTCCAGCATCTTTGCCAAAAACATCTCAAATGGAGTCATGAGACATAGGATAAATAAATAACTTATTAGCAATAACAAGGTGTCCTTTTGGGGGTCATAAACATTTCTTTTGGTAAGTTAAATAATCCCTGACTGGAAATGAAATCTTCTGTTCTTTGATTTTTGATCCTCTAAGTCATAATTCAGACTTTATCAAGCAGAATAATGTAAAGATATGAAAATAGAGAATGTTTTCTGTTTATTGGGGTTATCCCATGTAATTCTAACTCCTCCCCCCATGAAAATCAGGCTAGCCTTTCCTTCAAAGGTGTTGAAATGATGCCTGAGTGTTGGTTGGTTCAGAGGACTAAAGGTTTCTGCTGCTGACATGACCTCCAGGTTGCCAGAGCACCAAACAGCCGTGAAAATCTGGAGGGGATCACTGAGGTTTGGTTGATGGACCATGAAGGGCAGCTCAGTGAAGGCAGCCTCACTCAGCTGGATCAACTTGTGACGCCTTCAGTGTCTATCCTTGTTAAATATTCAGCTGTGGGCGATTTCTGAGTGTCTTCTTTTGTTCTAGTATTAAAACTAAACTACCAGAGGATTGGCCTCCGTTAGGTCTAACCCGGAACAATAGAAACAAGCCATTATAACACTTACTTCAAATAGATTTCATTTGAAAATAATTCTCATAAACTTCTCAGTTAGAACTCCATCATATTAACTATTGTGGATCAGAGAAAAATACACTTAGCACCTTAGCAGTTTTTCCCCACTCCCGATAACATACATCCCCATAAAAAATAAATGGACCTGAAAATATCACTAGCTTGGTAGTTTCATGTTCAAAGCCATCTTAATATGATTGCCGGTAATTTTAATGGGCATTTCTTTTTCTGCAGACTTCTTCTGAATTTAGGTTTTAGAAAGGAGATCTATACCAGGCATAGGCATAGTCTGCCTGGATGATACCATTACCATTCTTGGCTGTCTGTGCCAGCAGCCAGAAATCGGAAACTAAGGAGAGTCAGTGTCTCTGTGTCTGTTTTTCGGGAAGATGCCATGGGGATGTACTCTTTTTAGGAGGCGTTCACTGTATATTGATCCTTCGTCATTTGCCCTACACCAGCCCCTTCAGCATCTTTTCCATAGGCACAGAATAAGTGGAGAGGCAGCTCTACAAACACAAACTCACAGCTAAACCTTTGTCTTTCCTCAGAAAAAGAAACCACCCTAATGGGAACAATGAGACTTTGTTTGGGGTGACTTGATGGTGGTAAGAAGGTTGGTGGATTGAGTTGTCTTTTTCTGACTGCAAGTATTAGCAGTGAGATGTATAAAGCTGTTTTAATTCCTAACCATATCTAATTGTCCCCTCTTTAGAAGACTATCCATGAAGTAACATTTCATGGTGGTGGCCTATTCCACAAAGTTATACTAAGGCATTTAATGAGCTCTTAGGTCTTGAAAACATTTCATGATAGGGCAATGGGGTGGGATGGGGGATGGAATTGGAAAGGATACCCTCTGACCACTTCCCCATGAGGACTATTTTATTCTCCATTATGACTGTCCTTATACTCGGAGCTCCTGGAAGACCCCACCCTCTGCTCCCATGTGGGAAGAATAACTACAAAATTGCTCTAGGTTCAAGGTACTATGTGGATCTACTTACACTCAAAACCATGGTTCATGAGTTTTACCGATGCATTGACTTTATCTATAGTCAGCCAGATGGCACAGTCATTTCAATACAAAGGCATTTAATGAAAAAGCACAGAAAGAAAGCTTATAATAAAACATTCCCGTTCATCTGAGGCACTTTACTTTACAAATACACATACTACCTACCAGTAGAAGCATGACTTGGGATCAGGCAGGAGAGGCAATGAGGTGGGGAACATGTGGCCAGGGCCACGTATTCCTTTGATACCTGCGGACGGTGAATTTCTCCTAGTGATGTCATTTGTACTCTCACTAGGCCTGTTGGGTGGAGAGTCTTTAACTAGACATGTTGCTTCACTATTGACAATAATTGTTGAGCACATGGACCTGATCTCTGCTGATCTCGTGGTGGCTTCTGGGCATGGCAGTGTCTTCTAGAAATTTATTGCTCAAAGAGTTTCATGGTGGACAATGGCTGCTGAGCCCATTACTCTTTACTAAGTGGTTCTGTGGATAAAGTACAGGGCCTGGGAAGGCATGAACTAGGTTCTTAGGAGAACTTTTGTATTAACCGTCTTTATGATCCTGTTATCTGAGAATAGTAGTTACCGCCCTCTGGGGACCCAAACTACCAACTGGAACATAAGTTAAGGATGATGGTTATTGCTGTTGAAGTTCTCTTTCTCCTTCTTCCCTCCTCCTTCTTCTCCTTTTTCTTTTCTTCCTCTTCTTTCTCTTTCTCCTTCTCTTCTTCCTCCTCTTCCCCTTTCTCCTAACAGTCAAATGAACTTGATCTAGAACAAAAGGTAAGTTTAGCAGGCAAAGTCATTGTCTTCTTCTCCGGTCCAAATTCCTGCTATTATTATGCAAAGGTACACAAGTATGGCATTGTGTTCTGTCCAGTGAAAATCCTTGCTATCTCACTGCACGCTAAATATCTTACAGTGTTCTAGTTTTTAGAAAAACAAAACACACCTGCAATAAGTACAAGGTCAAGCACATTGGCCATATCTGGAAATGTGTATCTCACTCTGCTTATCTAGACCATCACTTCTGTGCAGGAGGAGGGTGGGCAGCATTCTAAATGACCAGTCATCTGGAATCCTGCTTCATCATGAACTACACTGAACAGAATTCTAAAGTCTTTCAAAATTGTTTGTTTGTACAGTATTGTTGGTGGAATAGAAATTATTCCCCAATTTTGCTCCTTCATTCAACATCAGCATGAGATTCAAGTGATAATTTCTCCCTCTCCCCCCCCCATCCATATAGCCTTTAATTTACACCCCCTGATTAGGTGAGATAATAAATTTCTCCTCTATTCCTTCTCCTTTCTTCCCTAGTGTACCCTTTCCCCCATCCCTCACTTTTTTTTCCTAGTTATGATATCAAAATGTACCCCAAATCACTCCTTGGACCTTCATCTTACTTGACTCTTTTTTTTTTAAAGCAATCAGGGTTAAGTAACTTGCTCAAGGTTACACAGCCAGTTATTTCTGGGTGTGGTGCTTAGTATCAGAGCCCTGATTTGATCCCAGGTCATCCCGACTCTGGGGCCAGTGCTCTGACTCACTGAGCCACCTGGCTGCCCCTAAGCAGTTGGGGTTAAGTAACTTGCTCAAGGTTACACGGCCAGGTGTTTCTGGGTGGGTGCTAAGTGTCTGAGCCTGGATTCGATCCCAGGTCATCCTGACTCTGGGGCCGGTGCTCTTACTCACTGTGCTACCTGGCTGCTCCACTTGACTCTTTCTAGGACTATTGCCAGCGTCACAGTTCTTAAGGGGTACTTGTATCATTCTCCCTTTTTTTCTACTAACATTAAAAAAAATTTTTATCATCACATGGAATTATTAAACTGTTTGGTCTTTTCTAATCTCCTGGGAGTATGGAGGCTTCTAGATTGTGCAGTGGATAGAGTGTTGGGCCTGGAGTCAAAAAGACCTGGGGTCAATTCCTGCCTCAGATACTTACTAGCTGTGTGACCCTGAGCAAGTCACCTAACTTCTATTTACCTCAGTTTCTTCATCTGTAAAATAAGAGCATATAGCTCCCAGGGTTGTTGTAAGGATCAAATGCTATAACAATTGTAAAGTGCTTAGCCCAGGACCTCAAACATAATCAGTACTGTATAAATGTTAGCTATTATTTGGGTAAGGTTTCATTCCTCTTGTGCCAAACTTCTAATTCTTTTTCAAAGTTTCTCTTCCATAGATCTTTTTCATCCCATCCTTTTTCATTCTCATTTCATTTGGAATATCATTCTAAAGCTAATTTTGTTTTTAAATTCTTGCATCATTTCTTCAAGGAATTCTTTTTCTTTTCTTTTTTTGTGGTCAAGTTCTGTTTTTCTTGAAGTCTTTGCTTATAGTTACTTGGGGATTTTCTCTTCTGGGTTTGTGTCTCAGGCTCAACTGGCTCTTTATCTTTTTTGTTTGTTTGTTTAGTCATTCTTATAGCAATCTGCTTTGAGCAAACCAATGTTTCTGGCTCAGCTGGGAGTTGTTTCAAATGGCCTGAGTCCATCTGGAAGCTGTCCAATCCCTTTCCCCTGTGCTGCATTCCTGAGGACAAGATCTACACTGAAGGATCTTCCATACTGGGGGTTCTAGGTGCTCAGTCCATGTTGAGTCCATGCTCCCAGTGCTGAGCTGTTGGCCTGAGCTAGGGTTTAGTTCCAGGTGAGTTCCAAGTGTCCCTACACTCCAGGCCTAGCTTGGAGCTCTGGGAGCTGAGCTTAAGATTCTGGACCCTCTGGAAGATGTCTTGCTGTTGGCTTGTTCCTGGGCTGGAGGAATCAGTTCTAGGCATCCTTGCCCTACTGGCCAAGCTCAGGACTCCATGCTAAGTCTAAGATCCAGGCTAATCCCTGTTACAAAGTTCCTTCCCTGGTCATTCACCTACAAGTCAAATTGGGGATTTCTCTTCTTATTTCCCATTCACTAGCAGGTCCTACATTCTTCTTAGATAACCATTGTAGTGGTTCTGGAGAAAACTGGGCTATCTTGCTTCCTCCTTTTCCACCATCTTAGCTAGTCTGCAAGGGATGATTTTGAAAAAAAAATCTGTTACATGGGTCTTTATGGCCAAAGAATTGATCACCTGCTAACCAGCCTTCTGGCAGTCAGGGTCTGTGTACTCAACTAGGCAGAGTCTATTGCTTTGGTCCAGATTGCTCATTCCAGCTTTGGTACCAGACCTAGTCCTATATTAGAACCTTCAAGAATCCAAGGGCCATCTTTATTGCATGAAGAGGGACAGCAATACGTTCATATTTCTCCCCATTCTCTCTCTTCCTCCACTATAATAATTTCTTTCTTTACTCCCTGTCCTTGTCATGCTACCCAGGGGTGGGGAATTTGTGGCCTTGAGGCCACATGTGGCCTTCTAGGTCCTTGGGTGTGGCCTTTTCACTGAGTCCAAGTTTGACAGAACAAATCCTTTTATTAAAGGGATTTGTTCTGTGAAGTTTGGATTAAAAGGGCCATGCTTGAGGACCTAGGGGGCCACATGTGGCCTCAAGGCCAAAGGTTCCCCACCCCAGTTGCAAAAACTCTCTTATCTCAAATACTTTTTCTGTTTTCCTTGGATTCCTACAATTTACTTTCTACCTTTATTTATATTTACCTTGTATTGAGACTCCCCTCACTTCACTCCAAAGTAGTCTACTTTCTGTTCTGCCACCATCCCCTTCACTTGAATCTATCTCCTACTTACTGACTGCTAAGCATTTTAACCATCTGGTTTCTGGGTTTCTCCTTAAGGGGCTCAAGTCTAACAGGAGTTGTGAGTGCTTCATGAATGTCTTTGAGTCATGAAGATGAGGTATGCATTACATTTATCCTACGTTCCAGGAATTGTGCTAGATATTAGGGATAGGAAAGTAAGAAAACAAACAATCCCTGCTCACAAGGAGCTTACATTCTGTGAAAACAAAGGGATAGACCAAAGGGTTCTTAAATTTGTTTCTATGGATCACTTCTGAGAGCCAAGAGGTCTTGGGAACCACAACCTTGCACTGCCTTCCATTTGCCCCTTCTCTCTCTAAACCTCAGTCTATCCCTAGCTAGTTGTTTCTTCCCTGCTGCCTGAAAAAAACCCTCACTTGACCCTCATATCCCTTTCACAATCAAACTCTTGGAGAAAAAAATGTCTACACTCATTGTCTCCACTTTCTACCTTCTCTTGAAATTGTTTTTTCCAAAGTTACTGAATGATGTCTTCATGATAATATCCACTGGCCTTTTCTTAGTCTTCACCCTTCTTAATCTTCCTGCATTGGACACAATTAACCATTCTTCCTTTCTAAACACTCTTCAGGATTTTTATGAAAATGCTCCCTCTGGATTCCCCTCCTGCCTCTCTGACCCTTCCTTCTTAGCCTGCTCTGCTGAACCACTATTTATACCAAATCCTTAAATTGTGAATGTGTCCTAAAGCTCTATCTTGGGACATTTTAAATTTCCACTATGTACACTCTTGCTCACCTCATCACCTCCCATGGGTTCAATTATCATCTCTATTCAGACAACTGCCAGATCCAGTCCTGTTGCCTCTCCTGAGCTTCAATTCCCTATCACCAGCTGCCTAATAGACATTTCAACCTGAATGTCCCAAAGACATCTCAAATACGTGTCCACAACAGAACTATGAAATACCCTTCCCCCAAAAACCTATGCAAGTGGCTAGGATAAACATACCATGTTCAGAGGGTGATCACCAAGACATTTTGACTTGTGATGAAAAACCACATACAAAAAACTTACAGTACCACTTGCCTTAGCATTGAGGCAGTAATAATCAGTCATCCTTCAAACCTCAAGATATCATGTACCCATGCTGTATAACTCTTTGTTAGCATTCTGTCTTTAAAAGACAACAAAAAGCGCTTCTATTTATGTGGTACCATTTATCTGAGAAGCCCATGTATTTATTACTATCTCTCATTAATCTTCACAGTGTACCTGGAAGCCAGCGAGCAATACTGGAGATTTATAGCTCCTCATATAAACAGTTCAAAGAGCTTCACATGTACTATCTCATTGAGCCTGAAAGTATGCCCTGGAGTTCCAGCTGGTAAATAGCTCACATTGAGAAATGTCTTCCTTAAAACTAAGGTTCAAAGAGATTAGCTGGCAAGGATGAAGTCATACAAACCCTTGCTGAACACAAGTTAATGATCTTTCGTTGCAAAAGGCAGGGCCTTTGTTCATTTATTTCCACATGCTTTTCCGAATGTCTAGATTCTGTATTTGCTATCTATTTCTGTGATTACTGGGACTGGAGCCATCATGCTCCCCCCGGAAAGAGAAGGAATACATGGCTTGTGGATAAGAATACAGGTCCACTTAACCAGTGAGTAACAGGAACAGCAAAGAGGCAGGGGATCAGAAGAAAAAAAAGAAAGTAGTACAAGCAATGTGATACTGTACCTCACACTTTTCACTTCAGGTGTGTGGACACCTACTCATTCTGGGCTGGCTCTTTCCCTCTAACCTGTTCTCAAATTGTCAGGTCTAGGTACCCACCACTAAATGATTACAGTCCAGTTCTCTCAGTCACCCTGTTGTGGGGGAATATACACTCTGACTTATTTCAGTTCTCAAGCCCGCACTGATATATTTCCATTTGTACAAATGAAATAATGATAATACTTTTAGATCTTAAACATAAACATTTACTTAGTAATAAGGAAAAAATAAATACTATCACAGATACTGTACTTACATATTAAAGCAATTGCAGAAATAATAATGCCACATGTAAACCTAGGTCATACTATCCCACCAATGCACTCAGTATGTATGGGGGACTGTGGAGAGACACTTACAGAAACCGGAGACATATGAATGAAGAAAACCTATGTGCTTGGGGTAACTCACAGTGATGGCACTCAAGTTTGATGTTCTCTTTCTTGTCAGGTACTCATAAAAATCCTTGGCCCTGATGTGTCAGTCAAACTAGTCAGTCTGCTAGGTAATATTACCGATTCTCGGCTACCATTCTGTTCCTCTCTTCAACTAGAATTATTCCTCACTGGCAATTGTGGTATTCATTGCTTCCAACCAATGTAGTTCTAAAATCTATCTTTCATCTCTCTCTCTCCTCTTATTTTTCTGGGTTCCAACTCTAGGTCTTCTCTGTGAATGACTATATCTTAGCTTATAGTTAGTAAGCGAAGTTCTTTTTTCTATCTACAATCAGATAAATTAAATTTGTCCTTTAAGCATAAAGAGTTCTGATATCCATCGCTTTCCAAGGAGAGAGCTAGCTTAAAGTCAAAGTACAAAGGTTGGTTAGTATATCCCTGTATAGGGAACACATGGGCCACATGGTACTTCGTAAGTTCTGGAACTAGGAATCCTTTTCTCCCTTTTTGGAGCTTTAATGATTTCCCCTTAGATAAAATTATCTGCTGGATTCTGAATATCATAAGTAGTATTGATGGGATCCTAATAAAGCTGCCTCTAGCCCCAGTATTCTAACTTACTCATAGGCCCCACTGAACAGCAGGCCAACTACCCCTATGTACTCACTCACCCCCTCGCCCCCGCAAAACACACACTCAGTAGCCTAACTTCTTCACATATGCCTCACTACTCACTAGAACAGGTGTGTCCATGAACTCATAGTTCTCACAGAATAGCAGGCGTGCCCACATGATGGGATCCCAGCCAGTGTCTCCAGCCCGTCACTGCCCCCAGACCCATTCCTCATGTTTCCCACAGAAACATTAGGTGTGTCCATGCACTCAACCACAACCACGTCCATCTAGTCTCAGACAGGACCACAATATTCAGCCAATCAGAAAGTAGCACCACCAGGATGCAGGATGTGGACCCCAAAACATCGGAAGGGACTTTCCCTAAGTAGGCACCTGGGCAGTAATAGTAAAGAACTGGCCTAGAGCATACTTATGAAATAGAGAGACTTATTATAATATCATTATCATACATACATATCACCTCAAAATGGGTTTTTCTGTATGCATTGTGGGTAATTGCATGTACAGTTCCACTGTGGCTGGGACCCCTCCCCTATTACCTAATCCTTAACAAACCCCCTCCTGCCTTTTTAATATTCATAATTTATGTTATGTAATTGCATCTTTACCCTATAAAAATCCATCTTGCTCTCTCTGAAGTTGCTGGTTCCTCTTGGAACTTAGCTCACTTCACGAGAGGCATCGATCTCAATAAATGCCTATACTTGGATCAGAGTGGTCTGATTGAATTCTTTGAGACAGTTCCAGCACGACAGATCATGAAACCCCAACAGTTTTTGGCATCCCTGGCGTCCCCTGATGATATGATATGAATATATATGAATGATATGGTGTGAATATGTGACATGAATATCATAGTTAGTGTCATATATCAGATATCGTAACATAATCAATAACTAGGATTTATTTCGCTCATCAGGGTTTTCACTCACTGAAAACCTGTAGCTGTCTTTCTACATCTGTTTGTAAGTGCATCCTCTGCCAAAGGTCATTACTGCTCTACTGGTCACTTCTGTGACCTCTGATTGCTGGTGGTTCCTCTGATGGTCCTACTTAGCACGACTGGCACATAGTAGGAATTTAATAAATATTATTGACTATTGATGGTACCACTGGATCTCTTGAACTTACAAGGTCATGTTGTGGAGGAAGGATGAGAAAGAAATTCTTTTCTCTCTATAAGCAATTTTCTTTCAGGGGCTTGGCTTGTACTACAGATTGGTAGACTGCCAGAACTCATGAACTGACTTGTTTTATGTACAACCTCATGACCAGTGCCTGATTCTCTTCAATCAGTCAGAAGAGATTTTCTTTGTGGCATCATCTACTTTCATCCAATGGCCCAAAGTACCTATGAACTTTTCAAATTGATTAAGGATGTATTTACACCTGGGCATCTTTTGATTGACTCAGTTAAAATATCTGATGTTTTTTTTTTATGATTGGGTGGGGAACCCTCATTCTTACATATTAGACCTACAGGAACGTGGCATCTAAATGGTTAATAAGCAGCCTATGTTTTCTCATCTGCACAAGAAAATTATTTTATTACCATGCAACTTTTTCCTTTATGAAACGGGTAGCTATCCTTCCTTGAGAGCGATATTTTGTGGGTAGCATTTGAAAAGCACATTTCCCCCCTTAGGTTGAAATGCAGCTTATCTGTAAACCCAAGTCTAGCTTTCATACTAGTTTGAAGACATAAAAAGGACAAATTTAAAAAGGACACATTTGTTCTACCCAGATATCCGTACATGTGGGTATGGGTGGGTTTCTTTTCATTCCTGTAATTTCTTTATCAAGTCCCTCCATGCACTTCAGTGGCAATCAAGACACAAAGATGGCTTGGTCAATTTTCCTTCTAAGGGCCTGTAATTTAAGGCATCAGCAGCCTAATGATAACTCACTTTTTTACAGTGCTTTAAATTTTTTGAAGTACTTCTCTACGAGGAAGGTTGTATGCATATTATGATCTCTATTTTTCAGAGACAGAGGCTCTGAAGGGGCTCTGTTTTACCCGTGATCAAATAGCTGACACAAATGAGGCAGATTCATATCCTGGCCTTGTGATCACCTTATGAGTCCACACCCAGTGTAAAAGCCACCATGCCATCAACACATGAAATAAAAACACCTAGAGGAGAAGTTAGGTTGGGGGGGGGAGGGAAAGAAATAAACATTAATATAGTATCTATTGTGTTTTAGGCAGTGTCCTAAGCAATTTTTACAAATATCTCATTTGATTTCTGTCAAGAGATGGTGTTACCCTCTGTCTATTTCTATTCCTGTCTGTCTCTCTGCCTCTGCTTCTATCTCTCTCTCTGTCTGACCATCACTCTGTCTGTTTGTCTCTTTCCTTCCATTTTTCTGACTTTCCCTCTGTCTCTGTGTCTGTTTGTCTCTCTCTTCTTTCATTTTTCCCTATTAAAGTACGAAAAACCTGTAATGAGGAAGACTATTCAGAGAAGGAGAAATATATTGGAACAGTCTTGATGATGGGACTGATATTGGGTATAATCCAAATGGGGAAGCACATCTAGCTACTTCTAACGGACTACAGAAAAGACACTGGACTTTTCCACTAGGGTTCCTTCACCAACCAGCTGAAGGACCTTGGATAAGTTATTTGAGCTCCATATGCCTGTTTCCTCATCTATAAATAAGAATAATACCTGATTCATAGTGTTATTGCCAAAGACTGGGTGAGATGATACAGGAGGGTGCTTTTGAGAAATAAAAAGTTAATTACAAGGTATCGGGTATTATTGCTAGCCATGTCCTGGATGTGGACTCATCCTGTCACCACAAGTCCCCGTAAGTATATGTTCTGCTCATTAGCAGCCAGACAATTAGTATTTAGAAAGGTTTAATAGGGATAATTATTACAGAAATTTTGCCCACTCTCCCCTTGAACACACAGGGTGCCTGAGGAAGCATGGGCTCAAACTGAGAGAGT
Organism: Petaurus breviceps papuanus; assembly: GCF_028583685.1. Taxonomy (NCBI): domain Eukaryota; kingdom Metazoa; phylum Chordata; class Mammalia; order Diprotodontia; family Petauridae; genus Petaurus; species Petaurus breviceps. Next base: position 10,149,822 of record NW_027185655.1, on the reverse strand, counting down.
CCATGTGACTAAATGATTGATTCATAGCTGCTGGTTATGGGAAGCTCTTTTCTCCCTTCGCAGAGTCCTCATGAAGTTTCCCTTATCTTTTTGTAGGATCAGTTCTGTAAGGAATGTGTGTCTATAACTTCTCTTTGGGGTTGCTCTCAGTTCCCAGTGCAATTCTGTGTGCTGTTCTTAGCGGAGCACTTCCTGATACAAATGGGAAATCCAGATCTTCCAACTTTTTAAGCTCTCCCCAAAACACCCCTCTCCCTCTCTTTTTTTTTTTGCTTTTTGGAGGGGCAGTTGGGGTTAAGTGACTTGCCCAAGGTCACACAGCTAGTTTTTGTGTTAAGTGTCTGAGGCTGGATTTGAACTCAGGTCCTCCTGACTCCAGGACTCTATTCACTGTGCCATCTAGGCACCCTCTCCCTCTCTTCACAGGACTTTCAGGCTGCTTTCTACATTAAGTTAGTTTGGTCCCTTACATTAGGTAAGGGACATGTCTGTTTGGATGCAACCTTGGAGTCTCGGGGCAATGTGTCCCTAGCAACTACCTGTCCTGGTATGTCAATGGAATGGGCCACAGTCCCAGCCCAGATCCCTTTGTTGGCCAAGTCAAAGGGACAGAAGAGTGATGAGTGGTGAGCAGTGGGAAGAGTAAGTTGGAGAGCAAGGAAAGAGGTGGAAGGGAAAGAGAAGTTAAGGGTTTGTGCAGACCTAGACTCCCACTGGCCATGTCTCCTCCAGTCTCAGTTTGCCAATCTTGAGGTTTCTTTCTCTTCCTTCCTTCTCTAAGACCAGGACCCTGAAGAAAGAACTGGACAAGGCCAGTCCTGAAGTCATTTTCACCCAGTACTTCTCCTTGCTTTTATTAAGTACTTAGTATGCCCAGACATTTCGATAAACACTGGGGATGCAACGAAAGACAAAAGACAGTCCCAGCTCTCCAAGGGATCACGATCTAATCCTGTAGATTTATTGAACCTTCTGCGATATTCCTGAGTCTGGTGCTGCTGCCCTGCCATCTCTGCTACTGATATGGGGGAGAAATGAAAGTCTGAACAAATTAATTTTTTAAAAGCATTAATTAAACATTATATACAGCACTTCTTATTTACAAGCCACTGTTCCCAACCCTGGGGGCACAGATAGAAAAGTAAGGCTCCTCTTGCTCTCAAAGAGCTCCCATTCTAATGAAAAGAGGTTTCATGATAAGTTTTCGACCTTCCAGACATCTCATCTAGCAGCTCTGAAATAGCAGGGAGAGTGACACCCAGGAGTCCGAACTCCACCCTGGGGAGTGGAGGAAAGGATGAGTTATTAATGGTGACGAGACAGTTTTGGATAGTTGTCACAATCCTACACATCATTACTATGTTGTTGTCCCGATATAATTACTCTGCTTTGATTGATGATGATCAGATATGTAAATGAATTATGACTGTTGCATTCAAATGTGAGCCATTTTTGGTGGGTGAGGCAGGGCCGTAAATGACTAGTAAGCCTAGAATTCCGGACTTACAGGAAGAAGGCAAAGCCATGGAGGCTATAATTTCCCTATCCAGACAGGCAGGGAGTTACATTGTGATTGTCACACGGGCTGATGAAAACCTCTATGGTCACCATCACCACTACCACCCTCATCCTCACCCTTACTGGGTGAATCATCCGCTACTCAGCAGAAACTTACAGTCTTGAAGAGAGCTAAGATCTTCCCAAAGGTCACGCAGAGGCCAGATCCAAAGCCAGGTCTTCAGACTCTGGGACCAACCTCAACCCGTCTCGCTGCCTCTATTATTGCACAGCGAGTGTTCGCGGTCTCGTAGCTCTAGAGCTCTTCTTTTTAACCAAGACAAATAGATGAAGGAGGCAGCAGGGAAATAAGGAGATACAGGCACGTGTACATTCCCTCCAATTCCAAGTTTCCTTTTCCTTTGCCCTTGAAGACACTTTAAGACACATGAATTGGGAGCGGGGGGAGTGTTGGTAAAAATAGCTACCTCGTAGAAGTGAATGCAGAGCTGGGCAGCACAGCAGCCTTCACACTGACCTTTGGTTTGGTTCTCATCCGTACAACGTCCAGACCTTCTATATACGTGGGACCAGTCAGAGGTGAGACCTGGAGTCAGGACAAAAATATACCGTGTTTCCCCGATAATAAGACACTGTCTTATTAAGTTTTTTGGAAAGAAAAACACCAGAGGGCTTATTTTCAGGGGAGGGCTTATGTTGTCCTGCCTCACCTCTCCTCCGCGGCACTGCTCTCAATGGCGCCAGCAAGCAAATCACTGGGGAAGAACAGGATGACGTGCTCACTGCTGCAGCTCTGATTGGATGCAGCTCGGAGCGCGGTGTGCGT
>NW_027185655.1:10079838-10147378 GCF_028583685.1 Petaurus breviceps papuanus | reverse complement strand
GTGCATACAGAGAGTACCGTAATGTAGCATGTAGCACAGGGGATCACCTTCACGACAGTAGCAATCTCAATAGGGCTTATTTTCGGGGGAGGGCTTATTTTAGAGGAATCTTACACAGTAAGGGGAGGGCTTATTTTCAGGATAGGTCTTATTATCGGGGAAACACGGTAATGTGCTTACCAGGACTACGGGAGCAAGCACTTCCAGGAACATCAGACCTTGGGCAGATAGGTATCCTGGGATCCCTGGATTAGTGGTTTTGAGAGTCATATCAGCTGATGAGACAGAGGGAAGACAACCCTTCCCCTCTCACCATTGCTTTTGGCTTCAATTAATATAAGCAAATGGCCCCTCGCACTAGGCATATGACCTTCCATTAATCTTTTCATTGCCTGGGTTAAGTAGGAAGGATAAGATAAAGTGAACACACACACATACACACATGTACACACATGCCTATATGTATACACATGTATGTATACACACATATATAGATGTATTTACGTATGTATACCCACAGTGACAAAACTGTAAACTTGAATTTGCACCAAGGTTGTAAACCTGAATAACTGAAAGGATCACACACACACACACACACACACACACACATGTTTCTGAGGTGTCTAATTCTCAAACACCAAGTAGTCCAAAGCTCAAGTGTACCACCTGCTTTTGCTAGGTCTGGTGCTCAGTCTAAGAATGTCTTGCACTTTTTAGATAAAGCCTTTTGTATTATAAAAGGTGAAAATCATTCTTAGCTGCAGTGGCCTCCCAAAGCAGGCAGGAGTTTCCCAGCCTCTGATCTAGTCCATCCTATACACGAAGGAGAATTTTTTTCTACAATGTCCCTAGCAAAGGGGTGTCCAGTGTTTGCTTGATGACTTCTAATGAGCAGGACCAGGCCACATCCTAAAATGGCTTGTCCTACTTTTGAATCATTCTAATGGCTGGGAATGTCCCTTAGTGCAGTGTTGGAAATCTTGGAGAAGTTACTTGCATGGATCTGTGATCTCATTGATTTCATCAATCAGCTAAGGAAAGGGGAACAAGGGAGGGAAAAGGAGAAAAAAAACATTCATTAAGTCCCTACTATGTACCAAGTATTGCTAATCACTTTACAAATATTATCTCATTTGGTCTTCACAAAAACCCTGAGAGTAGAAGCTATTATTTATTATTATGATATATTTATTATATATTATAACATTATTATTATATTTTACAGTTGAGGAAACTGAGGCAAGCAAAGATTTTTGTGGCTCAACCCAGGTCACATAGCTAGGAAGTGTCTGAATGCAAATTTGAACACAGTTCTCAGGCCAATTCATTCCATACCTGAAAGCATCTAATACGTGCTCCTATGTGCCAAACCCTATGCTAAACTCTGGGGATACATACACAATAGTGAAAACCTCTTTGTCCTTGAGGATTCTAGCAAGGGGAAATCTGCATATAATATGGAATGATACGAAATAGATACAAAAAGGAATAAATACATTGGGCCAGGTTGTGAAGGGATTTAAAATGCTTAAAAAAGGGGTTTCTATCTGATACTAGTGGCAAAAAGAGCCACTGTGGTTTATTAAGCAGGGTAATGACATGGTTAGACCTGTTTTAGGACTAACATTTTGGCAGCTTTGTGGAGAATGGCTTGGAGAAGTGAGAAATTTGAGTTAGGGGGACCAGGTGGAAATCTATTGAAATAGTCCAGATAAGAGATGCTGAGGGTGATGCTTGTGATCATGCAGAGAAGGAGATGGATAGAAATGAGATTTGACAACCGAGTAGATTTGTGGAGTGGAAGTGAAGTATCAAAGTTGTGAACCTGAATAATGGAAAGGCTAATACAGACCTCAAAATAAATATGGGCACTTATGTTGCCTGTAGGATGCCTCTCCCAATTCCTACTCTCAAAGATGTATCTCAGGTCCCAGAAGAAAGCTCTATCTCCTCCCTTGGGATTCTAGGGGTACCCCGAGGAGTTGAGAGTTATCATCTGATCTATTAGCTTGAGCCCCCACTAGTGTGTTCCCATCTCCACCCCTGCAATACTGTCAATAAATAATCATTTTTAGAAAAATTAAGCAACTCTTAGAAAGGGGCATTTACTAAGCTAACGCAGTAAGAAAAACTGGTACAAAACACCTCCCACCCTCCACATCTAAGGTAATTTGGCAGGGAGGAAAAACAAGCAACTGAAGAGAATCAGGTAATGTATAATAAATCTGAAAAGGTAGATTTTTGGTCCATGTGTCAATAGAAAGTCCCACCATTCCCTCTTTTTGTGTCCTTTCTATTCTTCCACTACAGAGAACCTCTAAAATTCCCACTTAGGGGGAAAAAGTTTGCCCTTTCGTCCTGATCTCTTCCTCTCTTCCTATTCTGGAAAGAAACAAGCTTGCCATGGTCTCTGGCACCAGACTTCCCTACAGTTGGCCAACCCAAGGGTTGTTATAGTCTTCTTACACATCAAGCCCCTCCACATAGTCTATGATTCACCTATGCTGTTCTACATTGCACACAATACTCCCATGCCTTTGCCCTGCCTATCCCCTATGCTTAGAGGGCTCTGTTCCCTTACCTCTCCTGAATTTCTCTTGCTTCCTTCACAACTCAGCTCAAAGCCTAGCTTCTGTAGGAGACTATTCCTGGTCTCCCCAAATATTTTCACCTATTCTGTAAACACCTAACATGTGCCTAGTTATTTACATATTATCACCTTCATTTGAATGTATACTATCCGAGAGAAGGGTCTATGCTTTTGTCTCTTTCTTTCTCTTTTTTCTTTCTTCTTTCCTTCCTTCCTTCCCCTACTCTCTCTCTCTCTCTCTCTCTCTCTCTCTCTCTCTCTCTCTCCCCTTCCCTCCCTCTCTCTGTCTCTCATGTATCCTCAGAGTTCAGCTCAGTGCCTGGACTGTAGTAGACCTTAATAAATGCTTGTTGACCAATTAACTGACCATGTCACTCCCACCTCAAGAGAAGGAACCAATAGCAGATCAGTAAAAGTAAGGATTAGCACAGCTGTTTTCCCAATGATGGGTCCCAATATCCTTAGAACTAGCCTGCCTATTTGCCACATTTTGGGCTTCTAAGAATCTTAGTATCCTTAAAGCCAAAAAGCTTAGGACTCCTTTTAATAATCATAAATAAATGAGTAAAGTCATCAAGATTTGGAAAAAGACCAAGCAGGCTCCAAAAAAAAAATTAAACCCCATCATGACACATTGGTATGTGCCTAGATGAGCCTGGAGATTTCCAGAATAGAGAGATGATTTCATCACCAGAAACTGTTCAAGTTGGGTGATTTCTACAATGACACAGCCCTAACATAACCTCAGCCTGATGTTATAGGTGTGTCAAAGACAAATAAGTTTAGAAATTTAGGTCTAGAGAATAGGTAGCCAGAGGTATGAATTCAATATCAGAAACAGTCCCTTCTTTACTTTGTCCCAATCTCAACAAATATACTTTATTTTGAGGAAGTAGATGATGCAGTGGAGAGAGGAAGATGAGTTCAAATCCAACTTCGGATGCTTGCTAATTGTATGACTGAGCAGATCACTTAATCTCAGCTTGAGTTTCCTCAGCTATACATGGTGATCATAATGAAATCTACCTCACAGACTTACCGTGAAGATCATAATAATTGTAAAGTGTTTATTTAGCACAGGACCTGGCATATAATAGATACTTAAGATATGATTGTTTCCTCCCCCACACGTAAGTCCTTTTTTAAAACATTAGAATCATTTCCCAACCTACCCCCCCTCATGAACCCTCCTTTATAACAAAAAACATTCCAACAAAATCTAAACAATAAGGACATCCTACACCTAGCTCCCCAACTTCTCTACCAAGAGAGGAAAGGTCACAGGGTCACAACTTAAAGCTAGGAGGAGCTTGAGAGATCTTGCAATCTAATCCCTTCCTTTTCTTTTTAGATCTCAGGAAACTGAGACCCAGAGAGATGAAATCACTTGTTCTATGTCACAGTTAACACAATGGCGGAGCTAAGATTCAAACTTAAGTCCTCTGATTCCAAATCTACTCTTTTCACTGTACCACACTGCCTCTTCTCTGGGGCCAAGACTTGTTGTCACAATTATAATTCGAATTCCTTGCCCTTTTAAAAAATATGTAATGAGTACTTAGTTCCTAGTCCTGTATTTAGAAGAATTAAGAATTGCAGTGCATTTAGAGGAAAGCGATGGTTGAAGGAATATAGCTGAAAAGCTGTATAAACTCATGTGATTTCCATGACTATATATTTTTTTCCACTCTCTGGTTTTTATGGGGAAATACATGAATCTTTTTTTTCATTTCCCCTCTGGCCCTGACTATAGCAACAGCTGGTCTGAAGACAAAGCAGCTGTACAAGTCTAGCAACCTTTAAAGGTCAGGTGGCTGATGAGTTCAGTTTGGGACTTGTTGGGTTTGGGGTGACTGAAAACTGCAAGTGAATAGAGGAAGAGAAAAGGACAAAGGGCACAGAACAAAGCTTTGGGAGACAGCCACAACCAAGACAGAAGGAAGAGGATGAAGACCAGCGAAAGGTGCAGAAGATGAGGTCAAAAAGGTAGAAAAACTAAGGTAGCTATGATAGTGCCATGTAAGCCAAAGAATAGAGAAAGTATCAGGAAAGAGTAAGTGTCCAATGGTGTCAAATGCTTGCTAAAAGCCAGGTGGCACAGTGAATAAAGTGCTGGACCTAGAGTTAGGAAGACTCATCTTCCTGAGTTCAAATTTGACCTCAAAACTTACTAGCTGTGGGACCCTGGGAAAGTCATTTAACACTGTTTGCTTCAGTTTCCTCATCTGTAAAATGAGCTGAAGAAGGAAATGGCAAAGCACTCCAGTGAATGAATGAATGAAAGAACAAAAGAAAGAAGGAAGGAAGGAAAGAAAGGAAGAAGAGAAAGAAAAAAAGGAAGGGAGGGAGGGAGGAAGGGAGGGAGGGAAGAAGGGAAGGAGAGAAGAAGGGAGGAAGGAAGGAAGGAAGGAAAGAAGGAAAAAGAAAGAAAGAAAGAAGGAAGGAAGGAAGGAAGGAAGGAAGGAAGGAAGGAAGGAAGGAAGGAAGGAAGGAAGGAAGGAAGGAAGGAAGAGAGAAAGAAAGGAAGGAAGGAAGGAAGGGAGGGAGGAAGGGAGGGAGGGAAGAAGGGAAGGAGGGAAGAAGGGAGGGAGGAAGGAAGGAAGGAAGGAAGGAAGGAAGGAAGGAAGGAAGGAAGGAAGGAAGGAAGGAAGGAAGGAAGGAAGGAAGGAAAAAGAAAGAAAGAAGGAAGGAAGGAAGGAAGGAAGGAAGGAAAGAAGAGAAAGGGAGGGAGGAAGGGGGGAAGGGAGGAAGGAAGGGATGGAGGGAGGGAGGAAGTCCAGAGATGAATGAAGACATTTTGGCATGGGCACTTTCCTTAAAATAGGTGTTCTGGGAGGAACTGACCAGAGGAAGGGCTGACAGGGCTGGAGTGAACTTCCAGGGCATGGTGTACAAAGAACACTGGAGAGTAAGGAATGGAGCCTGGAGCTGAGCCCAAAAAAAGCTCCTTAATGTCAGGGACTGTTTAATTTCTGTATTTATATCCTGGCACATTCACAGCTGGCTTATGATCGATTGTTTGATTTTAGATACAACTATTAAAATGCCTTATTTACCACAGAATCAGAATCAAGGAACTGAAAGGGACCTCTGAGGTCATCTAGTTCACCCCATACTTGAGTAGGAATCACTGTGACAACACATGGACCATGGATCTGTTTTGGAAAGACCCAATTAAGGATGAGAAATAAGCCAGAAAACAGAGGATGAGGTCAGACAAGTAGGGTGGTATAAAACTAGGCTAGGAATCATAAGACTGCTGATTCCACATGTGGATATAATAGGATTGGCCAGCGAAGCCCCAATTCTGCTTAACATTCTCTGCCTGCTGTAATCCATGTGGAAGCTTGGCGAGCCTGCCTCCATAAGGACATGATGGAGGGGCCTTTCCCCTCTCTGTTTCAGAGCATACAGACATATGCTGACTATTTCCTATGAACTTACTGCATAGTGAGGAAAATTGGCTTAATTGGCTGCTGAAGAAGGATGGAGTGTTTACAAAACATTTAAACAAACAAAACAAAAACTCTGGATCTTCCCAATTGGCAGATGAGGCAAGAATTGCTATAAGCCTCTGGGAAAGGGAAGAGATGGCAGAGGCAGGAGCTCTGCTTCTCTCTCTCCCTCCATGGCAGCCATGTGGTCATGGATACATGGTGCCACTTCTGCCTCTGTCCCTCTGGGGGTAGGGGAATAAGCTTTTATTAAGAACTTACTATGAAATATAGATATATAGACATGTGTGTGTTTTTATATATGTGTACATATATACATACAGATAGATAGATATAGGAACAATGCAAAACTCTTTACAAATATAATCTCATTTGATCCACACAACAATCCTATGAGATACAGGCTATTATTAATTTGACAGTTGAAGAAACTGAAATAGGTGAAGGTTAAGTGACTTCCCTTGGTTGCACAGTAGTAAGTGTCCAGGTTTGAGGCTAGATTTGAACCTAAGTCTTCCTGACTACAGGTTCAGAGAAATGAGTAGAGAAAGTCTTCCACATCTGTCTGAGAGAGCTGAAAACAGTGAGGCCATCACTGCCCTGGGTGGGGGAGGGAAAGACAGTCTGTCCCTCCCTTCTCCAGAAAGAGCAGGAGGGTAGAAATCTTAGCATGAGAAAGGAGAAGTATCCACATGGAAGTGTGTGTGTGTGTGTGTTGAGAATCAGTTTTAGTACCTCAATAAAACAGTTTGTCAACTTAGCATAACTGACTCCATTTTATTAAGATTATTTTGTCACTGACCTCTTTTGAAGAAGATCTTTTCCTTTGGCATAGTTTTCAAAAATAAGATAAACATCTGTCTGGTGTGTGATATAGTAAACAGCACGTGTATGTTTTTAAAAAAACTGATAAACCTATGTGGACCTTCAGATAAGACAGACTGCCAATTAAAACAATATTATGAAGGCTTTTATCAGTAATATTGAAGTAAATGACCAATCAAAGGAAGAGGTAAACAACTTAGGAACACCTGTGGCCAAAAGTATGCAAAACCCACCTGAGGCCCCAGCAGGCATCCTGGTCTTAGCGTGTGCTCAGGCTGCCTCCTGTGTTTCTAACACTCAGACTCAAGCAGCCCACTTTGGCTTCAGGGTAGGGCTAATGTGACTTGCCAGATGACCACCTAGGAGGAAGATACAAGGCCTATAGCTGGGCAGGGAGCAAACATTGTTGAGACAAGTTAAGAAACTAATTAGAACATTTAAAATGTTGGGGTGGTGGTTTGCTTTAGAAGATAATGCTTGTGTGCTTTGACTTAAAAAGTTTGACTGCTCTCTGTCTACTTGTTAGCATAATCAGGGGTGGGGAATGTGTGGCCTTTTAGGTCCTGAAGTGTGGCCTTTTGACTGAATCTAAAAGGCCACACATGAGAACCTAGAAGGCTGCATGTGACCTGAAGGTCCCAGATTTCCCACTGCTGCATCAGTAATGTTAAATTGGCTATCCAGACACATTGGACATTATAGCATGGGTGTGAGCTGAGATTCTGAGCAACCCATTCAGCTAAGAGTTCCCTGGCCCAGACAGAAGAGAAAGTGTCAAGGTAGGAGAGACAGCCCAGATGCAGTGAGAACAGAGCTCACCACCAACACTTTAGTAGTGTAGTATAGGGGCTGAATTTCTCCAGACAGAGACCTCCTAAATACCAACAGTGACCTTCCTGCTCCCCAGCTTCCCTCCCCCAGGGAGAGCACATTCCGATTCTCAAAGCTATCTCTGGTCTTTAAAATTACATTTATAATTCTTGTGGAATTCTTTTTAAACTTGCTGGTTTTAGAAAGTGATCAGCCATAACTCTGGCTGATTTGAATGTCCCAGCTGTTGTAAAGGCGAGTTATATAGATGATAGTGGGGATACAAAGTGGGGTCAAGACCTATAAAGGATAGAATTTTATTGATTTTTTAAAAATATTCTAGTGAATTTCTTAACAAAACATTTAAAGCAGGACTTCATGATTTCCACTTGGGCCCAAACAAGTTAAAACAGTGGATTAGCAGAGAGAGGCTTGGTAAGTAGGCCAATGCTTCAGATGAATTTAATGCCCTCTGCTCTCTGAGCTGGCCCCAGGGTGAGGAGTAGAGCTGAGGCATTAAATACGGGAAAGGTCTCCTGGGCCTGGCTGAAGGGAGGAAGGGGAAAGGGTGGCTCCACCTCAAAGAAGGTGGGGTCCCCCAAGATCAAGTACCCAGTCTTCTGTGACTAAACACCTCCCATTTCCTAACCTGTTAGACTTTGATGCTTTGTATGACTTTGGCCTCTATTCCCTTTTGTTTCCATGTAGGAAGATTGTCCAGGTGCTGAGCTCAGTTTGTGTCCTGCAAAACTCTGCCAGTACCTTGAATAGAATGGGGTTACTTCCAGCCAATGCCACCTCTCCAGAGATGTTTGGTAGGTTTGAACACACAGAGTTCACCTGACATCCACATCTTCCCTACTGGAAGGCAAAATGTGAAGCCATGAGTGTACCGCCATTTTCAGGCCTGTAATTCTGTAATGGCAAGCACAGAAGTGGTTCACACCTTGTTTCAGCTATTGAATTAACACCTTGTTTCATTTCCAGTTTCTTTTGAGCCTTGTATCAAGTCTGTTAAGAAATAGAACATGTGAACCCCACATCTCCTGGACTCTAGAAATCATGAACTCCTGCAAAAGGAAGGGGAGGAACTAATGACCATATATAAGGAGAGGCCCAGGCTAAGAGACAGTAGAACTGAGAAGAGGACTCTTGTGGTGGCAGAGTCAAGAAGGAGAAAACTTGAGGTATCCCGGCACTCTGTTTGTCTGCTCTGTCTCTGTTGATGTTTGTTTGTGATACTTTGTACAGAAGCCCTGGGACCTCACTGGAAGCCCTGAAAGAGGATTTTCTGGTTGTATGTTTACAGAAGTCCTGGAGGATGGTTTTGGAGGTCCTGGGACTTTACTGATGATTTGTGCTGACCTCTTGGACTTTGTGGGTCTGTGTTGACTTCTATGTTGATGATTTGTGTTGAGTTCTCAGACTTTGTTGGTGGGTCTGAGTTGATTTCACAGGCAAATAGTGAATTGATGATGGTGCCAGCAATGTGTATGAATATTATTGTGGCTCTGTCAAGCTTTATATTCCCAGAAACAGGAACTGTGAAGGACTTGAGGTGGACTGGACACTATAAACTTCAATATGGAATGGGAACTGGATAAAGAACTGGACAAAGAGCTGGACAAGGAACTGGGAGCTGCCTGCCTTTGAACCCAGGTGACAGTTGGAGCTGGGACCATGGAAGAGGAACCATGGAAGCTGAGAATCAGCCTCAAGTCATGCTGAAAGAAGACTTTACTTGGACACTGTGTACTGACTGAGATTATGATTTACTGTGATCTAGGGATGGAGAACTTTGACTTTTGTACTTTGTGATTGAATTAAGGATTTTGTGATTGACTAAACAAATGTACTTTGTTTAAAACCATGTGACCACTTTGGTGAAAACTATGTGGCCATTTTAGTGATAAGTTGCTGAGTTGTAACATGGTGAATGCTGTATTTTGATTTTCTGTGATAAACTGTAAAATATGAATGCTGTACCTTGATTTCTGTGAATGTTTTGCTCTGATTTGTTATTGAATAGAGAGTTTGCTATTCTATGTAATCAGGATCTTGAAAGCTGTTCACAGCAGCAGTCCTCTGGAAAGCTGCTCATGTGTGGCCTTGCACATGCCCCTAAGTCCTTTAAAGGTTACCCAGGAACACTGTACCCCACTACGTAAGTATCTTTTCTCAGAGATTGTCTAGTGCTACTGTATCAGAGTATTGTCCCTCTCTGGGGATCCACTTTCAGACACAAGAGTACGAACCAGAGCTGACCCTTCTGGCATGCCTACAGCTTCCGGCCCCTCTTTTATCAGGTGGCTGAGAGGATCGTTCCTTTCTTGGGGCCCATCTTCTATCACAAGATTTGGTCCCTCCATCTCTTCTTGTCCGCATCCTTGCCCCATCTACACTTCCTTCTGAGGTTGCCCATTGTGACAAGACAAAATTGAGAACTGACATGGACTATTTTCTGCCCCTTCCTCCTTCCTCTATTATCTATAGAGGGTTGGCTAGTGAAACTCTCCTTTTAGAGGCTTTCCTCTGTCCTACTCAACAACTGAAACTACAAAACTCCCTCTCCACCTCTTTCCAGAATTGTCAGGGCTGTACACAATTGTCTTTTGCAACCCCATCCTTCATATCCTTCCAGGATTATAAGGATCGCCTACTATGGCTACCTTTTTTCCCAGGGCTCACTTAACAGAGACAATCCTTCCCTCCTGTAGGGGATTATCCAATATGATTGAACCATGAGAATCCCATCTCTTCCTGCATCCATAGGGCATAGGGAGAAAAAGAGGCGAGAAGTCAAGAAAAATATAAGTACAACGAAATGAGCAAAGGTGGGGTTGCTATGAAGTATAATGCCCCCTCAGGTTTAGTTGCCCAACTCACACTGGTGCTAATAGGTTAGGGGTCCAAAGGGGAGGATATTGCTACTGTCATAGCTCCATGGATAGCCCTGTTAGTGGCTAGCCGCTTTATAATAGCCCATGAACCCCTATTAGTGTGCTTTCCGCTAATGGTGAGGAGACTCAGTTCTTTAGCAAGGAGTCACTCAAATAGCACAGCTCTTCCCATCTTTAAAAAACCTTTAAAACCTAAAAAATCTTTAAAAGCCCTCACTTGATCGATCCGTCTCCACCAGACTTCCTATTTCTCTCCTGCCTTTTTGTGGCTAAACTTTTTGAGAAGGTCGCCTATTATTAGTGCCTCTTTTCACTTTTTTCTTAACTCTCTTCAGCATGGCTTCCAACCTCATCATTCAACTGGAAACCACTCACACAAAAACTTCCTGTGGTCTCTTAATGGCCATATCTAATGGCCTTTTCTCAATCCTTATCCCTCTTGAATTCTCATCAGTTTCCTTTTATTCAATAATCATCTTTACTCAGATGATTCTAAGATTTATTTGTCCAGCCTTCCCTCTTGACCTTCAACTGTCTACTATTAGACACCTTAAACATAGATACTTTAAACTCACCATGTCCAAAACTGAACTGGTTTCTTCCCTACAACCTCTCCCCTTTTCCTAACTTTTCAGTTACTGTTGAAGGTGCCACCCTCAACTTCTCACTCTCTTCAACCCTTTCCCTCTTATTCGTTGCCAAGAATGATCAATTCTACCTTCACAACGACTCCCCTAGAGGCTGTTTTCTTCTTTTACCTAGGCTTTCAAGTAGCACAGTGGATACATCACTGGGCCTAGAGTCAGGAACATTGAGTCTACAAACAGCCTCAAGCACTTTCTAGCTAGGTGACCCATGGCAAATCACTTAACTTTTCCATTACCTCAACTGTAAATGGGGAGGGGGGGCAGAAAAGCACCTAGCATGCAGAGCTGTGAAGAGCTTGGCACATAGTAGGCCCTTAATAAATGTTCCATACTTCTTCCTTTCCTTTTCCTCTGACACTGCCACCACTCCCATGTACATCCTTATCACCCTTCCCTGGACTATTACAACAGCCTTCTGATTGGTCTCCCTGCCTCAAATCTTTTCCTACTTTGGTCCATCCTCTGTCCAGCTGCCAAATTTATCTTCCTAAAGCCTGGTCTCTGTCATATGCAGCTACTTCTATTCAATAAACTGCAGTGATTTCCTATTATGCTTAAAATCAAATATAAAATCTTCTGTTTGATGGTCAAGGTCCTTCATAATGTGTTTCTTGCCTCACCTTCCTAGCCTTATATATCTTACTCTCCTGTACATACCCTGTAATCCAATGACACCAGGCTCCCTCCTGTTCCATGCACAAGACACCCCATCTTCTGCTTCAGCAAAAATGCTCTCTCTCCTCATCTCCATCTCCTGACCTTCCTGGCTTCTTTTAAGTCCCAGCTAAAATTTGCTCTCCTATGAGAGGCCTACTCGGCTTAAATGGTTTCCCTATACCACATCACACAGATCATAAGCATTAGAGATGGGATTTGAACCAGGGACCTCTTACCTCAGAGCCAATGATCTGTAAGAGAATGTCAGACTTGCTTCAAAACTCCCTAAGTGCAGCCCAAACCAGATTAAAATGTAATTGGGAAGTGTTTAACAAAATAAATTTTAAAAAATAATAAAACATAGATAATATTAATCCATTATTTTCTAAGCCCCACATGAAGCCCACAGAAATCCCTTTCTATTTGAGTTGGACACTATTGTTCTATGGTATAAGATAAGAGTTTGCCAGGTCTGTCTGGGTTTTCTTAGCTACTTTTCTCAGGTTGTGGTCTGTGTAGAAGGATTAACCTACCCACTGGTTTGTTAAACATACCTTCAATAAATTCTGCTTACAAAGGTGTGGCTATCAATTGGTCATCTCTCATGAAATATTGATCACTGACTAGAAGGCATGACATAAAGGAAAAAGAACTAGACTTTGAATAAAAGCAAACAAAACTGGATTTGAGTCCACATTCTCACACTTACCTTTAACTCTCTGAGCTCATCTGTATATGAGGCATGTTCCATGTCCCTCAACCCCAATTAATGGAACCAAGAAGATGTGCTACTCCCTGGTACCTTTATCAGGTATGAATACCTCTTAGATTATTTACTTACAGAATCAATCAAGGTATAAATTAGAGATGAATTATTCCTTAATGGATTTGAAAGGTTCCAGTCAATGGATTAAATCAGATAATGCTACTTACATAGGAAATGTATATAGATCGGTTGAAAGAATTAAACACACTTATCTGCCTATGTATATAAGAAAGAGGATTTCTAGTAGGAGCTATTCAAGCTTCTGGAGAGTGAGCGAATGCTGTACCAGAAGGCAGCCAGAAAGGGGGAGAGGTGAAAGAGAAAGCCCCGTAGAAGCATCATTTGTCCCTTCTCCTTTGACCAGAGGATGACCCTGTGAACGTCAAAAGGTGGGAAGGTATGGAGATTTTGTTCTCAATAACAGTGTCCACTGGAGCCTGTGACAGGGCAGCAGTGACCAATGGTAGCATTTGCATTGGGAGACACACTGGAGACCAACAGTCCCAGTAAGGAAAGACGGCTTCAGGATTCTGTAAGGGGACCAACCCTCAGAACCTGGCAGAAACTAGACCAAAGAGGAAATTCATGAGGATTCCCATGAAGACAGAAGACAACTTCCAAAAGCCTTGAATTGTGTGTTTACTCTTTGAGCTCTCCAACTAAGTCTGAGAGTTAAGAATAAGTCTGTTCTCTCCAGGGACCTTGTTAGAAGAAAGGGGAGAGTATATTCCCTGTTTGGGAGATGTTTCTATAACAACTATCCTTGCTATGCGTGGTTAGTAAATACCCCATTTTAGAAAGATCATTACCTCTGGCTGGCTAATTGGTGCTCAATGGAGAGCACAGAAGATGGTTTGTGAATGACTGTGCTAGAAAAAGCCTCAGCTCCTCAAGGTTATTCCTAAGACCCTGATGGGAGTAGCCAGCCACATTCTAGGGAACTCAGCTTTCCTGTATATTTTGGTACCTTTTTTTTTTGCTTTTGGGAGGGCAATTGGGGTTAAGTAACTTGCCCAAGGTCACACAGCTAGTTTTTGTGTTGTGTCTGAGACCAGATTTGAATTCAGGTCCTCCTAACTCCAGAGCCAGTGCTCTATTCACTGTGCCACCTAGCCACCCCTTTTCTTGTATATTTGGAAGGAAGAGCAAGTTATGCATAACAGACTTGCAGTTTCACGAACAATCATTTTTATTGCACTGCTATGAAATGTTCTTTTTATTCTATAAATTAAAAATTAAATTTAAAAAATTGAAAGAGACAGAGAAGACACATACCTAGAGTTGAACTTATACTGGAAAAGAGGGAAGATTTTTAAAAATATATAATATTTTATTTTTCCCCAATTACATGCAAAAATAAATGCGTTGGAGTGATCCCAGAGGCCTCGTAAGATGGGGGTGTTAATACTTGTACTACCTAACTCGGGGATATTGTGGAAAAAAAAACACTTGATGGTCTGTAAGTGTTCTGTGTCAGATTCATTAAGCACTGGGAGATGCTGATGTAACAGTATCTGACCTGCTCAATGCAGGCCCTTTCTCTAGGCCACGTCCTTAGTGACCAGGCAGCTTTGATGCTGTGGAACATCTCCTCCCTTGGCTTTCATGTGCTTGTTCTCTCCAGGCCCTACTCCTGTCTGTCCTGTGCTTCTCAGGTTCTCTGGCTGGATAAAGCCATCTATGTCCTTCCACTTAGTGTGCAGCACTCTTGTCCTTCTTCTCTTGAAAGAAGCTTATGTTATTCTGTCTCTCTGCCTTTCTCTCTCTGTGTCTCCATCTTTCTCTGTATCTCTCTGTCTCCATCTGTGTGTGTCTCTCTATCTCCGCCCTCCATCTCTCTTTGTCTCTTTGTGTATCTCTCTCTCTACCTCCATTTCTGTTTTTCTCTCTCTCCATCTCTCTCTCTCTGTCCCTGTCTGTCTTTCCTTCCGTGTCTCTCTCTCTCTCTCTCTGTCTCTGTTTGTGTCTGTCTTTCCCTCCACCTCTCTCTCTGTCGCTTTGTGTATCTCTCTCTCTCTCTCTGTCTCTCTCTCTCTGTCTCTCTCTGTCTCTCTGTCTCTCTGTCTCTCTCTCTGTCTCTCTCTGTCTCTGTCTCTGTCTCTCTCTCTGTCTCTGTCTCTCTCTCTCTCTCTCTCTCTCTCTCTCTCTCTGTGTCTGACTTTCCCTCCACCTCTCTCTGTCTCTTTGTGTATCTCTCTCCATCTCTCTGTCTCTTTCGGTGTATCTCTCTGTCCCTGTCTCTGTCTCAAATTTTATCTGATTCCATTGATTCAAGTATTATCTTTATAAAGATGATTCACATCCATATATCTATCTATAGAAAGATAAATACTGTCTACAAACACATGACAGATCACTCCAGCATCTTTGCCAAGAAAACCCCAAATGGGGTCACAAAGAGTTGGACATGACGGAAATGATTGAAAAACGGCAACAATGACAACAACTAGATAGTATAAGTAGCAGCTAGATTTAGATCGATGTACGGCTAGATATCCATATGCCCAAACATATGTGTGTATGGATGCATCCATGCATGTATTGCTAATCTCTGTCCTGAACTCTAGGCGTGCCATGCCAGTTGCCTCCTGGATGTCTCAGAGACATCTCAAATTCAATGTTACTGTCTCCTCCCTTCCTCCCCCTTTTCCTATTTCTGTTGAGAGCCCACTATACTCCTGATCACCTAGGTTCACTGCCTCAAAATCATCTCGGATCCTCTCCTTCACTTCAACTCATCTAATCAGTTGTCAATGTTACCTGTAATGCATCTGGCGCCTTTGGCTCCTCTCTATTCACATAATCATCATCCAAGTGTTATTACCTCTCACATGGAATATGGCAATAACCAAATTTGTCTTCTTGCTTCTAATATTTCCCTTCTTCAATACATCCTAATCACTTCCTTATTAAAAACCTTCAGTGACTCCAGACTGCCATTGGATAACTCCCTCCCCCTCTACAGCCTGCCTCCTTCCTACTTCTGTATAATTATTTATGAACTCTAAGGTTGGGACAAACTGGATCATTAATTGTTCTACCAACTCAATATTGCATCTCCTACCTCCTAGTCTTTGAACAGACCACTTCCATGACTTGGAATACATTTCTTCTTTATCTCTAATTTCAAAATCTCTCTCATCTTGTAAGGCTTGGCTCTGGTGAAACCATATCTATGAAATCTTTCCCAAAGCCCTCCCCCCCGCACTTGATAGTTTTTTCTTCTCCCTCATTTTTCTTCATGTTATACTTTGTCTCATCTTTTAATAGAATGCACATTCCTTGAAATCAAGTATTCTTTTGCTTTTTTCTTTCTACCCCCAGTGCTTCCTTTGTGAAAAATACTTAATAGATGTTTATTGAATTGAATTGAAATTGCCACCATTTTGGTAAATGGAAAAAAATGGCTAGTTTCTCTGACCATAACAAATACTTAATGAATTCATATTGTCTTCAAAATATATATATGATACTACTGTCTCTATGGAATATGTTCTCTAGAAGTCAGATATTGTTTTATTTTCTTCTCTATACTTGGAGACTAACATAATACCTGGTAAATAGTAGGGGCTTAACAAATGCTGGTTGATTGACAGGTATTTGAGGAGATATGTATCTTACATGCAGCTGAAGGCATTAGGGTCACCAATCTTCAGGGTAAGCCATTATTAAAAGATCTGAAGAAGTGAGAGGTTAGGAGTAGGATTAAGTTCTGAAATACCATATTTAGGATGATTTCCCCAAAACCTAGGAACACTTTTATGAACTGATACAAAATGAATCAAGCAGAACCAGGAGAAAAATGTGTATGGTGACAACATTGTAAAGAGAAGCAATTTTGAAATACTTAAGAACTCTGACCAATGCTATGACCAACCATGATTACAGAGGATCCATGATAAAGCAGGGTACTCACTCCGAGAGGAGATGGACACAAGATCCAAAATAAAGCCCTCTTTTTTTGTGGGGGGGGTAATGTTGCCAAAGTAGAAATTCATTTTGTTTGACTATGCATTTTTGTTATAAGGGTTTCTTCTTCTTCTTCTGAAGGGAGAGAAAATAAATGGTAGTTAATTGAAAAAATGGGAAAATACCACAAAATTTAGCTCATTCTTTAGAAAAAAATAACATATTTGTAGTGTGAAGATGGGGTGAAATCAAGGGAGCTGGGAAAATGATTTACATGTGGATAGGGTGATTGTTATTGCTGATGAATTAAATCCTCATATGGAAGCCTCATAAAGCTCCTCTGGTTACTTTAGAGCTCTCACAACATTTTAGCTTTCCTCAACTCTCTGAGGGACACAGACAGGCTATGTGGTAACCTAGTGATGAGACTACAGTGAATATATCATCTCATTATCAACTTAAGGGAAACTTTGCAATAGAAAAAAATGGTACCTTGCAGCAGTCAGTTCAGATGAGTAGTGAGGCCAATAGAGCATAGGAAGGGATGCCATGAGCCTGTGTTGGAACTCTATGCCCATCTGCTTGTTCCTGGCTTTGATCAAGCTCCTAATGTGCTAGGTTCTCCCTTCTTTGTCATAGCCTATTTCCTAAATCACTATTTGTCTCAGCTTGGTTCCTGCCTGTGTCCTTCCTCACACATAGCCTCTCTTCTCTGGTGAGGAATCACTGATTTCAAAACCACCTCTTTTCGGCCTTTAGCCCTAGAAGCTACCTTCTTCCTATCCTCAGTGTGGCTCATTTGGGCAAAAATGTCCCATTTATAGCCTCCTCTCATCTGCTACTTGATCAGTCAGTCATCACTTTCCTGAATATTAAACCTATGATAGTTGCTCTCTGGGCCCACCATGCCCTGAGCCTGTCCTGTGATTGCCCATGTCTCTGGGTTAGCCTCAGTGATCTGGCACATGGATTTAGTCCTGGCTCAGTCACTAACGTGCTCTATAAATTTGGATAAACCATTTTTTTTCTAATTCTCATTTTCTTCATTTACAAAATAGAGTTGCCTAGTTACCTTGTATGGGTGTTGTGAAAATGAAATGGATAATGAAATACAGAAGCCCCTTGAAAAGGTGCAATGCTATAATTCCAGCACAAATAATCCATTTGGTCTTTGAGTCCCTCTTCCCAAGCACTGATGGCTCTGTAGAAAAGAAGAAAGGGGAAAGAGAAGCTTCAGTGGGACTGAGCCCTGGACAGAAGCTGCTGAATGGGAAACAAAAGTCCTCTATTCTAGACGCTGCTCTCCCTTCTCTATTGTGTTTGCATCTGGGACAAGCATAGAACCACAGAGTTCCAAACTTGGCTCTTCCAGAATCAGTGAAGCCTTTTAAGGGATGCTTCATTCTATTTCTAGTCTATCTTAATATGCTAAAAGGAAAATACGGAGAAGGAAGTTAAATCTCCCAATGCAATTATTGCCATCAGTGGCCTTGATCTCCTTAGAATTTAGCAGCATCAGAGTTAAATAAAGCCTTTTGCTAAAGGTAACCCAGAGAAGGAAACAGGAAGGACTCAAAGGGGACAGTGGGGGAGAACTCAGGGTATAACTTATTCTCATGATCTCCTAATTGAAGGTCTTGCATGCTAATGCCAAGACACAAAGTTGATTGTGAGAAACACAGGTTCAGGAGTGTGGTAGCCCAAATGGAGGGGCCAGAAGCATGAAATAAAAAAATAAAAGGGCAGGACCTGAACCAAATCATGACTTCAGCTACCAGACAGGATGGAGACCTTGTAATCAAAAGGGACCCTCCAGAAGGAATTTCAATGAAGTACAACTTGAACAAAAACAATAACTTGCCTGAATTCCTTGGAGAGTTGTCAGATGGGCCTAGAGAGTAGAGTGCCTCTCAACCATTTTTATGCATTGAGACCAGCAAAGGACAGAACACAGACTCGTTTCATAGTAATGTCAGCTTAACCTCCCACATGATCTCCTCTGGCAGACTTTCCAATGAAGATCTTTGGAGTGTGCCAATCAACTTCTTGCCCCTTCTTAAACATCTTAATGCTCCCCAAATCATTTCCCACCAAGATCAAGGTCATATCCAAGGTCTCCTAAAATAATTCTGTTATTTTAGCTTATGCTGTCTTTAATAAGATACCTTGAAAGTGTTTATTGACTATGCCTACTCTTCTGGTTTCTACTTATGCTTGATAAATATACCAAACACCCAGGCACTAAATTTTTCGTCCAATACTACTGAGGATTTAGGTTTAGAATGATCCTCGAGGGTAATCCTCTTTTCATGCAAAAACTTCTCCCCTACCCAGGTCCTTATCCTAATACTCATTCACCTAAGGTCAGGAAAGACTACTAAAAGCCTGCTCTCAGGAACTTAGACTATCTCTATGGAGGAAAAACTAGCCAGATGCCCTTCCTCCCCATTTACTGACCCACAGCAATTTGATCACAAGCCAATAGGGAAAAGTACACAAAAAGTATTAAGGTATTGACTTATGGATCCTTTTGAATGTGTACTTACCCAACCAGAAAACTTTCTGCTCATTGCACCAGTTACTCATGGCTGAAAGTTAACTCACCAAGTTGCCACATTTTTAACCAGGTTAAAATGGTTAACCAGGAAGGGGATATTATGCATACTATGAATAACCCCAGAAGAAGGACGCATCTCAGCACATTCTCATCACACAGGAAAACCTTAGACCATACCTACTCTAGGTGGAATCTGGCTAAGCTCTAGACCAGGAAAAGTAGAACTATGTTTGAGCCCTCTGAAATTATTTTCTTTGGCAATTGCAGTGGCCTAGATTAGTATCTACTCTAAGAATAGTAAATGCTGTTTCCAGAGGGACTTCTTGGCAGATCCTAGCTCCTGAGGTTTAGACAAAGAGATTTCAATGGACATCGACTTACCTAATTTAGAAAGAGATCTAAATGTTTTCTAGAAATCCTTCACTGACATAGGCTAAACTGATCTCTTCTTCCTCTGCATTCCTTGGTATGTATTATTTATTATATGTCATCTTTAAATGTCCTCTTTATTCACATTTCTTTTTTTGTTGTCTTGTTTGTTTTTTGCTTTTGGAGGGGGGAAGGTAAGGCAAGTGGGGTTAAGTGACTTGCCC
Organism: Petaurus breviceps papuanus; assembly: GCF_028583685.1. NCBI lineage: Eukaryota > Metazoa > Chordata > Mammalia > Diprotodontia > Petauridae > Petaurus > Petaurus breviceps. Next base: position 10,127,669 of record NW_027185655.1, on the reverse strand, counting down.
GAGGTCACACAGCTAGTTTTTGTGTTAAGTGTCTGAGGTCACATTTGAACTTAGGTCCTCCTGACTCCAGGGCTGGTGCTCTATTCACTGTGCCACCTAGCCACCCTAAAAGCGATCTTGGTGTCACAAGTGCTATGTTTGTTTGGGGTTTTTTGCTTACTGGAGGGGCAATTGGGGTTAAGTGATTTGTCCAAGGTCACACGGTTTTATTCACATTTCTTTTGTCTTTCCAACAAGAAGGCAAGTTTTATATATCTTGTATATCCCTCATAGCTAGAAACTTTGTAGGAGCCCATCAAATATGCTTGACTGTGAAAGACGTACATTGCTTCTGAAGACAGAAAGAGAAGAATTTGGCAGTGGCATCTAATGCCAAGTAAAGAATAATCCCTCTTCCTTTATAAAGCAAACATATCACCAAACTACCCTTTTCTCTGACAACAAATATGAACTGCTTTCTGTGAGTAATCAACACAACGCTGTATTTCTTTCCCCCTAACAATTTCCATTTCCATTTCATCTTGATTTGTCTCTCTCACATTGTAGCTCGATTGCTTCTTAATTTTCATTTTCTTTTGTATAATGACAGGTTTTTGTCCTCCCCCCTTCTTCCTCTTTCCCTCTTGAAAGGGAAATAAGGCTTTTCTGCTTGCTTCTGACAGTTTCCCTCTTGTTCTGATCTCCCTTATTCATACATAAGTTGAAGTTGCTATTGGTTATTTCAGATACCTACGTGGTATGGATGCCAGGCCTGGAGTCAGGAAGACTCATTTTAGTGAGTTCAAATCTGACCTCAGACACTTACTAGCTATATGACCCTGGGCAAGTCACTTAACCCTCTTTGCCTCAGTTTCCTCATCTGTAAAATGAGCTGGAATAGGAAATGGCAAAGCACTCCAGTATTTTGCCAAGAAAACACCAAATGGAATCACAAAGAGTCAGACACAAATGACTAAACAACAAAATTGGCTATTTATGCCCTTTTCTGTTCAGTGCCACACTTTGTACCCAAGTCTACCTACCTCCTAGGCAACCCTTGAACTGACTGAACCAGTTTCTTACTCAGAACAGCTTTCAGCCATACCCCTCCTGAAACAAGCTATGAGCTTTCCTGCTTCCACGTTGCCCTTCACTTTATTTCCCTTGCTTCTCTACTTGACTGAGTCCTACCATTTCCTGAAAAACCTAGCTCAAGTCCCACCAGAGAGGTCAAGCACATCAGCAAAATAATTCCTTTCTTTTCAAGTACACCAACATATATGGAAATTTCCCAAGACAGAAAAGGCACCATAAAAAATACTGCATGTTTTCTCCTATGGGAAGAGTGAGAACAGACATGTGTAAAGATGGAAAATATTGAGTAAATGCTGTTCTAGATTTGCCTCCCAGTCTGAGCTAAATTGTACCTTTAGAAATAGACATGTTTAACTCCTCTTACTTTACAAATAACTTTTCCCCCTAAGTCTTTTTGAAGTAAGTTCAGGCCCTTTTAAACTAGGTTTTGATTTATTCCAAACAAAGAATTCTATCACTCAATTAAATATTTGGCAAACCCCTCCTAATGAACTAGGTCCTTGGGATATAAAGACTAAAAATACCATGATCCCTGTGATCAAGAAACTTATAATCTAATAGAGAGGATAACAGTGGCTGGTTCCTTAAAAGACCTGATTTCACTCCTTGCCCTGTTCTTTGGTACCCTTAAAGGAATTTGGGGTGCCTAGACTCTCTGCAAATGGCTCTAATCTCTATTGATGGTTCTTCCTCAATTGTAGGGACAATTTAGCAACTAACAATTTTATTCACATTTACAAAGGAATGCTTACTTCAAAAAATATATCACAAATATACAAATTCACTCCCTCAACATAAGGAAGGCATAATCCCTTTCTTTTATACCACCTCAGTCTCTAGGGAAGGGAAGGGGATTACATTCATTGCTTAGCTCAGTTCCTATAGACCCAGTTCCAAGTCTAAAACCCCACCTTGGACTCTAGTCCCAGGAACCATGCTTTCTCTGGGCAAGGCTTCCCTGTCAGGGTAGCTGGCCACACCACACCACCCATGTCCTGGCTCTAAGCTCCTGGATCACATAAGGATCACTGCTGGCATTTGAACTTGCACAGGATAGACAACACAGAACAGAAACAAACATTCCGGGGCCCATTTCTCAGGGCCAAGGTAAAAGAGGAAGTTCAGTTCATAGAGTCAATGGTGTGAATGAATTGGGATCTTTATACCCTAGAGAGAGTAGACAAGAATGGCCAGAGAGTAGAGACTGGCTCAGTTTCTCCAGTTTCAAAGATGCAGGTGGCCAATGAAAGGAGGCTACCATGCCTGGCGGTGGATGAAGAGGCCTCCAGTTTGGTAATCATCACATGCTCCAACGGTTCTTTAAGGACACCTCCAGGTTAGGTGAACTGGGCTTTCCCAGACAAGCTACATTTATATTTATCTTGAATTTTTTTTAGGATAAGGGAAAGAAGCGTGTTTATAGAACAAGGGGAAACAATCAGAAAAGAGACAGATATTTGGGGGGAAATCAAAAAAGAAAGGTCCTCGAGGAGTTGGGCAGAATCAAACTTATCAATCTTGTTTTTCCAAAGCATTGAGGTAGGGAGCCAAAGCTCATGATTTTTCTTACCTAATTTATAGATTCAGGTGAGCTCTTGAAAACCTCTATGAGTCTTGCAAGTGCTAAGAGGTTGAGTTATCTTGATGCCAAGGAAATTATCACAACAGGAGTTGTTTAAGGTGAATAGTCACACAACAGCAAAGGAAAAGCACCATCATAGAATAAATGGTAGAGAACAATTTAAAGGAAGCCTGTTAGCACAATGCAAAGGTTAATGCTGTGAAGAAATGGAATCTGTTGGAATTGTTCCAGGGATGAATGAACTTGGACCCTTGGACCATTCTTGAGATAACCTGTATTTCAAGTTTGTTTCCAGAATGGAACTTGGGTCTTATGGTGCATCTGTGCTCAACATCCCCCAAGACTGAATTTGGCTTCTTGGGACCACTGTAATGAAAGGGCTTGCTGATATAAGTCTTCTCATTTGCTATTTAGCACCCTTTGTCTCTTGTCCATTTATTCATTTTTGCCTACTTTAAAGCATCCAAGCTCTAGGTTTAAAGTGTTCTTAGGTACTTTTGAAGCCCATAAGACAAAAGGTCAAGAAACATAAGAAAGTGGGGCTAGTATTATCCAAGGATTCTTTAAACATAGTGTTTCCTTTTTTTAAAAAAAGTTATGAACAGAATGTCATTTTGCATGTACAATGGGTTATGGGATTATGAAAACGGAGCATCCACTGAAGGCCTGTAAAGGTGTGTGCCTCCTAGAACCATTCCTATTACTTTTCAATCACACCTTGTATATCCCTAGTCCTTACTTAGCACAGTGCTTTGCACACAGTAAGAACTCAATAAATGTTCCATCTGTTGATTTTTCACTCATTACTTCTTATCTGGAGCATTACAAGAGCTTTCTAATTGATTTCCCTCTGCCTCCAATTTTCCCACTTTCCTCCATCCTACTGTCTATCCAGCTGCAAAACTGATATACTTAAAATACAGCTCTGATCTTGTCACATCTCTCAAAAAACCATCTATGGCTCCCTTTTACCTCAAGGATAAAAATCCTTTACTTGGCCTTTAAAGGTCTTCATTTCTTGGCTCCAACCTGTCTTTCAAGATTGCTTCCACATGACTCCGCTTTCATATACTCTATGTTCCAGCCAATGGCTGACCTGATGCTCCCCACATGTAATAGAAATTTTTTCCCACATTTGTGCCTCTGGGCTGCTCTTTGTGCTTGTGCATTGTCATCTGGGACTAGATGTTCTTCCTTCCCACCTCTACCCCAGGAATCTTTAGCTTCCTTCAAAGTTCAGGTCAGAGATCACTTCCTTCATTTGGCCTTTCCCGATTTCTTGGGTTGTGAGTGCCCCCAAACTACTGTTTTGAGTGGGAAAACCCTCATCAAATGGGTATCCCAATCCACTTTGTGAAATTAGAGTGCCACACTTAGAGTGGAATCTGCACATAAAAGGGTTTCAGTCTTTCCAGTTTGCCCCAAGAATGGGCTGAGAAAAGAGAATGGGACAAGTCCTTTGAGACTCTCACAATTCTTGGCAATTTCCTATGCCTTTTGTGTGCAAATGCGCCACTCAAATTCTGGCATCCTGTCATTCCATCAAGTAATTGGGGGAAATTTAATAGATGAGGGGTCCCTGAACCTACCTTACCAACCCTTGAGTACAGTTTGATTTACTTATTTGATTTGAGTTTTTCTGCAATAGAATGTAAACTTCTTGAAGGCAGAGATCGACTGTTTTTTTCCCTTTGTTTCCACATGATCCCACAGAATTCAAGGCATCAATGAATGCTTATTGAATTTAATAAAAAGACAAATGGCTCGAGGAACATAATATATTACTATGAATCTATTTCAGAGTGTAAATGACTATAAGGATAATTTACAGGGGAGCAAGAAAGAGCCTGAGAACTTATCCAGTCCAAACCCTTCTTTTCCAGAGGAGGAAACTCTGGTCCTTAGGAGGGGTAGCTTTCCTAAGGCCAATATTACCCAGGAACCTTTTTTGTTTCCATGGGCAAAAGAGGTTAAAAAGACTGAATTCATCGGATGCCTGGAAAGTGAGGAGGGAATGCTGGAATTGTTGTATGCCAAATTTTCTCATGTCTTATCAGGTGGACCTAAGCAAGAACCGTGTCCCCCTTATAAGATTCTTCCAAAATAATTCATAGGATATTTGCCTCCACTTGCCCTCCAATTAATAAGTGACACTATCTGAGGCAGAGTTCATCATTTATATTTAAATTCAATTGGACAAATATTCATTAAACACCTACCATATACAAGGCACTGTTCTAGGTGCTAGGATCACAGAGAAAAGGAAAATTTTCCTTGCCTTCAAGAAGCTTACGTAACAAGGGTCTGGCCAATGAGGACTTGCTCCTGGGAATATGAGCAGGGCACCCCCTCACATGTTTGGCAGATCTTCTGCCTGCCTTTCACGGTCTTCTGAGGCCCTGTAGTGAGACATAAGTAGGGGATAGGCCCATCCCAGACACAGGACTTCCCATGCACTCATGGGCTGGATGGACCATGGAGAAAGCTCTCCTCCAAACCTCTAATGACCCTCCAAAGCTCAGAGAGGCATCTTTACAACTGAAGCAAGCTGCAAAGAAAGGAAGATTCAGAACTGGAATCTTGTATGTACCCTCAGTTCTGGCTCAGCAGTCAGCCAAAAGGCTTTTCATCATCACACAGCAAGCCAATAGGAAATGGTCATGGAATCCCTGCAAATGCCCTAAAGTGGAGAATTTTTATGACATTAAACTCATTCTGTGAGTGTGGGCTCAGAGCAGAGGGGAGGAGAACTTTAACAAAGAGGGAAAGGGCTAATAATGTTCCAGTTCCAGCAACTTAGGACCCAGAATCAATTTGCAAGTATCAAGCCAACCAGATTGTGTTCTCACTCAAGGTGAGGAGGTAATGTAGTTGAGACACCCCCCCACACACACATTCTAAATCCCTTTGGAAGGATGGAAAGATGCATGTATTACAGGAAGCTCTGTAGAAATCAGGTTTCTTCTGAGAGAGGAAATTGAATTTTCTTTGTCTTTTTCTTTTCGTTACCACCTTTGGGTTAGAAAAAGCCATTTCTAGCACCAAGAAAGGCTTTTGTAAGTAAGCAGTAAGTACTGATTTTTAAAATATATATATTTTTTGTTAAATATTGTTTCATCCAGAGATTCATTGATAGGTACAGCTGGCAATCGTAACAATCGACTGATTTAGTATGCTTAGAGAAGAGACTCATTCTCTCAATATCTGTATCTACATAGATGTACACACATGTATGTGCATACACACATTTGTATGTATATAGAGATGAGTATACCCACATCTATAGGTACATACTTATGTATACAGTGAGCCCTGAGCAGCAGTTTTAAATAACCATATAATAAGTTCAGGGTCACATTGGTGGGCTGGGCACAGTAGAATTTTCTGGAGGACAGAGTGGGAAGGTAATGATTTATACATCAAAGAAAAGATGAGAGAAAGGGAAGAGTTACATTAGGTAAAACAGGAGATACTAACCCATATTAGCTGGGATCTCAAGCTATAAATTTGCAGACAGAACCAATCAGTTAACACTATGGCTATGGTTGACTTTTTGGGCAGATTTTGCTAGTTATATGACATGTTCATGTCCAATAGAAGAATGAAGTTTAGCCAGAAATCCTGTATTACTCTATTTGAGGACAATAGTAGTTTTTGCCTGTACATGTGTAGGGTGTCTGTGCCATGTTTTGTGACTTTCCCGTATTGCATTGGAGAAGCAAGTGAAAGGCCAATATTTGTGCCTTCCTGGGACTTCAGTAAGAAAACTGTTATGAATTGGGGATGTGGACAATGGGTCAAAATATATCCTGGCAGGTTTAAGTTGGGGAGGGAAGTATAGAGGTCTGGCCAATGACGTCACAGTCCTGGAAACAGATCACTGACCATAGCCATGGATCCCCTGAAAATGCTCTCAAGTCGGGAACTGGGTCTTCATTACACATCATCACCAAACAGAACAAATCTCTGTGAAGTTTGGATTTAATCAAAGGGCCACACTTTAGGACCTACCGGATCACATATGGCCTCAAGGCCATTCCCCACTCCTGTACTAGAATGTGGAGAAATTTGTGTCAGAGAGACCAACCAGCAGTCTATTGCAATATAGTTGCCTTCTCCCCATAAAATATATTCATCTAAGAAAAACACGTTTGAATCATCTGCTCAAGTAGATTGCTTTTAGTTTCTCAGAACTGGGACTATTTCTCAGTCTTCTCAAAAGAAAAATCCCCTCATTCAGCAAAATGTTCTCTGAAAAGTAAGTTGCATTTTTTAACCTTAAACCTTTAACCTTTCAAGTTAGATAACAATAATGTTCCTAGCACCAACCTGTTCTGGTACATTTTCCAAGCTTTAATAAATACTTTACTTATGTGAAAGAACTGGGCATCACTTGGAATGGAAGTCCTTGCTGGCTATCCATGCAGAGAACTTGTTTACAGGAATCCTGTGTTGCCAATAGAGTCACTTGTCAAGGACAATAGCTGTTGGCACAAGACTGCTGTGGGAGCCCTGGGAGAGCTGCCAATGAATGTCAGTTCTTTTGTGGCATGTTCAGTGTTGTGCTAGGCCATCAGTCTAGGTTTGCCATTAAGGGCCGTCTGAAAAAGGCCTTTACCCAGCACTAAACCAAGAAAGTGACATTAATATGGAGAATGAACTTTTATGATACAGCAGAAAGAAGATTGGGTTAGGAATCAGAAGGCTTATGTTTTAACGCCAACTCAGACTTTAGCTTGTGTGACCTGAAGAAAATCACTCAGCTTCCTGGGCCTCAAAAATCAGCATGGATTCACTTGTTTGCTCATGCATTCAATTAACATGTATTTATAGAAATCACACTATGTACAAGACATTGTCACAAGCATTTCATTTCTTTACTGTATATATAAAAATGAGGATATGAGGTTAAAATGAGGTAAGAGTTATATTCAGTTCAATTCAGCAAACATTTTTAAAAAGTCTACCATGGGCAAGGCACTCTGCCAGGTACTGGAACTATTAAAATGAAAAAGAAATGGTCCCTGACTTAGAGAAGCTTACATTACACTACAAGTGTACAAAACATACATAAATAAGGAAATATAAGAGCATATGCAAAGTCATACAAAGTAAATCCAAGAAGAAGAGAATAGTAATAAATGTAACGGATCAGGAAAAGCCTTGTACAGGAGGTGGCATTTAAGACATTCTTTGAAAAAAAGCTAAGAATTAAGAGACAAAGGCAAGGAGGGAGTACATGGGACCATTGTGGGAGAGGTGGGAGTCAAATGCACTCCTTGGGAGCTATCTCATCAAGCCAGTTTAAATGGAATAAGGAGGATATGGAGAAGAATCTTGTGAACTCAATCTAGAAATGTACCTTGGAACTAAATTGTGAAGGGCTTCAAATGTCAGCCTGATGATCTTGAATTTTATTCTAAAGGGAATAGAAAGCCACTGAGTAGAAGAGTGAAATGGCAAAATTTTTTGTTTAAAAAAATATTAACTTTGCAACTTTTATGGATTAAAGAAGGTTGAGACTGAAGGAAGAGGGAAATCAATTAGAAAGCTATTGCAAAGTAAAGACATATTAGTTGTTCATGGTTGGGCCATGCCAAAATAATAAAAATGACAATAATATTTAAATCCATTTACTTACTCAGTGTCATACCAATAAAACTATAAAAGGATTACTTTAGAGAGCTAGAAAAAATAATTTTAAAAATTCTTCTGGAGGAAGAAAAAGTCAAGATTTTTTTTTAAAGCAATTGGGGTTAAGTAACTTGCTCAAGGTTACACGGCCAGTTATTTTGTATGGGTGTTAAGTATCTGAGCCCGGAACCTATCCCAGGTCTCCCAACTCTGGGGCCAGCGCTCTTACTCACTGCACCACCTGGCTGCCCCAAAAAGTCAAGATTCTTAAGGGAAAGAATGAAAGTAGGAAGCAGTCCCAGATCTCAAACTATATTAAAATACAGTAATTAGTCATCAAAAATATTTAGTACTGGTTCAAAAAAAAAATAAGGAGCAATCAACAGAGCAGATTAGGTACATAGAAACAAATACAGTAGCACATGTTTGATACATTCAAAGACCTCAATTAGTTTACACTTCAAATCCCAAAGATACATATTGTTTAATTTAACAATTTCAATGACAAACACCAAATTCTGCAAGTGACTAGGATAAAGACCTTCAAATCATTAAAATCAGGTCAACAAGAATTAATTAAGTGACTATTACTTGTGCCATCTATAATAATAACATAGTAACAACATTGTGCTAAATGTTGGAAATGCAAAGAAAATTTTTAAAAACCCTGCACTCACGGAGCTCACAGAGGGAGATAATATAAGACCTCATCTACAAATGTAGCAAAAAAGGTATTGATAAGGGGTAAAGAAGCAAGGACACATATCCATAGTATATTTTCCTCCCATCTTTCTCAAAGGGAGGTTTCAATTCTTTCCAGGAAGTGAAGCAGAAGGTTGGGGCCAAAGGCTGATCACTCTGTCCTCCTCAGAGAGAGGAGGTACCAAGATAGAATTCTATCTGCTCTCAAGTATCATTAGTCTAGGTGACCTAATTTTTAAGATCAAGCTAGACTCCTGATCACTATTTCTTATTGGGAAAGGAGGATCCCAAGTTTTATAGCCAAGGCTTAATTCCCTTTCCCACCAAATAAACATATGTAGCAAACAGCAGAGAAATCCATTTATCCATGTTGATATCAAAACCGAAATCAGAGGAGATAGACATATGAGGCTATATACTAGACGATACAAATTGAAGTAGCTCTCCCATTAGGAGTGAGATAATTTAGCTCAACCAAGAGAGACAGAGGGTGATAGATCTAGACAAAGTAGAAATTACTTGAAGTCTCTAGTGTAGTTAGGTGGGAATAGAGACAGACTGTCAGTTTCTCTTACTTTGGCTTCTTTCCAGAGTCTTTCTCTTCATTCCACCACCTGAAGAAAGGTTGGCATCACATATCTTCTCTCTCAAGGTTGAAAGCCAGATGAACCTGAAGAGACTGAAGAGATAGGTTCTCTTTCCTCTCTTGTTAATTTTGCTCTGCCTTTCATACAGGTGTGGGGCATTGATCTCCACCAATTAAAAGAGTTCCATTCCAATGGGCTTTGGGACTCAGATTACACAAATGATATATGCAAGATTAATTAGAAATAATTGGAGAAGATACTGGCATTTCCTTCAAATATAAAAGAAATCAACAAAAAGTAATAAGTAAAAAAATAGTCCCATGTGTCTTTTGCAAAGCAAAAGAGGTCAGATTATAACCCAAAATGACATACCCTGTGAACCTGAACCTAATCAATAATGAAAGAAGATGGATATTCAATAAATGGAAGTATTTGAAGCATTTCTGGGAAAAACAAACAACCTCGAGTAGATGATTCAACTTGCAAACACCCACAAACAGTACAAATAAAAGAAAGGAAGAAATTTTAGTTGATAAACGCTGCATAAAAAAGTACTCCAAATCAAATTTCAATTAAAATAATTCTAAGGTTCCACCTCACAGCTATCAGATTGGCAAGGATGCCAAAAAGGTGAAATAAAAACTATAGGAGGGACCTTGGGAAAAGACATTCTCTGGCACTACTGGTAGAGCTGTGAAATGTCTGACCATTCTAGAAAGTTATTTGGATATATGCCCCCAAAGTCACTAAATACTCCTTGACCCAGTGATGTCACTACTAGACCTCTACCCCAAAGAGGTAAAAAGACCCAAATGTACAAAAAAATTATCTATAGTAGCTTTTTTTTCAGGGCAAAGAACTGAAAACAATAGGTGTGTCTATCAGTTGTGGAATAATTGAACAATTTATGGTATGTGAGTGTAACGGAATACTATTGTACCATGAGAAATGTTGAAAGAGATGGTTTCCCAGAAACCGGGAAAGGTTTGTATGAAAGGTTGCAGAGTGAAATGAACAGAGCCAGAAGAACAATTTCTATAGTAACAACAACATTGTAAAGAAAAACAACTCTGAAAGGCTTAAGAACTCTGATCAATGCAGTGACCAGCCAAGATTCCAAAGAACAGAAAAGGAAACATACTATACACTTATCGACAGGGCAGTGATGAATTCAAGATGAAGAATGAGGCTTACATTGGGGGGATATCACTTCATGCATTTGTTTTACCTGATTTTGCTTCTATGTTACAAGGATTGTACTTTTCTTTTTGTGGGGGGAGGGGAGGGAAATCATGGGGAGCATGGAGATACAGATGGGAGAGGGGAGCTAATAATAAAATAACAAACAAGAAAAAGAAAAGATCATTGAATCATTTTTTAAAAAGAGGACTGAAGTCCAGAAGGAAGTACAGACAGACAGGATAGTTTTGAAGGAATCATGTTAAATTTATTACATACTTTTTCAAAAAGTAGCTGCATGCAATAAAAATTCACTTTTTCATACCCTCTTTTTTTCTAATCCAGTGGTTCCCATTTACTGGTTAATGACCTCGGTAACGCCTAGAAAAGGAACCAAGATAAATGGTTAAACTAAAACTTCTTTAATGACCCCAAAACCAGTAAATAGTTGCCCATTTATATTACAAATATATTTTTCCTCTGTTAGAGAAAGCATGTCAATGCTTAAACATTACAAGTTCATTTCTGGAATGATTTAAAACCAGTACTAAAATTCAGTTTGTATGTACTAATTATGTTAAACATTTTTCAAGTTATAATTTATTTCATCAAAAATATTATTTGTATTGAACAAAAAATTTTTTTAATTAAATTTGTTTATTTTTAGTTTACATTGTTTATTTCCACAAGATTATGAATTACAAATTTTCTCCCCGTCTTTCCCCTACCCACCACCCCAAAACATCGATCCCACTGTATACCCCCTCCCCCAATCTGCTCTCTCCTATATCCTTCCCCAACCCCCCTCCAACTTTCTAGTAGGGCAGGATGAATCTCCATATCCCAGTGCCTGTATATCTTATTTCCTAGTTGCATGTAAATAATAATAATAATAATAATAGTAATGATAATTTTTTTACACTTGATTTTTAAAACTTTGAATTCCAGATTCTTTCTCTTCTTCCCTCATCACTCACCCTTACTGGGAAGATAAGCAATTCAATATAGGTTGTGCATGTGTAGTTACGCAAAACATTTCCATAGTGGATATATAGTGAAAGACTGACTAAATTTCCCTCCACCCTATCCTTCCCCCCTGTTTGTTCTATTCTCTACTTTGACCCTGTCCCTTTTCAAAAGTGTGTGCTTCTAATTACCCTCCCCCCCCAACCTGCCTTCTGCTTCATCATCCCCCCTCTCATCCCCTTCCCCCCTACTCTCCTGTAGGACAAGATACCCAATTTAGTCAACAAAAATTTTAAAACAAGAAGTTAAGTGTGACATTTTAGAGATAATAGTAAGCATATGAGGTCTTACTGGACTGCACCTTTTAATTCTTATAGAATGTAAGAATTAACGTTATGTATATTGGAGAGCAATCTGGAATTATGTCCAGAGTTATTAAACTGTCCATAGCTTTTGACCCAGCAATACCACTACTAGGTCTATTTCCAAAGATGATTAGCAGGAAAGAAAAAGAACCCATATGTTCTAAAATTATAACCGCTTTCTTTGTGATGGTAAAGAACTGGAAATGGTAGGGGCACCCATCAGTTGAGTAATGGCTGAACAAGTTGTGGTTTATGATTATGATGGAATAGCATTATGCTATAAGATATGATGAGCTCAATGATCTCGGAAAAACATAGAAAGATTTACACAAGATAATGAAGAATGAAATGAGCAGAACCAAGAGAACGTTGTATAAAGTAACAGCAATAATTTTTTATCAAATGCTTTATTAACTTCTAGTTTACATCATTCATTTCTGCAAGATTTTGAGTTACAAATTTTCTCCCCTTTTCCCCCTACCCACCACCCCAAAGATAAGCCACCGTTAGACACAAATAAGTGTATGTATAAATATGTATATATATATATATATATATATATGTGTGTGTGTGTGTGTGTGTGTGTGTAAAATTATTCTATATGCCTATTTATCCATTCTTTCTCTGGATGCAGATAGCATCTTTGTTCATATGTCTTTCATAGTTAATTTGGGTATCTATAATAGTCAAAATAACTTATCTGTTCAAAATTGTTCTTAAAACAATATTGCTGGTGGACTCAAGATGGTGGAGTAGAAACAGGACTTCTGCAGGACTCTGGCTTCCACCTCCTTCAATTTATGTAAAAGATGACTTTGAACAAAATTTTGGAGCTACAGAACCCATAAAATAACATGGAGAAGCTAATGTCCTGCTAAGGACAGCCCAGCAGGCCAGCAGGAAGCAGCCAGTGCAGCACTCTGGGAGCCGACCCCAGTCCTGATTGAGCCCAAGGTTTTAGCTTCAGGGTGGTATGACCAGCCAATGGCTGGAGGGACTTCAGATCACCAGCAGCTATGGCGGTTTCCAGAATTATCAACCCATAGATGCTAAGGAAAAAGCGAGAGGTCAGTGCAGTGTGGACTTTGGGGTCTGGTAGTTTGGGAGTGCAGTCTGGCCTTTATCCCCTGGAGAGAGAAGCCACTGAGGAACTGCAGCTGTGCAGCCACTGCCACATGACTGCTTTAGCTTCTGGCCTGCAGATTGTAGGGGACCAAGCAACCAGTCTGAGAGATAATCTCTCTTGCTTTAACCTGCTTGGATCTGGATTGTAGTCCATGGTGGAGGTCCTGGATGTGTGACCAGGTTGCCAGAGCATGTGGAGGCTTCAGAGAGGGCACCCAAATAATACCTTTTGGCAGCTGAGAAAACCCCAGTGTTTGGGATAAAGCTCCCCTGTCTTGTAGCAGAATCCTACTGTGGCAAAAAGCCCAAAAGTCAAGTAATTGAGTGGTAACATGAGCAAATGAAGGAAGCGAAGCAAGCAGAACAATCCAACTTTACATGCCTATTCTGGGGACAATTATATAATGTAAATTCAATTTGGAGTTTTGAGAGGGCAAAAGTTATCATTGTAGTTATTATAAGTACTTATGGATAAATCTTAAAGAATATTGTGTGTAGTATATCCAATTATCCTGGAGGTAAACAGTACTTTTGTTGTTGTTGCTGTGGAAAGAGGTTTACGTGATAAAAAGTGTTGGGAAGCCTTGTTCTAATCTAATATATATATATATATATATATATATATATGACCAGTCTAGGCAAGAGATGATGAGAGCTTCATCTAGGACAGAGGCAGTGTGAATAAAGAAAATGGGATGGGATGAGAGAGATAATTGTGCAGGTAGAATTAACTGGATTTAGCAACTGATATGATCTGTGGGTTACAGGACAGGAAAGAATCAGGGATAAGGCTGGGTCTGAGAACTTGGGTAACTGGAAGGGTAGTGGTACATTCCATAGCAATCAGGAAGTTTGGGGGAGAAATGAGTTTTGACCAAAATATAACAAATTCTGCTGTTTGAGAGTTTGAGATGCCAAGGGGTCATCAAAGAGGAGATTTCTAGTAAGAAGATGGCAAAATGAGACTGAAATTTAGGAGTCAGAACAGAAACAGAGATAGAGATTTAAATATATAGCAGTGAAGCCTCTGCAATGTTTTATAAAATATTAAATAACAGTATTATTTCAGTGGGCAGGAGAAATATAAGCATTTTTAAAGGGTAGAAGCTTGCAAATGGCCTTTGCATTTTTTTTCATATCCCCCCAAATTCTTAAGGGATTAATGACTCACTACTTACAATCCTTTGAGCCAATTTTCTTCTGCCAGTTTTCTTTGCTGAAGGAAAGATTTCTAGATATGTAAATGAGGATCAGATTAATTAGTCCTCTTGAAAAATTTCAAAGAAAATTTATGAATATTTATAAACCCCCAAATCCTTGGAATCCTAATTCTTGTCTGGTGAATCACTGTAGGAAATATGAATTCTTTTTATGAGTCCTCCCAATAATCTTTGCATATAAACAGGGGTGGACTGGGAACCACTGTTCTATCCCCAACCCCCCCAAAAAAGGAGCATCATACATTTTTAAGTTTAATTTGTGTTATTAACATTTTCTCTATCATTTTCTTAAGTCTAGACAACAAAAATAAATCAAGCCCTGATTCATAGCATTTATTAATTTCTGAGGTGTAAATGGTCACCCTGAAAATTTAACAGTAGGCTCTCCAGCACAGCCCTAGATACAGGTGTGACTAGAGTGGAAAGATGAAATAAAGTGTCCCCAGGTGCTGCTGGACAAGAAAGGATATCACCAGATTGGGCTACTGTATTTATATCTTTCCAGATTATCTCACAGATCCCTAAAAAAAATAAGCTAATTTTTTCCCCTCCTTAATCACTATGGTGCTCTGTGTGGACGTGCCTGGGCATCTATTTGTGTCTCTTTGCTTGAAAAACCAGATTTGTAAGTGAAACCAAAATTGCTTGTGTAATCATTTCCCAAACCAGCTGAGCACGTCAATTCATATGAGTCAAAGAAGAGTCTAGATAGCCTTGGGTCATCCATAACTGGCTGTGTTGTCTAGACTTGTCTGCCCCAGTGTTAGGATGCTGATCTAATGAGAAATAAGACTTCTGAAGTTTGGTAAAAAAGTTCTTGGCCTTAACAAGTCACTTGGGTCCCAGAACATTGTATGTTCTTTTGGTCACTTTGATATTCTCTTGTTAGGGAGGAAAGCTCGGGAAATTGAAGCATTGCATATGTGTATTCCATTTCCTTGAGGGGGAAAAAATCTGCTGGCCCCATTAAGCCTTACTTTCTCTCTGTAAAAACTGGGATAAGATTACTCTTCTGTCAAGTCCTTGGAGCACTTCAGAGGACAGTTATATTTGTCATAGTGGAGTATTTACACAGTAACCCCAGGGGACCAAGAACATGACATAATTGACCATGAGTTACTATTGTACCATATAAGTACAGTGTGGACAGCTATCAATTTTTCAAAGGAGCTGGTCCCAGTAACCAAGTCACATTGCTTTTCTGTTTTTCTAGCCCATATTTCTGACAATTTTACCTTTTAACTAACCCATACCTCAAGAGCAGCATCAGGGGAAAAAAAGCATCTGAAATGTTAATCGGTCTTCTAATTGGCAGGGAATGAAATGATTTGATTATAAATGAGATTAAAGTAATACCTGATACCATATCACTTCAAAAAAATCTTCAATACTGAATTTTTTGTGTAACAGATTTCCAATTTCCAATCATTTCATAATTCATTTTGTTCAACAAAATTCCAAGACAACAGAACTTCCTTGGAATTGATGACAATGGGATAGGAACTGTTTTTATGTCCTCTTAGCAAGGATAATTGAGGCTTGAGAATCTCTGTCAGAAAATCAATTGAAAGGAGGGAATGAATTCAGATCCTGCTTTAAAATGGAGGAAAGACCTACATTTCTTTTGTTTTTCCTCCTTCCTGGCCCTGTGTCTTTAAGATTTCACTGGGCTTCTGATTTGTACTATTAGTTTGAGGCAAAAGTCCTGTTTCCTGTTTTGTCCGAGTTTCAGCAGTTTGCCCTTCCCCCAGAGGATGTTACCAATGTCTCCCTTCAGGATGGCCATTGCCACACCAGACTATCTCTTGCTGAAGAATTCCGTTTTTTCTCTTCTTTCCTTTTCCCTTCCAAGCCTCCCTAGAACCCTAACAATCCTGGCACAATGACCCCGTTTCTGCTTCAACTATTTCACTATTTGAGTGGCTTCCAATTGTATCTCAGCTCATGTTTTTATAGCTGAAATCACCCCCACAGCAAGCAGTTTGATGTTTGTGCTGGAAAGTACTTTAAATCTCTTTAATTTGCCACCAGGTCCTAATTTAGATGTCACAAGCTTTTCTTGGGGTAGAGAAGTAACAGTCCCAATATCATCTTTCCCCAGTTTAACTGAATAGTATTATTAATAGGGGTGGGTTGCCTTTCTGCATCTGCGTCAGGGCTTTCACCTTTTAATAGTTACTACTAATTCAGGAGCATTGGAAAGATTTAAATTTCATGAAACAGACCGAGGGTTAATTAGAATCACTAACAGTCATGCAGATACTTATAAAATTAGGAAACCCCCTGAATGTGGTTGACAATCTTTTGTATCTTTTCTGTAAGGAACAGCAAATGTCAAGTGAATATTAACCAAAAACAAACCCAAAAAAAATCAACATAATGTCAACAGAAGATAATAACAACAGTAATAATACCTAACATTTACACAATACTTTTTAAGAGCAAAGTGCTTTACAAATATCATCTCTCCTTAGCCTCCCAACAAGCAGAGTGCTAGTACAAGCTAGGTACGATAGACACAGGCAGAGTTTAAGGGACTTGCATAGGGTCACACAGCTAGTAAGTGTCTGAGACTGGATTTGAACTCACATCTTATATCTTCCAGTGTCTATCTTCTGTTCCATCCATCCATCCATTTTTGTGCTTATTGGTTGATGGTCTTTGGTAGAAAACTAAAAACAAAAACAATTACAAGTCTCTCTATGTCCCCAAGTGTGGTCCTTTGACTGAATCTAGATTTCACATCTGTTAAGAAAAGGATTTGTAAAGGGCCTAACTTGAGGACCTAGAGGGAGGCTGCAGTTTCCCCACCCCAGATCTAATCCAAACCTGCCTTGGATTCAAAGAATCTTGGGAGTTGGGAGGATCCTTAAAGGTCATCTAATACAATCTCCCACACAATGTACTTCATTAATATAAAACCCTTCTCTAAGAGAGACTTGTGATTGTTTTTGTTGCTGTCCTTGTGGTTTTATAACATGGGCCGCAGACTCCTCTTCCCCATTTAATAATCTAATATGGAATAAGAGTGCTGCATGAACTTCTCCCTTTTATTGCACAGAAATCATGAAACTGTTTTGGTAGCTTGATACTTCAAACTCTCAAGGCTGAGTTCTCTCTGTCTCTGTCTCTGCCTGTGTCTCTGAATCTCTCTTTTTTTTTAAAGGTGAGAATCCCCTGACTTTTTGTAAACAATTTCTCTTCTCTTCCCCCCTGGAAATTCAAATTTCCTTTCTGACATTATTTTGATCCCTCCCATTTCCTCCAGGAGCCTGGTTAGTTTGTCAGCTCCCTGGTACACTGTCACCAATCCATCTGCCTGAGAACATTCCAAAAAATGCCATTGTTAAATACCATCAACTGATTTTTAAATTAGTTTCCAGTTTGGTGCTTTTTTGATTTTGATTTTAAATATGGAGGGGGTAGGGAGTGAAACACAAACCATCCCTTCCTTTCATTTGGATTGGACTGACGGTTTTTCAGAATTACATGTAGCTTTAAAGGATTTTCATTGTCTTTTTGCTATTATCTGGCTTGCATGAGATCATGGGGTAGGAGTGTGTTTGTAAGTAGGGGTGGCTATCTCAAAAGTGCTACTATTTCCCAAGTTCTTGAACTATTCTTGTTCTCAGCCTGCAGAAACGGAAGAATAAAGATCATGGGGGTAGGAAGTGCATGCCTGTAATGTTTGTCATTCTACAAACTCAATTTCCATAGCTTTTGCCTTTTTGTGGCGTGACTTCATCAAACTGCCATTTGGGACAAAAGCAGGACCTCATCATTATAAACAAAGTTCGAGGGACAGGATAATTCATGAGAGCAATATGCATGATTATCTTAATAACTGCCAGTGCTGTTATGTAGGAATACAATGCAAAAAGAAGTGTATTATTTTTAATTATCAGGGATTTTTTTTTAAAAAAGGAAACTCTCAAAGGAGTTGAGGAAGCAAGTTCTCTCAAGTAGATGGAATGAACCCTTGTCCAGATTATTGTAAGTGAAGGGCTTAGGAAATGTCCAGTGGTCAGGCTGGACTTAATTCTCCTTATGTGACTAAGTCACTCAAGGACAGGAGTCAGAAATGGGAGTCTGGCAGCTTCCATCACAATGAAGGTAGACATCTACCTACAATGATCAAGCCATGAAGTCTCTTAAGAAGAAGATCAGGCTTAACAGAATGCCCATCAATTGGGAAATGGTTCCAAAAGTTGTGGCATATGATTGTGATGGAATACTATTATGCAAATGACAAGCAGGATGATTTCAGAAAAACCTCGGAAGACTCATATGAACTGATGCAAAGTGAAGTGAGCTGAATGGGTACATTGTACATAATAAAATATGGTAATGATGATCAACTGTGAAAGACTTAGCTACTCTTATCAATATAATGACACAGGACAATTCTAATGGATGTATGATGAAAAAATATTTTCTACCTCCAGAGAAAGAACTAATTAGAGTCTGAGGTATAGATTGAGGCATAATTTTTTTCATTTTTTCTTGCTTTTTTTTGCAACATAGCTAATGTGGAAGTAAGTTTTGCATGATTTCACATGTATAATTGATTGCTTGACTTCTCTATGGGTGGGGAAAGCGGAGGGAGGGAGAGACTTTAGCAATCAACTTTTTAAAAAATTGAATGTTAAAGTTAAATAATAAATTTACATTTTAAAAAGAAGAATATGAGTCTGAGATATAAAACCAGCAGAAGCTTTCTGTTTAGGGCCTAATGCCAACACCCTGTTTTGATTTATGTTAAAATAAAGCACTCGTATATCACTGAGCCGATAACAAAAGGAGGTTTGCTTTGCCCTAACACATCAAGTATATGGAATAAGGGTATAGGGCATGTAACTTCCACTTTATTACACATCACCTTCCTAAACTCCTTATGGAAACTCATCTGGTCAAAATGTATAGGGATTCAAGATGTCTCAGGGCCCCACCAATTCTCAGGACTTTTTATGCCCTTAGGTGACTAGGAAGTTGTTTCAAGGGAAATAAAATCTCAAAAATAGCTTTGTTTCCTTTTAGGAAAAACTAATCTCTGTTGTAGGGTGGAGGGGAGAGGTGTGGGTGTAATCCATGTAAGGGAAAGAGGAAAAAGGGTGAGCACATGGAGCTACCATACATTCTAGTAAATATTAGTCCCATCACATCTTCCTCTAGTTTTGGATTGTAATCAAGAGAGCATGGTTTGGCCCTCATTATACGAAGACTCCTATGTGGAGAGAGGAAGGGAAGTAAATAAGCATTTATAATAGTACCTGTTACATACCAGTCTCTGTGCTTGGCACAACTATCCCATTTGATTTAGGCAAAGAAGATGCTAAGCCCCAAAGCCAACCTAGTAAAAATTAGACAGAAAACCTTGCTTGGTTTTCTATCTGATGTGAGTACATTTCTAGGAAGGAAATGTATATAGCATTTGCTTTATCAATATTTGACTTGTACATGCTGCAGAGTAGAAAGTCAGAAAGCCATTATCATACTAAACCCAATGTACATATAATTAAACATGTAAAATCTCTACTTAAATAAAGCTAGGAGTTATGGGTGGTATATACCTAAAGCCCTTGGGTCATAAATTCCCTTCTATAACCTTACCATTTTTAGCTTGGTAAAATGTTTTCTTATTCGGTTCATTTGAAAATTTTCTCTATTAAAAAATGTGCATGGTTATCGGCCAAAAACCTTGGCAAATATAGAGTGGTCTCAAGCCAAATCAAATCAACAAATATTTATTGAATACCTTTTATCTCCAAAGCACCATTGTATAAATTTGAGGCAGTCAGGATAGAATTTTTTATATTCTTCCACAGGGAAAATTACTCTAGGGAATAAATTGGGCCTAGATTCATAGACTTCTAAAGCTGGAAGAAGTAGATAGAAGTGAGTGAGAACAAGGGCTTAGGTATTCTTTAAAATGTTAGTATCTTAGAAGCCTTTTGACGTTTCAAAATACTTTTTTCCAAAGTTCTGCCTTTTAATGGTTTCACAAACTTAAGCTTATGCCTCCCTCATTTGTACGGGAAGAAGAAGACTTGGCATGAAGCAATGACCAAAATGATCACATATTTTAAAATTCAATTGCCACACAAATACATTAAATTTTTTCACATACTTCAACTCAATCAAACATTTATCTATTGTGTTGAGAGAGAGAGAGAGGGAGAGAGAGGGAGGGAGAGAGGGAGACAGAGAGAAAGAGAGAGGGAGGGAGGGAGAGAGAGAGAGAGAGAGAGAGAGAGAGAGAGAGAGAGAGAGAGAGAGAGAGAGTAAGAAGAGGAGAGAAGTGAGGGAGAAAGTATTTTTTGCCAAATAATATTTTATTTTTCCCTGGTTACATATAAAGATAATATTTAGCATTCATTTTTTAAAAAAAATTTGAGTTCGAAATTTTCTCTCTCCCTCCCTTACTTCCCCCCTCTCTGAAATGAAAGCAATTTGATTTAGGTTATACATGTTCAATTATGCAAAACATATTACCATATTAGTCATGTTGTGAAAGGAGATACAGACCCAAAGAGGGGAAAAACATGAAAAAAAATTGGAACATGAAAACAGCATGCTTCAATCTGTTGTCTTTTTTTTTGTTTATTTTTTTGGAGGGGGGAAGGCAAGGAAATTGGGGTTAAGTGACTTGCCCAAGGTCACACAGCTAGTGTGTCAAGTGTCTGAGGTCATATTTGAACTCAGGTCCTCCTAACTCCAGGACTGTTGCTCTATTCACTGTGCTGCCTAGCTGCCCCCAACTCAGACCCCATCAGTTCTTTCTCTGAAGGTAGACAGCATTTTTCATCATGAATCTTTTGGAATTGTCTTGGATCCTTGTATTACTGAGAATTGCCAAGTCATTCACAGTTGATCATCATACAGTATTGCTGTTACTGTGAACAATGTTCTCCTGGTTCCACTCAGTTCACATAAGTCTTTCCAGATTTTTCCAAAATCAGCCTGCCCATTGTTTCTTATAGGACAGTAATATTCCATTAAAATCATACCATAACTTGTTCAGCAACTCCCAAACTGATGAGCATCCCCTCAATTTCCAACTCTTTGTCACTACAAAAAAGAGTTCCTATAAATATTTTTATGCAAATAGATCCTTTCATCAATTGTTCATGGGTAGGTTGATCCAATATAATAAAAATAATAACTATGCCTAAACTAATTTGCTACAAAAATAACAAGAAAATTCATCTGGAAGAACAAAAGGTCAAGAATATCAAGGGAATTAATGAAAAAAAAAGTACAAAGGAAGGCAGCCTAACAATACCAGATCTCAATCTGTATTATAAGACAGTAATCATAAAAACTATGTGGTACTGGCTAAGAAATAGAGTGGTGAATCAATGGAATAGATTAGGTAAACAAGACACAGTAGTAAGTGACCAAAGTAACTTAGTGTTTGATAAACCCAAAGATCTCAGCCTTTGAGATAAGAAATACATGTTTGACAAAAACTGCTGGGAGAATTGGGAAACAATAGAGCACAAACTAGGTATAGACCAACATCTCATACCATATACACAGATAAGGTTAAAATGGGAACATGATTTAGATGTAAATACATACATAAGCAAATTAGAAGAGCAAGGAACCTGTCAGATCTATGAAGAAGACAAGAATTCATAACCATAAGAGATAGAAAGCATTACAAAATGTAAAATAGATCATTTTGATTATATTAAATTAAAATTTTTGCACAAACAAAACTAATTCAACTAATATCAGAAGGAAAGCAGAAAGCTGGGAAACAATCTTAATAGTTAGTGTCTCTGATAAAGGTCTCAGTTTTCAAATATACAGAGAACTGAGTCAAATTTATAAGAATATAAGTCATTCCCCAATAGATAAAGGATCAAAGGATAAGAACAGGTGGTTTTCAAATGAAGAAACCAAAGTTATCTATAAGCATATGAAGAAGTGCTCTTTTGATTAGAGAAATGCAAATGAAAACAACCTCACATCTATATTGGTTAATATGACCAAAAAAGATAAACATTGGAGAGGATATGGAAAAATTGGGAGACCTAGTATACTGTTGGATCAAAGGGTTTGGTCACCCTTTGTGCATAGTTCCAAATTGCTCTCCAGAATGGTTGGATCAGTTCACCACTCCACCAACAATGCATTTGTGTACCAGTTTTCCCTCATCTAAATGGGAGAAAGTATCAAAGAATAAGAGCAGACTAAATAGTTATCTAGAAAATACGTACAAGATGAATATAGAGACAGTTCTTGCTTTATGTAAGTGGACCACACCACAGATGTCTACATAAAGCAATTTTTACTTCATGTGAATTTACCCCAACTTACCCACTTAACTTAAGCTACATAATAAAGGCATACACAAAATAATATCCTTATGCACGTCATAAAATGTACTAAAATGTGGACATGTTAAATACTGCACCATGATAATAAACACAATTAAGAAATGAAAGGTAAAGTTGATGATAAAGTATGCACAGTACTGTACAGTAAAGTTAACATAGGAATATGTTGCTCCTTCACCACCCACACTGCATCTAGCCTTTGTCTTTGGTGGTTGGGTATACAACCCTTTTTTATGAAGCTATTCAGAGATGTTTGGAGAGTGGCTCTCTTTTTTCTCCTTGTATATCTGACAATAGCAAGCAATATTATCCTCACTAGTCTTTGAACTTTTAAAAATCTTGAAGTATTTGGATCCATATTTTCAATACAAGAAAAAAAAATCACTCAAATAGTATAATGCTTCTGCCAACTATTTCATTGTGAATGTTTTTGATTCAACCTCGGGTTCTGAAGCTTCCTTTTCTCCTTCTGTAGTTTTAGCAACTAAATTTTAATCAGATCCTCATTTGACAGTTCTTCTCCATGAGACTCAATCAACTCCTCCATATCATTCTCATCCACATCAAGTGCCAATTCTTGTGCTAATTTTACAATCTTGTTACTTCTTGAATGTTTCATCTTTGTTACATCAACAAAAATTGGAATGAACTGGGGGTACACTCTTTTCTAAACTCTCTTCATACAAGTTTCTGTTACATCTGTTTCATCTTTTCATCTCTTTTTTTTTTCCTTAAGCAACCTTCTCTTTAATTCCTTTTGGGAACTGAAAGCCCCTGAGCTGTTCCCACCACCCTTGTGCCCCTCTCTAAGTAGAATTCTTTACATAAAGTTGAATTTGCATGATGGGAATTTACTGAGAGTGAGAACTGTCTGTACATGTATATAGAAAATAGGTACAAGATTGATACAAGATAATTTTTTGGAGGAGGAAGACACTAGCATCTGGAAAGATCCAAAAAGGTTTCACAGAGAAGGTGATTCTTGAGCTGAACCATCAAGGAATTGAGGGATAGTAAGAGGTGGGGGTGTAGAAGCAGGGCATTCCAACAATGAGTACACCTGTGCAGAGGCACAGAGAGGAAAGATAGAGTTCTGTGTATGAAGAACAGCAAGAATCCAGTTTGGACCATGTTGTTCATCAAGGTATGTAATGTGTAGCAAGACTGGAAAGGTAAGTTCAGTCCAGGGTGTAAAGGGCTTTAAATGCTACACAGAAATTGATATTTGTATCTAGGGGTAATTGGGAAACACCAGAGTTTATTGAGTAGGAGACAAAGATGGGCAGATCTGTAACTTTAAAAAAAAAACCGGTTTGGGTAGGATGGATTGGAGGACGTACAGCCTCGGAGCAGGCAAAAAATGTGTCAGGGGAGGCTATAGGAGCTGCTATAGAATCCAAAACAAAAAGTGCCAGCTTAATTAAATATGTGCAGTGCCTGAGAGGAGTTAGAAGCTGAGGATGACACCAAGGCTGCCAACCTTTCATACTGGCAATGCCTTGGCAGAAAGATGGAAGTGTTGAAGAGGGGTGGGGTTGGGGGGGAAGGACATTGACTGACTAAAACAAAGCTTGGACCAAAATCAACAAAAGTAAGGCTAACATAGTGATTTGGCTCCAACTGATAGTGGATGCAGTGAAATGATAATTTGCTACTATGTACATAAACAAGATCAAATGTATTCAACACGTATCCAATCTCAACTCAAGTGATCTGCTGCCATTACTGTCTTCCAGTCATCAATCAGAGAAGACTCTCACCAGATGGTTTGTGTTATCGCTGCCTGCTGCATTTGAATGAAAAGTATGTAAATTCACAATTAAGCAATTTCAATGTGGAAGTTAAAAGCAGCTCTTTTGCTCATGATGGGAAATGCTAGCCACATCCAGAGAAAGAACTATGGAGTCTGAATGCAGATCAAAAGCATGCTATTTTTTCTCTATTTTTTCTTTCTTAGTTTTTCCCTTTTGTTCTGATTCTTCTTTTGCAATATGACTGATGTGGAAATATGTTCAATATGATTGTATATGTCAGATTGCTTGCTCTCTTGGGGAGAGGGGAAGGAACAGAGGGAGAAAAAAATTTGGAACTCAAAATCTTATTAAAGTGAATGTTGAAAACCATCTTTACATGTAATTGGAAAAAATAAAATTCTATTAAATGGGGGGGAAAGTATCTCTTTTATATACATATAGATGCCAGGCAGAGATGTCAAACACATGCCAAGGCCTCCAACACCCCCAAGTGAAAACTAAACCATATTAAAATGTAATTGGAAAATATTTAATAAAGTATACATAAGACTATCTCTTTTATTTTTCATATAATAAACATTTAAAACTTAAAGTTTTAAAATTGAAATAATTTGGGAAGAATAATAGATTTGAAAGCTTTAACTTTCATCTTTTAAAAAGATGAGATAATATTTCTTTGTAATGAACAAACATATACATAACCAGTTTGAAGAGAAAAGTCACTGGAACAGCAGAAACCGATACACTAAAAAGACAATAGAGACAGTTTGAGTAGCATAAAACAAAGTAAGAAGTCCAAATCCAGCAAATACAATACATTATAGGATTCACCAGTACTGTTATTGATGGAGAAGAAAGGCTACTGTGTTTATTCTGTACAATAGCTTTCACTGCAGATGGCCTGAAACAATAAATTGAAATGACATCTTAATAGTGTACATGCAAAATATATTGGCAAGTCAAAAGAATCTTTTCAGGGGAAAATAAGTTATTTTAATAAGCAAAGCAAACTTTTTTTTCAAAAATCATTTTTGTGATGTCAAAAATATAGCTTGGATCACATAAGATTGTTCCCCAGATTGTTAAGTGTAAAAAGCCTTATTAGACTCTCTTCAGTTATTGACATGGTTGAAAGGATACTTAGTTAATCATAAGCAAAATAACTTCAAATGGTCCCACATGAAGAGATACAGTGGGGAAGGAGGAATGCCAATTTGTCTGAAGAACTTTATCATAAATTAATAGAGAAATGAAAACTTTGACATAATTCCAAAAATTGTCCATGTACAGAAATTGTTTATGAATATAAAAACCTCACCAAAAATACAGAAAAGCAGAAATAGTAAAAAAAATAAAAATAAAAACATCACTTACTGATCACAATGCAATATAATTGTACATAACTGAAGTACAATTTCCTCATTTTGGGGGGGTGATATGGTTAATATAGAGATATGTTTTACATTATTTCACATGTATAATTGATATAATTTTGCTTGCTTTCTCATTGAGTGGAGCAGGAGTGGGAGGGAGAGAATTTGGAATTTAAAAATGTCAAAATACATAAATAATAAATTCATAAAACAAAGAAAAGGCTAAAGAAATAAAATTAAAATGCTAGAAGGTCCATCTGCTTCAGTGAAATGTTGACACATATGGAAATGCCCTACCTAATGTTTCTGAAGAAACTGGATTTCCGCCTTTGTGGGTAGTAGGAAGATAGTCATAGCTGAGTGATTACTCTCTTGTTCTACTATCTTTAAGAGGGCATTGGGCTGGAATTAAACCTATTAGATACCAGATATTTGAAATCTAGTAATATGATTCTTTTAGGGTTTGGTATAAAAGCCATCTTTCCTAGTTAGTTACTCTAAATTATTTTCTCTCATGCCTGCCTCTGCCAAGGTGCGTACCAAGGGAAGGAGTGGGAGGTATAATTTTACTACAGATCTAGATTGGAGCAAGCAAAACATATATATATATATATATATATTAAAGAAAGCAGTTAAAAGATTAATTGGGAAAGTCATATCATTTAGATAATATACAAAAAAAGTCAGTGGGCTGAAATCTCTGCTCAGGTAGGGATAGTATGATCCCCCTCACTGAGTCCACTCTCAGTAGTTTCTGGGGGGTTAGGGTTAGACATTGCGACTCAAAGACCATATTGGGAGGCCAGGTTTCTCCCACATGCCTGCTGTGCTAGGGCAGAGATGTCAGCTACATCGCCGATGGGCCAAGGTCCCCGACACCCCCAAGCATAGCTCAAACAAGATTAAAATGTAATTGGAAAATATTTAACAAAATATAAAAATGCTGTAAAATATAAAAAAATAACATTTTAAAACTGTTATTCAATATGCAGACTGCAGGGGTCCTTATATATAGATTTCTGTTTGAGTCTGACATTCTTGCTCTAAGGGATCTTCCATTTGTTCTTCAAAGTCTACACCTTGCCTCTCCTTGGCTCCAACTCTCATTATTTCTTTGCTTCTCTTTTCCAGAAGTTACTCTGTCAATCAGGAGTCAATGGTCTTTGCATGGTTATTGCCATATCACAGGTCTGTTTTTCAGGAGACCACTAAGTCCATCTAGGAATAAAACTACATTCCTCCCTCGGGCAGAAACCTTTTGAAGTCCCTTGCAAAATGTATCTGGGGTAAGCTTGAAACCCCTGGAACTATGTAGTGTAAATAAGAGTGATTTTCCTCACATTCCAGGTCACAAAACTAAGAAAGCCAAAGAAACCAGTACATAGTTTACAAGCAAAAGACATGATGTTATACAATACATGTAACCTGAAAGAGTACTTCAGTGATTACATGTCTAAGTTATGAGTAAAACAGTAAGGCATATCTCAAAAGTAACTTCCTATCCATATACACAGCAATTAGTCACAAATAACCAAGGAAGTATGGCTTACTAACAAAGCAAATTTAGCTAACTCTAACAATTGCACTATCAATACATGTATATAAAATACATGGTAGATATAATCATATATATAAACAATGGACAAAACATTAACAGACATTGCGATAGCATGAACATATCACAACTAGTAAAATGAACATAATGGCAAAATAATAAACAAGTACATTTATGACAAATGAAAAGCCCAAGAGACAGAATTTCTGAGTAACTAATAATAAATTTATTAATTAGGCTGGCAATAATCAATAAACTGATGATCAGTGGTCTCAGTAACCAAAGACAAAACCATGGAGATCCCTGAATGTTTAAATACCTTGGGAAATGAAGTTATCCCTGACAGGTGGAAATCAATCCTGATTATGAACAATTAATGAGGGGGTGGACATTTAATGAGGAGGTAAGATAAGTCTTCAGCTTCTCCTGAGAATGTTACTTGGACAAGGGAATACATCTCTACTTGGATCATTCTGACTGGTTTTCTCTTCCTTAAGATGGGGTGCCCTAAATTCTAATGGAGGGTTCCAAGGACAGGGGCTCATTTCCTAAGGGCAAGAATTCAACCTAAGGGGTGGCCAGGTAGCACAGTGAGTAAGAGCACCGGCTCCAGTGTCAGGATGACCTGGGGATCGAATCCCAGACTCAGACACTTAGCACCCACCCAGAAAGTAAGAGCACTGGCTCCAGTGTCGGGATGACCTGGGGATCAAATCTGGGCTCAAATACTTAGCATCACACCCAGAAATAACTGGTCGTGTAACCTTGAGCAAGTTACTTAATCCCGATTGCTTTAAAAAAAAAAAAGAATTCAGCCTAGACTAGATTTTGTATGTAAGGTCTTCTAGTTGGGTGGAGTCTCACCTAAGATTGAAGAGCATGTACCTAGAGGATCTGGGCAAACTCATCCATCAGTAATGTCCTTCAAAAATTGACTGGCCTATATAAGGGGGAAAAAAAACCTCAATCCTAATTTAATAATTGGTTATTAATATAATAGAAAATAATTTCTCTCAAACTCTATGCCATAATGAACCTGTACATTAGGAACAATATACAATTATGAGACATGTAAGGCACATGTCACATAGGCACTCTCTTGTATTGTTACCTGGACATGCATGTATCACATTCATCTGTAACATCACAAGTTAGTTCAGTGACTCGTCCAATGACTGGTCTAAGTGATTTGTCATTTCTATATCTGAGAAAAGCAGATGGCTAACCAACATGATCAATAGAGATTTGTTTTTCCCTAACCAGACTGACAGAAAAGACAGATTGGTTATCATTAGCTTTGTGGTCTCTGGATTGTATGTGTACCCCCTGGAGAATCTGTAGCATTTCTAGGGAAGAAAGGAATTACCTCTGAGTTCTGTTTTCCTGCCCTGTAATATTTACACACAGTCTCCTCTGGAAACATCACTTTCAATGTTCCTATCTGGTTCATAAAGTCTTTTTACAGCTGCCAGCATTCACAGAAGTGAGAGTCCATCAATCTTCTCCACTAGAAAGTCTAGCTGACCTGCTCCTATGGACAATAGGAGACTGTGGCAAGTAGTCTTGATGGGACACCTTCTTTATATGAGACTCAGCTCTCATTCCCTCAATAGCTTACATCAGTCAACTAATTTGTGAATCCCTTGAATACCAAAGTTTTTCAGCAAAACTATCCCCTGGTGTAATGTCTTGGCAGCTTATTTAGGGGGATGTCAGCTTTAGTTTCCGTCAACTCTTTTCTGAGCTCCAGCCATGAACACTTGATAGATTTCTTTTGGTTTTTTCTTGATATACCCAGTGTAGGTAAATTCATCAATGTCTCCATCTGAGGTACCAAAACATAGGTTACCAGGTAAAGCGGCTGTTGCCCAAACGTGAACAAGCATGGGGTATAAAGCCTAAAGCATCATTCCTGATAGCATATCAGGTATCAGAAATGACATAAATTGGTCCATTGAGATTTTTATTCTGGTCTCAGACTTTCCAATGTGTTCGCAAGTGAGCACTAAGCAAGCCACTGGTAGTGCAGTGGATGAAGGGCTGCAGTGAAGAAGACCTGGCCTCAGACATTATCTGAGTGACCCTGGCCAAGTCACTTAACCTCAGTTTACCTCAGTTGCCTCAACTGTAAAATGAAAATAATAACAGCACTTATCTCCTAAGGTTGTTGTGAAGATCAAATGAAATAATATTTATAAAGCATTTAAGCCCAAGCCTGGCAGGAGTTAAATAAATGCTTATTCCCTTCCCTCTTTTTTTCCAATTGAAATATTCAGGCTGAGGAAAGGAGTTATCAACTTTTTATACTTACTAAAGCCAACATTTACTCGAGTAGCATATTCTCAAAGACTGTCTTAGCCAAGGTGGATTCTAGCAAGGTAATTCATATGCTGAAAAAAACTTTCTCCTCCTGATTTAAACAATATAATCATATAAAATAGAAGCTGTCATAATTTTGATTTAATAAAACTTCAATATTGTCACTTTTTCACTGATCATATTTTCTCTAGTATTTTTGTCCATATTAATACTCTTAGGGTTCTTATAAGCCCATGAATAGTTTTCTGTCAATTATTTTTGTAATCTTCAGTAAAATCATAAGTTAATACATTTTCTTCTCTAAAAGCTATAAAAAATGCTTTCTCACAAGCCCAACAACAGTGGAAACTTTCTGATTTCTAGCTGGGTATGCTTGTGTATATCTGGCAGTCAGTCAACAATGAACATTTATTAAACACCAATACACCAGGCATTTTGCTAAGTACTGGGGATTAAAAAAAGTGGCAAAAGATAATCCCTGTCCTCAAGGAGCTCTCAATCTAAGCAAGCAAACAAATCTAAAAAACAAGGGATGTACAGGAAGAAAGTGGAAGTCAATGAGAAAGGGAAGGCACTTGAATTAAGAGAGGTTGAGAAAGCTTTTCTGTAGAAGGTCGGATTCCAGTTTGAACTTACAGGAAGCCAGTAGACAGAGAAAGAGAGCATTCCAAGCATGGGGGACAGCTAGAGCAAATGCTCAGAGGCAAGAGATGAAATATCTTGTTCAAGCAATGGCCAGGAAGTCAGTGTCACTGGACCAAAGAATATGTAGTGGAGAGTAAGGTATAAAAAGACTGGAGAGGTACAAAGGGGCCAGGTGATCAAAGGCTTTGAATGATAACAGGGGATTTTGTATTTGATCTTGGTGGTGATAGAGCCACTGGAATTTCTTGAGTTGGAGGTGGCATGCTAGGATTTTAGGAAAATCATTTTGGTGACTGAATGGAAGATGGACTGGAGTGGGGAGAGACTTGAGGCAGGTCAACCTACCAGCAGTTCAGGCATGAGATGTTGAGGGTCTGCACCAGAGTGGTGGCCAGGTCTAAGGAGAGAATGGAGTCTATTCAAAAGATGTTGCAAAGGTGAAATCAACTGGTCTTGACAACTAATGGGATATAGGAGGCAAACAAATGTAGGGAGTGAATGATGAGACTTAGATTGTGAGTCTGAGGGGCTGGGAAGATGCTATTGTCCTCTAAAGAAATAGGGAAGATTAGAGGTGGAAAGGGTTTAGTGGGAAGGATCATGAATTCGGTTTTAGACTTATTGAGTTTAAGATGTCTACAGGGCATCCAGTTTGAGATGTCTGAAAGGCAGTTGGAGACGTCAGCTTGGAGGCCAGCAGAGAAGTTAGGGCAAGATAGGTAGATTTGAGAATCACCAGCATAGGAATGGTATGAAAGCCATAGAAAGTGATGAGATTAACAAGTATAGTGTAGAGGCAGAAGAGAAGCAAAGTGGAAAAGAGAAGAAAGGAGAGGAGAAGACCTGGGACAAAACTGTGGTGGACATCTAGAGGTATCTGCTGAAATGATCAGTCACATAGTTTTGCTATTTCCTTATAGAGAGATAAAGTCAATATAGAAAAAAAAATCCAAAGGCTTGCTGGTGATTAGGTTCTCCAGATGTGAAGCATGAATTGGTAATGCTCTTCCTGGCACACAGATAGGACATTTTTTCACACTGTGGACAGTAAAATCTATTTCTTACCAGTTCTAGGGTCTTTCTTGACTCATGTACACAAAATTATCATATTGGGCACTGCTGGCTCCTGGGCAGTTTGCTCTGGTAGCATCAGCTGCTTCTTAGTTCCATGCACGGAATCAGTCACAATCTGATACAGCCTTTTATTGCATGGTTCCAACTTCCTCAATTGTCTCAGCAGTAAAGTGCTCCCCGCTGACCAGATTTTAAAGTTATCAGTAGCGGTTCCTTGTTTTCAGCTTGTGTCACTTCCCTTCACCAGCCATCTGTTCTCACTGCCAGTCATCCACAGAGGGGCCAAGGAACATGGCTTCAGTGAGGTTTGCTTGCGCAATGGCCATGCTGTCTGCTCCCAAGTTCTCAGACAGACTTCAACTTTGCCGTAGCCCAGCTCCTGGGGCGGTTGTCTTCTGAGATTGCTACAGCCCCAGTATCCCATGGGATTCTGGACAAGCCATTTTCACCCACATCAGTCTTCCCAGGTCCTTCATCACATACTGAAATCATTACTGTCCATGACTGGCAAAGAGGCCCTGACACATGTATGGGTACAATATAGGTGTGTATATGTATATATTCACACATATAGAATTCGCATACACATGAACACATGTACATACTGGGAATGTGATTATATACATGAGAGTGTGTATATACATACATATGTGTATATACACATATATGTATGTATATGTGTCTATATATATCCACATATATGGGTGTGAGTACATGCCTATATATCTATACCTATGTCTATATATCTATGTCTATGTCTATATCTATATCTCAGAGGGCAAAGTAAAAAGAGAAAAAAATCCACTGATCACCTTTTTCTGAAAGGAAAAGTTCAAGGGATTTTATAACCCAAATCCAGAGTTCATACATTCGAGAAAAAAAATGCAAACAGCCAGAAAGAAGCAGGTAAAGTACCAAGTCAGTATCACACAAGAGTAGGCAGCTTCTATTTTAAATAAGAGATCTCAGAATACAAAGGTTAAAATGCAGAAAAGAGGAAGAATGGGTAGAATTTGCCATTTCTCATAATTGGTTTCTGAGAAAAAGAATGGAAAGAGGGGGAGGGGACATCAGATGAACCTCACTCTTGTGTGAACTGGACAAGGACAGATAAACAGTTTGGTGCAGAAATAATCTAACGCAACAGGGTAATAAGTGGTGTGAGAGGGACATATTTAGAGGGAAAATAATTTTGGTGAATGAATAATTACAAAGAAAACAACTTCCTGATACTGAGGGAAGGGATAAGAGGGAGAGAAAAAAGAAGAGCAAAGTATTAGAATCTAAGGGAGAGGGGCACCAGACAATCCAAAAAAAAAAAATAGAAGAACAAATTGTTGTATATGATGTAATGGAATACTATTGATGAAGACTAAGAGAATCCTAGGTTGTATGAATGGACAAAGAGTTAAGTGTGCAGAACTAAAGCAATATCTGTAAGGACAACAATCTAGTAAAAAAACAAACACACACTTTCAAGCTCCAAAGAACTCGGAGCAATGCATTGACGAACCAGATTCCAGAGAGAATGAAGCACGTTACCTGCCTCTTGACAGAGAGATTATAGGCAGACTATGCAGAAAGAAGCATACGTTTTTTGGATGTAGCCACTGTGTGGATTTTTTTTTTGCAGGACTGTGCTAACTTGTTACAAAAGTTTTTTTTTTTTTCTCTTTGTCTTGGTGCTTAACCGGAAGCAAAAAAGGAAGAGTCAGCAATAGTGATGCCAAAAAGAAATCCATCCAGTCTTTCAATTTCTTAGGTGAAGTGTTTCTTTTAAATGTAGGATATGTAGATATAGACATAGATAGATAGGTAGGTAGATAGGTAGGTAGGTAGGTAGGTAGGTAGGTAGGTAGATAGATAGATAGATAGATAGATAGATAGATAGATAGATAGATAGATAGATAGATGATAGTCTGCATTTGAGTGCACATATAGGTTATCCTAAAATTCTCAGTGCAGGCTTAAGCCATGAAAGCTTAAAATAAAACTTTTGGAACTCTATACTATGTGTGTGTGTATTTGTGTGTGTGTGTGTGTGTGTGTGTGATTGCTTAAATATAAAAGATATGGCTTGTGGGTGGTATGAGTAGCTATGACCTGAGGTCAGGTCTACCTTTGCAGAGAGCAGTAAGAAGATTATGCTGTTACAACCA
This sequence comes from Petaurus breviceps papuanus, assembly GCF_028583685.1. NCBI lineage: Eukaryota > Metazoa > Chordata > Mammalia > Diprotodontia > Petauridae > Petaurus > Petaurus breviceps. Next base: position 10,094,011 of record NW_027185655.1, on the reverse strand, counting down.
AAACTTCTGGAAAGGGAGGAAAGAAGAGGGTCCAGGACAGCCAATACTGGGCAAAAGTTTGATAAAGATTTCTTTATCAAAGAAATCAGTAAACAGAAATTAGAAAAGTTACATAGATTAGAATATCCCAAAGAATAAAGAAGATTAAATGAGCTCCCTCATTGGAAGTGAGATAAGGTTTCAATTCAAACCAGGAGAGAGAACTATATTCTTGAAGGGGAGTTCACTATCACCAGTCTCTAGGACTTCAACATACATGACGAGGGCTCCCCTATATGTCGGATGTCCTGGTACTCAAGGCTGTCATTCAAAATTCTGCACTTGATTTCTATCTTGCTCTGTTTCTCAAGATCCTATCTCAAAGTGTGTCTCCCACAAACTTAAGTCCCTACCCTACTCATAAAGCATCATGGATCAACATTATATCTAATGCCAATCAAGAGTAGCATCCCTTTATACTATGTGCAGGTCACAAAGCTGTCCCTCAAGAAAACCATTCCAGGTTTCTGTGGAAGCAGGGTTAGTCAGCAACAACGTTTAACTGCTTATGATGTACCAGACAGCCAGTTAAATTCTGGAGATATACATAGGAGCGAAATAAAAGACTATCTTAGCCTTCAAAAAGTTTACACTCTAATAGGACTACAACACATAAAATGAAGCTGAAAAACAATGGGAGGGAAAGGTGAGGGGAATCAGGAGTAGGACCCAAAGAGGAATGGAGTGAACATGGCTGATCAATATACACTTCCTTAAAATGGTGGTTCCTGGAGGAACTGACTGATCAAAGCAAGGAGCCACGTGGGCAGAGGAATACTCCAGAATAAGAAGACTGTCGGATCATGGTGGTGAAGATGCTTTCTGGGGTGAGATGGCTAGTGGGGAATCGTGGAGAAAGAAGTCTGGAGAGTAAGTAATAGGGCTTGGAAAGGAGTTAAGGACTAAGGATTATATAAAGTTCATCAAGAATCATTTCAGTGAATCCCCTATTCTCTAAAAATCCCCTTTGAATATTCCCCTATCTCACACACTCTAAAATTGTTTGCTCCCAAGTCTATAAATCAATTCTTTTTTCCTTGGTCTATAAACCACATAGAGCCAGGAACACTATAGTTTTAACTAATTCATTTTCTCCCCTTTTGCTACTATCTTCAAGGATTAAAGTTCTTTGGCTTTGTAAAATCCACAGTAACCAGTGAATTTTTCTCAGAGCAGAGCTGACACCAAGGGATCATGTTGGCACAAACAGATTTTTGTGGCAAAAGAACTCTAGCACCAGTAAAATGGTTGGTAAACAGGAAAAACCAATACACATTTCAGTTCTGTTTAGAGACTTGTGGGGATGGATTCAGTCCACCAGAAGTGGGCTGGAAAGATCTGTCTTTGTTGGGTTTGAGGTGGAAAGTTGAAAAGCTTGAATACCATGTTGGGTACTTTCCATAGTTCACAAAATGACACAAAGTCTCCTTGGCAAAGAATCAATAAGAGGTCTATTTTATAATCCTTCTCAACTAGAAACCAAGATGGCTTGCATTGTTTTTGTTTGTTTTTAATAACTAGCAGACCAGAAAGAATCATACAATTTCAAGTTCTATCTTGATCTCTTAGGATCTATTAGATAACTTACTGTGGATTTCAGGGAGAGAAAAAAGGAACTTTGCTTTTTTTAATAAGTCTTTCTAACCATTGCTATCGGAAAAGCAAATCTATAAGGCTGGAGATGTGATGTGATGTTACGGGTGCATGAAAGAAGAACAAAGATTGCTGAGGATTCTTTAAAATTTCCATCACTTCTCACCTAGTACCGAGTTTAGGGAATTCTCATTTCTCTTGAGTTTAATTTTCTGGAAAGTTTTAACCTTTAGGACAAACATTCAGGCATTTCAGCCTCAACTCACACACACAGCTGAAAGCTATGAATCAGTTATATCTTTCTTGTTCGATATGCCACACACATTCAGGAACATTACAGTTTTAATTAACTAATTTTCTTTCCAGTTAATACTATTTTCAAAGCAAAATTAAGTGGTTACTCCACTCCCTAAGATAGATTGTCTTCTATTTTAAGTTATGAACACTCCTAGAATGAAGTGGGCTTTTCCCCATAAGGAATGTTCAGAAAAATGTTGAGAAAAACCAAGAATAAATGGTCTCTGGATTATCAACTCAAAGGGCATTCACAGCAACAAGGAAACATTTTGGAAACTAGCCTTCACTACTCATTCTACAGGCATCCCATAAGGAAGATTTTCCTAACGCTCTGCTTTGAACAGTTCTGGAGCAAATAGGATTTACCAGTGTGATATAGACTGAGAATCCACTTTTAACTAGACCTGCCCCCCAGTGGAAGTCAGAAGCATTCTCAGACAAAATACCACACTAAAGAGTATTGGCCAATCTTAATTTTTTTTTTTAAATTATGAACCTAATCAACAAAAAAGTGAGCATTTCCATATACACAAAAGAAAACAAAAAGAGAATTCTCTTTAAAGTCATTACTCTCCATTTCATACAACTTGCTTTTAAAACAATAATTCTAATGTTACATTCAAAACTGCCCTCCTTGTTTAGGTTACCTTCTCAACTTCTTTCTATGACCCTCCTTTTTGAGAGGTCAGGTGGTGTTTCACTAATGCTAATTCCCTCCCAAATCTCTCAATTAAAAACCAAGAAAAAGGAAGGAAAAAGAAAACCTTCAAAAATAAGCATAATCAACCAAATATCTTTATCCATCCACCTCTATTTATACAACCTCTGTCCTTATCTAATCTCTCTCGGTCTTATCTATTTATCTATATTTGCCTGACTCTATCTTATCTATCTTCTTTCTCTCTATCTATATATTGTCTCTCTGCCCATCTCTCCTCTCCTTTCCTCTCTCCTCTCCTCTTTCCTCTTTTCTTGTCCTCTCATATCATCTTCTCTCTCCTCCTGTCCTCTGTTCTCTCCTCTCTTCTCCTCTCCTCTCCTCTCCTTTCCTTTCCTCTATCCTTTCCTCTTTCCTCTTCTCCTGTCTTCTCATCTTCTCTCTCTTCTCTCCTCCTCTCCTCTCTTCTCCTTGCCTCTCCTCCCTCCCTCTCTTCCATCAGTTCTCTGTCAAGAAGTTGGTAACATGCTTCAGCCTAAGTACGTCAGAGCCATGTTTAGTCATGACATTAATCAGCATCTTTCAGAATTGCTTTTCTGCACAAAGTTGCTATATTTGTATAAATTGTTCTCCTGGTTCTGCTCACTTTACTCCTCATCAGTTCACAATACCCAGAATACATTGAAATAATTTCTTTCGTCATTTCTTATGGTGCAATGATATTCCATTACATTCCTATGCTACAATTTGCTTAGCCATTCCCCTTGTTTAAGTGGCAACATAAAGCACATCCTTCAGTCCTTGTTTTTACTATTCTTTCTTTCTCCCTCACCCCAAGTAACCCTTTATTTCGTGATCAGGAAATTTGTTTTGCTTCCTTCAGTATCATTCTCTCTTAAGACTGTCCTCTCCCCATTTGTTTCCCTATCAAATCTGATATATGTCTATCCCAAACTATATGAATGTTTAATGCTCCTTTCAAATGTGCGAGATTCACTCCCTTCTCCATATTTGTTGCCTTTTTCTCTCATACTGAGAGAGAAAAAAAATTCCACTCCCTTCTTAATTCAGTTTATACTAGCCTAATTCCTCCTTTTACCCTCCCTTCTCTTTTCCCTCCTCAAATGCTCAGAACAGAACCAATCTCCTTCAAATTCTTAATTAACTCCCTCAATGCCCGTTGAAGATATTAAGGTTCTGAAGGAACAACTTTCTTCTGCCTCTAAAAGAAGGTTACATTACATCATCACACAACACCTTCCAATTGTTCAAATAAGCTGATCTTTCTATGTTTCTCTGGATTCTTGTGTTTGTATTTCAAAGGTTCTACCCAGGGCTAGTTCCCTATTCCATTTTAGGTTCTTCTCTCTCATTTTTTTTTGCCATGAAAGATTATGTTCAGTTTTAAAGGCTGAGTTATTCTTGATTATAAATACACCTCTTTGATCTTTTGGCATATAGTCACAAAATTCCCAACTTTGAAAGACCCAAACCATTGAATTCAGACCATTACCTAAAAATCAATCTCCAAGCTAACATCCCTCCCCACAAAAAATGGTCAGATTTTTAAAGAAAAAATCAGCCAAGATGGTAAATCTACTCTTCTTCTGGATAACTCTTATTATTTGGGTGTTTTTCCTGCCCATTGCTCCCAGTTCTGAACCTGTGAAGGCAGATGGAAGTATCAAATTTCCCTTCCCACAATCTTTCAAGGATTTGAAAACAGTTATGACATCCCACCACCAACCCCCTTAAGCATTCTAACTTCCTTCAACTTATCTTCCCATGACATGGATTCAAAACCCTTTGCTATCCCAGCTCCTCTCCTCAAGAAACCCCCAACTTGTCAACATCTTTTCTAAATCGTGGGGACCCAGACTGATAATGATGGCACCAGATGTAGTCTCACTCAAGCAAATAACAACAACCCTCGCTTTTCTTGGAAGCTATGCCTTGGAAGCAGGCCAAGACTGGATTAGTTTTGGGGACTGCCACTTCATACCACTGACTCCTATGGAGATTTCACTCCTCTAAAGCCTTCGGGTTTTTTTTTTTTTTAAGAACAATTTCTGTCTCCTCTATCTTGCATTTTTAATTGTTCATTTTTAAACTTCACTAATATTTTATAGGTAGGTGACACAATGGATACAGTGCAGGACCTGGAGTGAGGAAGACCTGAGTTCAAATCCAATCTCAGACACTTACTAGCTCTGTGACTCTGGGCAAGTCAGTTCACCCTGTTTACCTCAGTTTCCTCATCTGTAAAATGAGCTGGAGAAGGAAATGGAAAACCACTCCAGTGTCTCTGCCAAGAAAATCCCAAATGGGGTCATAGTCAGACCCGACTGAAACAACTCAACAACAACATTTTATATTTATTCCTATTAAACTCCACCTTATCAATATTCACTATTCAGTCCAGTATTCTAACCCATCCAGTTTTCTTTTGGATCCTGACTCTGGTATCCCAATTTGTTGGTCATTTCTCCTAGCTTTATAACAACTTCAAATGGGGTGAGCATTTCATTTATGACTTTTTCTAAGGCAATGATAAAAATGTTAAACGGCACAGGCCTGTCTTATCATTGTTGTTCCACTGGAGTCCTTCTAATTTGGTATTGAACCACTACCAGCTACTTTTTGAGGCCAGTCACTCAAGTCAACAAGCATTTTCAAGTGCTTACCATGGGTAAGGCACAATGCTGAGGACATAAATAGCCTCAGAAATGCAGAAAGAACAGGCCCCGCCCTTCAGGAGCTTATTTTCTACGGAGGGAAATAAGTCATAAAAGGAAGCTGAAGAGAGATGTGGGAGAAAGATGAAGGTATCTGGCAGGAGGCATTGTAGAAAATTATGGAGAGTCCCCTGTTAAAGAACGAAGGCCTGGGTCTTCTGCTTAAAAATAGAGGTTTTAGGGAAACTAGCCAATCAGGAGGAAAGGCTGCAGGCGTAGAAAGCCCTTTTATTGTGTGAACTGAGGTTGCAGGATGAAGAGGTTTCTGGGGCATTGTGCAGAAAATCCAGGAGAGTCACTTAACTAATTCCAACTAATTGTACTATTGTCTAGACCATATCTCTCCACCTTTTCCATAAGCATAACATGAGAGATTTTACCTAATGATTTGCAAAAATCTAGTTAATCTGTAGCCATGGAATTCACTTGATTTACCAGGTCAGTAACAATTCTGTTTAGATGGTATGACTTGCCTTTGAGGAAGTGATACTGGTCCATGATGTCCCTTACTTCATTTTTTAGGTGTTCACTAATCATCTCTTTATTAATTCCTTCTAGAATTTCTCCAGAATTGAAATAGAGCTTAGCAGCCTATAAAGTATAACTCTATTCTTGTCCCATTTTTGAAAACCAAGACTTCTTTCAGTGACTTGCAGGAATTTTCCGCTTCTCCACAACATTTCACATATCATCAACAGTGGGGTTTTTCTGTTGTTCTTAGCTTTCCTTATTAGCCTCCTCTCATTCTGATCTTTAACACTCCTGATCCTATTCTTACTGGACATATATTAATCATTTGAACTTTATAATAACCCTGTGTGATAGGTACAATTTTTATCTCTCTTTGGCAGAAGAGGAAACTAAAGCTGAGAGAAATTAACTGACTTGCCCAGTGCCACACAGCTAGCGAGTGCTTGAGTCAGGATTTCAACTCAGGTCTTCTTCATTTCAAGTCTAGCCATTGTATCCATTGTATCACCCAATCAAATAAGACAACAAATGCTTTAGTTTGCAAAGTTTAAAGTAGTATTTACCTGTCTTACACTACCATGTTACACTTTTGTGTTCATTTGCTGTTATCTGCCCTTATTTCCATCTTTTGCACATATATTATAGTTTCATTACAAAATTATTTCTATTTCTTCATCCATTGATCTTTGCCCAGGTGCTCTCCACACTTCCATTCCTGGATTTCCTCATATGAATATACACAAACACTTTTCAACCCACTGCAATGTGACTTCACTCAACTAAAGCTCTCTCTAGTTACCAAAAATCTCTTAATGCCAATTCTAGAGATTTTATCTAAGTCCACATTCTTTTTAGCTTCACAGCATTTGGACCTGTTGGTTCCTGTTTCTTCTTGGATACTCTCTTACATTTTTTGACACTGTTTCCTCCTATGTCTCTTCATACTTGTCTGATCCTTCAAAATGTCCTTTGCTGGATCATCAACCATGTATGACCCCAAAAGATCTTTCCTGGGCATTTTTCTTCTTTTACTTCGAAGATTTTTTTTCCAGTTAATGGTTTGCTTTCTAATGCTAGCTGCATTCAATCTACACCCTCCTTATTACTTTTTTCAACTGATGAGAATTCACCTTCTCTCCTTCTTGCACTTCTCCCCCTCTCCCAACCAAAAAAAAGAAAGAAAAACAAAGCCCTTGTATTAGCCACATCCAAAAATGATGTCTCAGTCTATATCCTGAATCCACCATCTCTGTCAGGAAGTGAGTAGCATGTTTCATCTTGAGTTCTTCAGAATCTTGTGCATCATTATGTGGTTTGGAGTGTTATACTTTTCCTTTTTTTTCTCTTTGGAGGGGGGAAGGTAGAGCAATTAAGGTTAAGTGACTTGCCCAAGGTCACATGGCTAATTTTTTTGTGTTAAGTGAATGAGGCCGGATTTGAACTCAGGTCCTCCTGACTCCAGGGCCAGTGCTCTATTCATTGCACCACCTAGCCACCCCTTCTTTATAAAGAGAGAACAGGTGTGCCCTTAGATGATGTTTAACCACTTCTGTTCCCTTGTCCCTCCTCTCTTTGCCTCATCCAGACTCCAATGACAGATTCTTATCCTTTCTTTCTTTCCTTTTAAACCCCTCTTTATGATCCACCCTCCATGGTTATAGTTTGTTTTGCTTAGGACTAATTCTTCTCTTAATCTACCTTCCCTCTCATTTCCCTTTTTGCCTTCTCCCCTTTCCCTGCTGATTGAACTATAATTCTACACCCCATTCCAAAATTGTGTATGTTTGTATGTGTTTGTGTGTATTCTTCCCTCCTCTAATCAGTTCAGATGAAAGTGAGGTTCAAGTGTTGCCTCTACCCCTTCTTCTTAATTTATATAGTCTCCTACTTGTGCACCCAAGTTATGTGAGATACTTTTCTCTACCCTTTCTCTTCCTTTCTTCCAACTTCAAGGCTTTTTGCCTAATTAGACTCTGTCTATGACTCTTGATCATGATCAATTTCTGAAGAGACACAAATATCATCTCCCCATATTGGAATGGAAATAGTATTTTTGTTTAGTGCCTTACGACTGTTCATTCATATTTACCTTTTCATGTTTCTCTTGCCTCCTTTGTATTTCAAAGTTTCTATTCTGATCTTGCCTCCTTTGTATTTCAAAGTTTATATTCTGATCTCATCTTTTCATCCAGACTGCTCAGAAGTTTTCTAACTCATTAAAGGTATATTTTCTCCCCATAGGATTATACTCACTTTTTCTGAGTAAGTTATTATTGATTGTAATCTTTCCCCTCCCTCCCCCACCTTCTGGACCATTATATTCCAAGCTTCCTCTCCTTTAGTGATTTCTGCTTAATGATTTATAATGTTGAGTTACAAAGAGTAGGAGGGTTTGGAGAATAGGGAGAAGAGGTGAATAGAAGGTATGCAGCTCTGGCCACTAGTTCTTCTGGGCTAGATGGGGTTCAGGAGTGGCAAGAAATGCCCCATAGATTTCACTTCCAGAGATGAGACTTAGAGGAAGGTTCTCGATAGAAGATTTCTGGGAAGGATATGGATAGAGTTAGCCAAGATAAAAAGACATGGGTAGATTGTGACCCACATCAATTGTCAGATCACTCATATATCTCACAAGTCCACCAAAGTAAAAAAAAAAAACTAAGTTTTTCCTATTCCAATATTTGTAGCTAGCTGACATCTGATGATGTCATTGTGGACAGCAAAGTTGACTGGTTAGTGCTTTCTCCTTCCTATTCTCCCCCTCCTTCTGGAAAGGAATAACATTGGATTTATAGGTCATACCTGATGGGATCCTAATAAAGTGGCCCCCAGCCCCAATATTCTAACTCCCTTATAGGCCCCACTGAACAGCAGATCCACTGCCCCTACCTAGCTACTCACCCCCCCCCCCCCCACACACACACACACACACACACACACACACACTCAGTAACCTGATTTCTTCAATATGCCTCACTGCTCACTAGAACAACAGGTGTGTCCATGAACTTCTATTTCTCACAGAAAACAGCAGGCATATCCATGTGATGGGATCCTAGCCAATGCCTCTAGCCAGCCCATTTCCCCAGACCCATTCCTCATATTTCCCAAAGAAACAGCAGGTGCATCCACACACTCAACCACAACCACATCCATCTAGTCTCAGACAGGACCACAATACTCAGCCAATCAGAAAGTGGCACCACCAGGATGCAGGATGTGGACCCCAAAACATCGGAAGGGACTTTCCCTAAGTAGGCACCTGGGCAGTAATAGTAAAGAACTGGCCTAGAGTGTACTTATGAAATAGAGAGGCTTATTATAATATCATTATCATGCATAGATACCCCTTCCAAATGGGTTTTTCTGTATGTATTGTGGGTAACTGCATGTGCAGTTCCACTGTGACTGGGACCCCTCCCCTATTGCCTAATCCTTAACAAACCCCTCCTGCCTTTTTAATACTCATAATTTCTGTTATATAACTATGTAGATCTTTACCCTATAAAAGTCCATCTTGCTCTCTCTGAAGTTGCTGATTCTTCTTGAAACTTGACCTGCTTCATGAGAGGCATCAATCTCAATAAATGCCTATACTTCGATTAGAGGTGGTCTGACTGAATTCTTTGAGAGGTTCTATCACAACATATCATGAAACCCCAACAGTTTTTGGTGTAAACTGCAACAATACCTATCTCCTCCCTTGGGGTTAGTTTGGGGCATGAGCTTTTCTTTGGTCATGGTCCTTTCCTACCTCAATAATAAACAGGCATTTATTATGTATCTACTATGTACCAGGCAATGTGATACAAAAGAAGGCAAAGGACAGTCCCTGTCCTCAAGGATGTTACAATCTAAGGAGGAAGGGAGTCAACATGCAAACAAATATATACAAGGCAAGCCACATACAAGATAAATAGGAAATAATTAACAGATGGAGGGCACTAGAATTAATTAAGATTTGGGAAGTCTTCCAGGAAAAAGACAGGATTTTAGTCAAGACTTAAAGGAAACCAGGGAGGTCAGGAGTCAGCGTAGAAAAGGAAGAATATCTCACAAATGGAGGAAAGCCAAAGAGAATGCCCAGAGTTAGGAGATGGAGGGTCTTGTGCGTGGAACAGCCAGGAGCCCATATCACTGAATTGAAGAGTGCCTGGCAAGGAGTAAGGTGGAAAACAACTGGAAAGTGATGAGTGGTTAAGGTAATGAAGGGTTTTGAATGCCAAATAGAGCATTTTATGTTTGACCATTGAGGCAATAGGGAGCCATTGAATTTTATTAAGTAAAGGGGTGACAACATGGTTAGATCCATACTTTAGGAAAAGTACTGTATAGTGGTTGGTCAGGGGATGGACTGAAGTGAGGAAAGACTTAAGGCCAATCCACCCACAGACAAGTGCAATTATCCAGGCATGAGGTGATAAGGGCCTTCCCTAGAATGGTGCAATGTCAGAGGAAAGAATGGGTATATTCAAGAGATGTGGCAAATATGGAAATAGGTTTTGCATAATTCACATGTATAATGGTTATCACATTATTTTCTGCCTTAATGTGTGGGAAGAGGGGCTGGAGGGAGGGGGAGAATTCGGAGCTGAAAACTTTTTTAAATGAATGTTTACATTTTTTTTTCAGCTCCAAATTCTCTCCCTCCCTCCAGACCCTCTCCCACACATTAAGGCAAAAAATTATGTGATAACCATTATACATATGAATTATGCAAAACCTATTTCCATATTCGCCACATCTCTTGAATATACCCATTTTCCTCTGACATTTATCTGTGGCGACTAACTTTGATAGACTGGGCTCCTTTCAGCAATGCAAGATTAGAAGACAACTCCAAAAGACTCATGATGGAGAGGGCCATCCACGTCCAGAGAAAGAACTACAGAGTCTGAATGCAGACTGAAGCAAACTGCTTGCTTCCTCCTTTTTGTGTTTTATTTTGTTTCATTCCTTCTTTCTCATTTTTCACTCCATTGGTTATGACTTCTTTACAACTTGACTAAAGTTTAATGCGAAGGTATTTGTAGAACCTATATCTGATTGCATGCAGCCATGTGGGGGAGGGTAGAGGGAGGGGGAGAAAATTTGGAACTCAAGGGATTGTGGAATTGAGTGTTGGAAACTAAAAGTAAATAAATAAATTTTAAAAAAAATTAAAGAGCGATTGGAGGTGAGAAGATTCTGGGAAGCCGGCAGGAGCAGGTCAGAAAATTCCAAGCTCTTTAGATTTCCCCCCACAAAAGAGATTCAATAGAGCCTCTGGGAGAACATAGAGCCTTGGAAACAAGTGAGAGCTGAGGAAGAATAGGGGTCCTCTTGGGACAGAGAAGCGAACTAAAACCCCAGGAGGCGATCTCAACCTGTGAAGAGTAAATACCCCCAGGCTGTTAGGGTCCGCCCTAACAATATCCAACGAGCTACTTAAACAACCAGCCTCAAGCCCTGGGGGCAGCTGGGTTCGAGGCTGTCCTCCCCCCCCCCCCCCCCGGGACTTTTAAGCAGGGTCTTCTTACCCGGAGAAGATGAGGGAACCTCTGCTGACCAGGAACGCCAGACCCAGCTGGGCTGCGGAGAGCTGGGGGCAGGAAGGAAGCCGCACACACCTGTGAGTGAAGAAGCAGGAGGGCGGGACGCCCCTGGCTGTGGGCACTTATGGAAGGCTGGAGGTCTTGGTTTGAGTTCAAGGTCAGAGCGGAGAGGTGAAGAGATTCAGAGGCGCCATCCCCCATCCCCCAGGACTAAAGGTGATTATAAAAACTAAATTATATATATTAAAAAAAATGCCCAGGCAAAGGAGAAAGAATCCAACCACAGAGAGCTACTATGGGAATAGAAACGGCAGGGGTTCATCTTCAGAGGATACCGAAGCAAAGAAACCCTCTTCTACACCAAAGAGTAATGCCAAATGGTCGCCTGCCCCAAAAGAATTCATTGAAGAACTTAAAAAAGACTTTAAAAATCAAATGAGAGATGGAGAAAAAATTAAAAAGAAAAATGAGAATAATACAAGAAAAACAAGAAGATTATGACAAGAAAGTCAATGAATTAGAAAAGGAGATCCAGAATCCTAAGGAAGAAAATGACACCTTGAAAATCAGAATTGGGCAAGGGGAGGCCAGTGAAGTTATAAAGAAAGGAAGGAAGGAAGGAAGGAAGGAAGGAAGGAAGGAAGGAAGGAAGGAAGGAAGGAAGGAAGGAAGGAAGGAAGGTTCCAAGGAAGAAAGAAAGAAAGAAAGAAAGAAAGAAAGAAAGAAAGAAAGAAAGAAAGAAAGGGAAAGATCTTATTAAAAACAATGGATCTAGAGAACAGATCAAGAAGAGAAAACATGAGAATGATTGCACTATCTGAAAATTCTGATCAAAAAATTCTGATCAAATTCTGATCAAAAAAGAATCTTGATACAATACTACAAGAAATAATTAAAGAAAATTATCCTGAAGCATTAGAACAAGAGAGGAAAATAGAAATAGAAAAAATACCCCCATCACCACCTGAAAGAGATCCTATGAGGAAAACTCACAGGAACGTTATATTTATATTCTGAAACTCCCAGATCAAGGACAAAATATTATAAGCAACAAGAAAAAAATTTACATATGATGGTACCACAATTAGAATCACACAAGACCTAGCACTAGCGACCCTAAAAGATCACAGGTCTTCAAATATTATATATCGAAGAGCAAAAAAACTGGGCGTCTGGCTGAAAATATCATACCCAGTAAAGTTAAGCATAATTCTGAATGGAATTGATCAACTGTCAGACTCAACCTAAACTCAATAGATTTGACATACAAGAGTCAAGAGAAATATAAGGTACATACCAATGACCAATTACAAGGGACTAAGTAAGATAGAATGTTCACCTTTTATAAATAGGCTTTCTTGATATGTTATTGCTATATATTCTGAATTCTCTTCCATGTTCTGCTGTGCATGACATGTTTTTTTCTTATTCTATATTTAAGTTTATAATGTTTCTTTTTCTTTTCTTATTATATATTTAAATTTTAGTATTTGTCTAGTTTTTTTTTTAATTTGAAAAGAGATGTTGCAAAGGTGAAATCTACTGACTTTGCCAACAGATTGAATATGGGGGGGGGTGTGTGAGGGGAGCTGAGAAATAGTAAGGACCTAGACTCCTAGGCTGAGTCTGAGGGACTGGGAGGATGATACTGTGCTTCACAGTAATAAGGAAGGTAGGAAGTGGGAAGGGTTTAGGGGGAAAGATAATGAGTTCCATTTTAGATGTATTGAGTTTAAAATGTCTACTGGACATCCGATTTGAGATATCTGAAAGGCTGTTGAAGATGTGAGATTGGTCAGCACAGAGTTTGGGGCAAGATAGGTAGATTTGAGAATCATCAGCATAAAGAGGGTAATTAAATTGATGACAGCTGATGAAATCACAAAGTGAATTAATATAGAGAAAAGGGTCCAGGATCAAACCCTGAGGGAAATCTACAGTTGAAAGCATGATCTGGAGGAGGATCCAGAAAAGGAGACAGAGGAGTGGTCAGATAGGGAGGGGAAGAACCAGGAGAGTGGTGTCCCAAACACCTAGGGAGAAGAGAGCTTCAAGGAGAGGGTGATCAACAATGTCAACAGTACATAGAGATCAAAGAGACTGAGGACTGAGAAAATGCCATTGAGTGAGGGATGGAGAAAATTGGGAACTCAAACTAAAAAAATGAATGTGAAAAAGAAATTTTAAATAAACATTACGAACTAAAAAGAAAAAAGAAAATGTCATTGGATTTGGAAGTAAGAGCTCATTAGTAACTTTGGAAAGAGCATTTTCAGAGGAATGATAAAGTGGGAAGCCAGATTACCTTCCTCCTTCATGAAAGATATTGGAGATTTAATAGGCAAACCCTGTTGCAACAGTTAGCTTGCTTCTTACTTAAGTACAGTATGGTGGTCCTCAGGTCCACATGGTGCCCTTTTCTGTTACTTTATGAATTTTATCAATAACAGTTTATACTCTTAGGAAAATTCCTAACATTTACCCAAAGGTTTAGCTCCCTGATCTAATCTAAATTTTATTTCTAGCTAACTCCTAACTTCTTTATTCCTTTTTCCTCAAGAGGAAAAAATGTATAGAGAAATGCAATGTAAGCTTTTTATGACTGACTGTGAATTTCTATAGAAGACAAAATCAGGATAAAGTAAACATCCTTGATGAAAAGAAACAGAAGAGTATCTAATACTGCCTATTATCAAGACTTTTCCTTAGTCCTTGAATGGGAGATTACAACTGGGTTGATACTTCTAGGCTACCTGGTAACCCATCATAATCTCTCCCATCCCTGCCAAAGTTTAACTCAACTCTACTCTCTCTCTCTCTCTCTCTCTCTCTCTCTCTCTCTCTCT
>NW_027185655.1:10079441-10079738 GCF_028583685.1 Petaurus breviceps papuanus | reverse complement strand
TCTCTCTCTCTCTCTCTCTCTCTCTCTCTCTCTCTCCCTCTCTACATCACTCTCTCTATCGCTCTCTTTCTTCCTTCTCCCCCCCCCCCACATACATCTCTCATCCTTCTCAAATGCCACTTCTCATAGGTTCCAGTACTACAAGATGGGAAAGGGAAGAGGGGCAATACTGAGGGTTCCACCATTACTGCATCTGCTGTGAAACTCAGGTAGTAGTCCCAGCTCCTTCTGTTTTTCCTCCTGAAGATTGGGTCCCCACTTTTGAAAACTCTTGGACATGTCTCAAATCTACCTCCC
>NW_027185655.1:10050768-10079431 GCF_028583685.1 Petaurus breviceps papuanus | reverse complement strand
GGTCCCCACTTTTGAAAACTCTTGGACATGTCTCAAATCTACCTCCCAGATCAATAAAATCATCTAAATCTCTGTCTGAACTAAAAGATTCTGAACTACAAAGCCCTCCCTATATGGGATTTTTCCAAATAAATTATTTTTTGTCAAATCATTAGGGAGAAAGAGGAATGAACAAGAATTCTAACTCTTATCCTGGGGAAACTATTTAGTATAAAACAGTTACAATGAATGAACACAGTTCTTAATGGAAACAATTAATTGCATAATTTAGACAATGCTTGCCGAAGGTCACATTAAAATGTTTTCCTACCATTCCAATGTACCCACCGGCACTTTACAGGAATCAGGTTGAGCCAGATCGCCTTTCATTTTTTTCATGCTCAGCAGACTGTTTCAAGCATTAATCATTTTGCAGCACATTTTTAAAAAATTGTTTCTTGCAGGAATTGCTCAACAGTTTTGATAAAAGCTGAACTAAAACAAATTATCTTTAGTGAGAAGGAAACTTTTATTGCCCTGAATTTTGACAAATGCTTTTCTGAATACCGTATTTAATTCCTACTTCCCAGGCAGGTACCCATTTTGGAATGATTTGATCTAACTCTTATTTTAAAATGCATTTTAAGCAACAGTTATATGATATTATTTATTATGAAACAATGAGAATTATAATTAAGAAACCAAGTTGCTATTTCTACTGGCTTGTGCTTTTGCTGGCTCCAAGAAAGCAGTTAACAGTAGATGGTGGAGACTATCACTGGAAGATGAGAGGTACTTGGAGATTAGCTTTTCTCAGTCATCTGCACCACAGAGCTTCAAGAGGGCAGTCTCATAGTCCCCAGAAGTATCTGACTGCAAGGACAAAGTGAGGACAGGTAAGTAATGAAACAAAGAAAATATTAATAAAAGAGGATTTTTCACAAAAAGCAGAAGACTAGACCTTTTGGAAAAGGTATGATTCTTTATGGTATAAGGGAAACTCTTTGTTTTTTCTTTTTTTTTTTTTTTTTTGGTTTTGAACAACAAAGCATTTATTCAGTAATTGTGTGTGTATGTGTGTGTGTGTGCTCACGCACTAGGCATCAGGGACATAGAGACAAAAATAAAATGAACCCCTGCCCTCAAGAAGCTTACATTCTGCTTCATAATTAGGACGCTGGCATCAGAATCCTAAATCTAAGGGAGACTCTTTGGAAAATGCATTAACAGGAACCAATTTAATAAACTATGGGCATAATTCTGCCTTCTGAACCCCCTGTTATGAGTATTTTAAACCAAAGACTATTATAATTGATGTTAATTACTTCATATGTTCATATATTGCATATGTATAACAGCTTCATGGGCTACACAGATAATATATTCAATCTTTCTAAAAATAATGTTAACACTACAATTCTGTAAAATTGAGGACAAAATAGTGTGGTGGGGAAAAAAAAGACAAGGAAAAAAAAGCCAAGTATTCAGGAGACGGCTTCTCATTGCAGCTCAGATCTTTCCATTTCTAGTAGTGTGCCTGGTACAGGTTATTTTACTTCTCTGAATCTATTTCCTCATCTATATCACAGGGATTGAAATAGATGCCTTCTAATGTCCCTTCTGGAACTGACAGTCAACATTCTATTTTAATTCTTTGACCATTCTTAATTTTAATATAGAATTGATAGTCTTTAAAATATGGGGAGGGACCCTTTATAAAGGTAGGAGACAACGGATGCCAAGCTGTTCACATACTCTGATGCGGCTGATGTGCTTATTGGTTTTAGTGACTTGCTTCTTTTCTCCCCTCTCTTTTTTATTCTTTGTTATGAGGCATGATAGGAGGGCAGAGTAGAATACTTTTTGACATGATAGTGATGAAAAAATAAAAGATACTAATCTTTTTAATTGAAGAGAGAAATGGGAATGAACTCTGCCCCCATAGCATCTTCTATAAGCAAATCTCTCAGTTTCTTTTCTCTAAAATCATCCCAAAACATTCTGGTTCCAAAATGACACTAAATTTGCTATAATGCAAGGTTTTATCTAGGAAAAATGTCATCTTGGTTTGTCTTGCTTAGAAGTCCTCTGTGATTTTGATTTTATTGTAGGTTAAACCAATGGGTGAAAATCTTGTTATCTGACAAGTTGTGTAATTGCAATACTGCCAATGGAAAGGAGAAAATTGGAGAAGGTCACTAGAAATGAGGCAAGGACAGAGATGCCATAAAATCATTAACATGTATAATTGGATTAGAATGACTCCCTATGGTAGTGCAAGGGTTTGCTTTGGGCAGATTCATTATCCATTTTAGGTTGGTCTTCATTGGCTTTTATTATTATTTCTTTTCTATGTGGTAAAGTTTCTCTTGAATTGGAGGCAGGTAAGCAATTTTTCAGTGCCTTATAAAGGATTTCATTAAAAAAGCCAGCACTGGTCCTTTAGAATCAGGGTTCTAAGGAGGAAATAGAACATCACACATTTGTGTTCTTCCCCGATGCCTTATTCCTTTATTTATTCTTAGAAATACACTCAATGCTGAAAAGAAAAATAATGCATTGTTGAAAGCATTCTAGACATGAGCAAAATTTAGAATCGATTTAAAATCAATTAGCATTTATTAAGCACCTACTATACATTGGGCACCGTGTTATATGCTGCAAATACAAAGACAAAAACCAAAAAAGTCTGCCTTCAAGTTACTTGCACTTTATCTAGGGAAACAACATGCACACATATATAAGGAAGGCACCGAGACAAAGTGAAAAGGGAGCTAAATTTGGAATCCAAGGGCCGGGGTTCGAATGCTCCCTGTTGCAGAAGCTCTTCCTAGAATCGCTCCATCCTCACTTCCTTCTCAGAATCCCTAGCTTCTTTCAGGCTGCACCTCCTTGGGAAGCCTTCCTGTTAGCATCCTTCTCCTCATATACCTCCCCCTATTAGTACGTTCTCCTTTCTAAAATATCATTGCATTAAGTATACATTTTATCCCCCAAGTAGAATTTAAGCTTCCTGAGGACTAGTTCGTTTTTGTGGGATACACCTTTCATATAGTAGGTGCCTACACATGTCGTTCAGTCATCTTTCAGTCATGTCCAACTCTTCATGACCCCTTTTTGGGGTTTTCTTGGCAGAGATACTGAAGTGGTTTGTCATTTACTTTTCCAGTTCATTTACAAATGAGGAAACTGAGGCAAATGGGGTTAAGTGACTTGCCCAAGGTCAAACAGCTAGTAAGTATCTAAACCCCCTGTGAAGAGTATTTCACAACCAAAAACTGTTTAGTATAACTGATGCTAATTACTTCATATGTTCATATACTGCATATGTATAATAGCTTTATGGGCTACATAGATAATATATTCAGTCTTTCTAAAAATAATGTTAACACTACAATTCTGTAAAATTGAGGACAAAATAGTGTGGTGGGGGAAAAAAAGCCAAGTACTCAGGAGACTTGGCTTCTCATCGCAGCTCAGATCTTTCCATTCCTAGTGGTGTGCCTGGTACAGGTTATTTTACTTCTCTGAATCTATTTCCTCATCTATATTATACAGGGATTGAACTAGATGCCTTCTAATGTCCTTTCTGGAACTAACGGTCAACATACTCAGGAAGATGAGTTTTCTTGACTCTAGGCCTGGCACTCTATCTACTGCATTACCCAGGAGCCTCCTTGCACATATCATGAGCCTAATTAATATTTGTTGAATTTAACTGACTTGAATTGAATTACTAAGTACTTTAGAACAAATGTAATTGAATATGTCTTTGCTTAGTATAGTGCCTGGCCCATAGTAGGTGCGTAATTCATGTTTATTGATTGATTGATCCCTAAGAATGCTGCAGGGCTTATAGGATCATTATTGTAAGCAGGATGATGATGATGATGAAGAAGATGATGATGATACATCAATGATTGTAACAAGAACATTAATAATAGTTCTAACATTTAGTGCTTGGAGCTTTGTGAAGGACTGGCATCTGCTCTACATACAGTGCAATACTTTAAAGCATAAGAGAATGGACCATCTCTGTACTGGCTCCACAAGGTGGCTTGGAAGTTCCCCTTTAGAGAGAACCCTGCTATCACCCTGTGTTCTTGCTGATTCTCCTCTGCTCAGGAGGGACCCTTTCCACGGAGCAAAGGTTTCCCTTAGTTGGAGTTCCAGCTCTGGAACTTTACTATTGAAGGTTCAGAGACCAGAAGTTCACCATAATATGGAGAAGATAATCGAGGATGAGAAGGAGGAAGGGGAGAGGGAGAAGGAGGAGGGGGAAGATGGAAAGGGGGAAGGGGGGAGTAAGAAGAAGAATTTCTTTATAAAAAAAACAATAACAGTCTTGGTGAAGAACCAGGAAAATAATATGACTTAGTATGATATAAATAGAAATTAAAAAACAACCGCGATTAAACACTTAGTAATTTTAATGATTAATGAAATGAAAATGCACCCTCCTTTCTTTGCAGGAACAAGGAACATTGCATATACTGTCAGATTCAGGTGGTTAGTTGAACTGTAGTGGGTTTTTTTTTCCTCTCTCTCTCAGTCTTTTTTATTCTCTGTTATACGGAATGACTCTCTAAAGGAGGGCCAGATTTGGAATTGAAAGCGCTGCAAAAATTTTAAATTCGGTGCAGGTAGGTGGCACACTGAATAAAGCACTAGCCCTGGAGTCAGGAGAACCTGAGTTAAAATCTAAAAACACTTGACACACTTACTAGCTGTGTGATCTTGGGCAAGTCACTTAACTCCAATTGCCCTGCCTTCCCCCCTCAAAAAAAAAAAAAGAAACAACAATAAAAATTTAAATACACATATTTTCAGGTGTTGTCAAAGTCTCACCTTAATATCTGCATAGAGGGAACGTCCGTATCGCTTCTTGTATTCTGCTCGAATATCCAAAAGGTCAATTTCTGATCTGGAAACCATTATCCGACTGAGAGTCCATTCATCAGTGCCACCGCCCTGTCAGGAAATATAAGTGTCAATAATGGGAATATTGCTGAATGGAAGACCAAAATGTACGCTCATAGATCTAGAGAAGAATATCAAATTTCCTGCTAAGATATACGGAATTACTACGATACCTAACTTGCATGGAACAAGCGCTGACTCTGGAGGGAGACAATCTGGGTTCAGATCCTTCCTCTGATGTCCTCCTCAAAGTCTCCATATAAAGAGGACTCAGAAGACTAGTCAACTCCTTATTTCCAACCAGCTTCACTCCTTGGATTTGACTCCACCATCATTGTACCTTCTCCTTCCCTTTACTTTTTAGCTTCCTTTTGTGTGCTCTCCTCTGTTAGACTATAAGCTCTTTGAGGGCAGGGACTTTCTTTTCCTTATTTGTAGTGCTTGACACATAGTAGGCTCTTAATAAATATTTATTGTATTTGTATTGTAATCAATAAAATTACTTGTGTGACCTTCTTACCAAGCTACTTCAACTCCCTGGGACTCAGGTTCCTCCTCTATAAATTGAGTGGGTCTGACTACACGGACCCCTGAGAACCCTTCCAACCAAGGTTCCTATGGTATCTTTGGCAGAATTCACATTTATCATTACATTTTGCCAAGCTAGAAGCAGCAGGGTATAATGAGCCAAGTCAGAAAGAGGGGAGATTAAAGGAAAATAAACCTTTCATCCTTACTATATTTGAGGTGCATTATTATTTAGGACTTTAATTTTTACATTTATATCAATTGATACAAACACACATATATGTGTGTATCTATAGCTACACACACACACACACACACACGAATTAGGTATAATGACTCTCCCTCCCATTTCTATCTAAGTAACAGATGCTAAAAAATTAACTATGGAAAAGATGACAATTCAAATATAAAATAAATGTAAAATCCCATCAACAGAATTCCACATTTGTATTATTATCTCTCTCCCTCCTTCTCATCTCTCCTCTTTTCAGGAAGCTAAATATAGGATTAAATTAGAGACCAACCTTCAAAGCCTTATGCAGTCTTTCAGCTAAAAAGGCAGGTGTGTTCTTCACGCAATTAACTGTTTTAAAAAAGCAAAAGAAAGTTCAATTTGTAAACAAGTTTAATCTACAGTAATGCCTTCCCAAGACTTTTAGGAGTGAACTTGTATGCAATTAGGAAAGGCCTATGCTTGAAGTCACTCCAGAACTCTACATAGATCCATTTACATGAACCTCCAGGACCCTAATCGGCCACACAGACCATGAGAGCATTTACCAAAGTCACTCCAACTTCCTTGGGTCACTTATTATGAAAGGAACGCACTCAATGCTCCTTATTACGCCAAGGCATCAGTCACCTGGGTTTGCCTTGATTGCATTCCCAAAGACATCATAGTTTTCCATTAAAGTAATCTTGGGACAAACAGCTACAAAGGTGTTTATCCAAATATCTAACTGGGCAAGATAAGACCCAGCAGTTGAATTTAAAACCAAACTTCCACTAGCAACATATTATTTTAAATGACACAATTTGTATTTATAAAGAGGATAAATAATTAGATTAGATCTGGAACTAGTCATTTGAAAAATGCCATAGTTTCCATTTCTTCCTCATATATGCAGTAGAGACAACATATGAAAAACAAAATGGCAAAAAATAAGAAGAAATGAATTCCCCCTGAATAACAATGAAATCAGAAGTAACATCAAATTCGGCTGGAAATAAATCCATTATTTATTACAAGACATTTTTACTCTTGAAATATTAAAAATCTGATCTGCTAAGCAGTGAATAGATTTTGTAGTTAATGAATTCTGAGGAGCAGTTCAGGACCAGGAAGCTTAATTCTCCTATAATTACATGAAGAAAGTAAATATTCTGGGAGAAAAGTCAGATTTATTTTGATTTTTTTATAATAGATAGAAGGAAAAATCGGGAAAAAAGAACTAAGAATTCAAATGTGCATGGGGAAAGATGAAGTAACTATGAAATGTCATATAGTAGTATGACTTAAGGGTCCCTCAAACTTTTCTTGAGCAAAACTTGCAAGTGTTTGCTAAAAAAAAAAATTAAGCCCACTTAAAAAAAAAAGAGTATTCTATTTGGAGTCAGAGAGTTTTGAATTCTAATTGTGCCTTCTGTCCCTTACTTACCTTTGTGACCTTGGGCAAATCCCTTAACCTCTTATTAAGTCTGTTTTTCCTCTCTAAAATTAATCAGTAAGTCTTTAGTACCAAGTAACAACCGTATTGATAATTTTCAAGAATAAAGACTACTGGGTGAATTAAAGAAACAAAAAAATATTAAGTCCACTAAAATTTGTGATGACTTAGGTCCTTGGATCATCATTAACCACCTTACATGACAGATGAGGAAACTGAGGCCCTGACTGATAAAGGAACTTACCCTAAATAACATACATAGGAAGGGAGGAAGCTTAATCCACTCTTACTAAGGTTTAAAAATACACGTGTCTTCCCTACCTTCCCTACATAGCACTAAATGTAAACAGACCCAGTGTTCCATGAATCATAACTAATAGAACATAAGCCAGTGTCTACAATAAAAACAGTTGTCTTAAAGTGAAATACCTTTCAGATAACCCTCCAACCTTTATTTGCTACCAGTTTCTTCTTGTTCTTTGTAAGATATATTTCTTTTCCTTTGTGGTTAGATGACTGTATTCTCCCCTTGGAGTAGTTTGTCTTGTAGAACAGAGAAATCCGACATTTGTTACAGTTAATCACAGGAGCGTCTCCATTAGACCTAAGTCAGGGAACGCAGCTCATGTGATTAGACAATCTCAAAAGTGACTTTCTGGATTCCAAAAAACTGATGGGGTGAAGCTATTTGAATTTAAACCAGACATTCTAAAGTCTGTTTCTTTTACCCAACATTGAAAAGCATCCGAGACCCAGGAGAAGTATGCAAATTCTCTCCTTCATCTAAGGCAATTTGTGATTTTGGGGTAAGTTCCTTCGTCACTTAGGGACTTGGTTTCCTTGTGTGTCACACAAGGGGTTGGAAACAATGATGGGTCAATATTCCTTTTCAGCTCCAAGTCCCAGGTTCCAAGTCATTATGACTTTTAATGGCCTTAATTTTTTCATAAACACTTGCAAGGTTTGCTCAGGATAAATTTGAGAGACCCATTACATCATACTACTCAATGACATTTCATAGTTACCTCACCCTTTCCCTACCCACATCTGAATTCTTGGTTCTTTCTTCCCTATCTTTTCCTTAAAATTAAACATTCCTAAGAATGTCTGTTATCCCAGAAATCATCAATATTTCACTCTACCTCCTTTAATCTTATTGCTTAGCAACAACAGGCTGAGAAACTGTGGCAAGAATTGAGAAAATATAAGGAAAAAAATTCACAAATAACTTGATTCAAATCCAGGCCTTACTGTCTAGCACTTGTATTACCCTGGAGGAATTACTTCATCCCTCTTGGCCTTGGTTTCTTCATCCACAAATGAAGAGACTGGTCTAGCACAGTGACTGACACAAAAGTTAGCACTGAATAAATTCTTCCCCCCCTCCTTCCCTTCTTCCCTCCTTCCCTCCCCCAATCACTCTTCCTTCTTTCCTTCATCCCTTCCTTCCTTTTGTTCTTCCCCTCTTTCCTCTGTTTCTTCCCGACTTCCTTCAATCCTTCCTTCCTTCTTTCCATCCTCCCCACCTGCCTACCTCCAAAGGCACAGAGAGGAAAGAGAGAAGAAATAATCCCAGTTCCTAAGACATTTACAATCTAAAACAAAGTTTCTTAAACTAAGGTCTGTGAATTTATTTTTAAAAAGCATTTTGGTAACTACATTTATTTTATTTTAAATTTATGGAATAAAACAAACATTTCCATAACATAAAAAGATGATTGCATATGAAACTGCAAATCTACTATGTACAACTTGCTGTTCCTTTCAAATATACCACTGCATTTCAATATAATTGGTTTCCTTTGTAACTCTATATATTTTATGCATTTAAAAGCATTTTTGAGAGTAGAGGTCCATGGGCTTCCCCAGATTGCCAAAGGAGTCCCTGACACAAACAAGGTTAAGAACCCCCACTCTTAGGGGAGAGATAAAACAAATTTTAAAACCTATAAAGATAATTTTAAAAGTACAAAGGAGCAAGAGCTTACCTATAGCCAACAGTAAATCTTCAAAATGACCCGACAACTCTCCCTTAATGCTGTCCTCAATGTCCTTTTGGCTGATGTTTCTGTATTCCTCAAATGCTAAGAAAACGAACAAATTAATGAATAAATAAGCAAAAGGAGTAACAGAGTGACCGATTATCACAAAGGTTAGCTGGAAAACTAGAAGGCACTCCCCTCACTAGCAGCATCAGCCCCAGACTGGGTTCAGAAGCCCCCAACAACTGCTTTCTGAGCCAGCCGCATCTACAATCATTTAACATTTTCTTTGTGGAAAAGATCAGGAGGCAAAATTCTAGCTACATTTTTTCAAAGAGAATACTTTCCTAAGGCTATTTACTCTGATTAGCTGGAAAGGTTAAAGTAAAGCACAATGAGTCCATTTGACTTTGTGTTGTTTTAGAGTGTAGCACAGCAACATAAAATATTCTGCACACAGTGGGAGAGGAAGAGAAAAAGCATTTATTTAGCACCTACTATGAGCCCACTAGGTGGTGCCATAGTGCACAGAGTGCCAGACCTGGAGTCAGCAAGACTCCTCTTCCTGAGTTCAAATCTCCCTTCAGATACTTACTTGCTGTGTGACCTTGGGCAAGTCATTTAACCTTGTTTGCCTCGGTTTCTTCATCTGTAAAATGAGCAGAAGGAAATGGCAAACCATTCCAGTATTTTTGCCAAGAAAATCCCAAAATGGGGTCCTGAAGAGAGGATTGAAACAAGTGAACAAGGAATGAAGGTATCAGAGCCACAATGAGAACCAAATGAACTCCCTGTCCAAGATAACCCCAAGTGGGGTCACGAAGAGTCAGACCTGACTGAATTGACTGACCAACAACACTATGTGCCAGGTCATGGGTACTTTTACAAATACGATCTCATTTGATCCTTATGACAACTCTGGGAGGTAGCTACTGTTATTATGCCCATTTTTCAGATGAGAAAACTGAGGTAGACAGAGAATGTCTGAAGCTGGATTTGAATTCAGGTCTTCCTGAGCCCAGGTTTAGCTATTTACTGCACACCAGCTACCTCACTATGTAGTAAAGACATTCAAAACTGGGTAGAGTTCTTCACATTAAGTAGGGATTCTCTCCACCAGCACATAATGGAAACTTTCCTCTTATTTACATATAAGCAAAGGGGGATGGGGAAGGGACCGAGCATTTATTGAGCACCTACTAGGCACTGGGATAAGCACTTTTGAATCTCTCCATGTATGTTGGACTTGAATCTTGTTATGGTCCCCACAACCACCCCACCACTTAGTATAGCAAGTAATTATGTTAGTAGTCAGTGTGATATAACAATAAATCGGAAATGGGAATGAAGAGTGTAAGGAGGTACATAGAAGCCACTTGCCAAAACCACCTCCTAAATTAATTAAGGCCACATCCAGAGACTATGTGCTAAATTAAGAGAAGCCAGTTGGGCCCCATTAAATGGCCTTCTGCCTGCAAACTACAGATAAGCACCAGTTGTGCTGTGGTTTAGTCATAACCCCATTTGGGGTTTTCTTGGCGGAGACATTGGAGTGTTTGTCATTTCCTTCTCCAGCTCATTTTACAGATGAGGAAACTGAGGCAAAAAGGGTTAAGGGACTTGCCCAGGGCCATGCATTTGGTAAGTGTCTGAGGTTGGATTTGAACTCAGGTCTTCCTGACTTCAGGCACTATTTCATCCACTTGTCCCATGATAAGCACCAGATATGAATGTTATGCTAATAAGGAATCCCTAAGATGGCACTGATAACTTTGAAATGATATTGAAATGCTGATGAGCCAACCCCAAGGTGGTACAGATAAGAACTGGGCCATCCTCCCCAACTTGAATTCTCTAAGAATGGGAGCCCCAAGCCATACTCTTAACCAACACTCTTACAGGTCCATACTGCCCAAGTGCCACAGACTCCTCTACAGTTACATGGCTTTGTGTCCCTCTCCCTCCCTATTCCCTGAGCCATCCCCACACCATCTGCCTCTCTACTCTACTCTGTTGTGCCTTATTAAAGTACAATTAATGCATTTCCCCCTTCTTGCTGCCAGTGTGATTTTTGCTGGTGAGTATCCAAAGAATGGAGCTTGTTCACTGTGACCCAACTGGGATCCCCTCTGTTGGATTTCCGGGCTAAAACTTAATTTGTCGGCAGACTGGCCATTGTGAACCCACAGGTAGAAAGTGAGGGCTAACAATGGAACCCTGCACCCCTCCAGATAGCAACCTCCCCTCACAGTTGGACTTAATAGAACAACACATTTCATAAGGTGTAAATATTCACAACAGTCCTTGGAAGCATCTCAGTGGTTTGGAAGGGATCGTGGGTTCTTAAAGGCTCTGTTAAGAGAACACAAGCTCTGGCTTAAGGAGGGAATAATTTACATGCTCAATTGGGTATCTTACCCTACAGGAAAGTAGGGGGGAAGGGAATAAGAGGGGGGATGATGGCGGGGAGGGAAGATTGGTGGGAAGGGTAGTTAGAAGCAAACACTTTTGAAAAGGGACAGGGTCAAAGGAGAAAATAGGACCAGTGGGAGGGGGCAGAATAGGATGGAGAGAAATATAGTCAGTCTTTCACAATATATCCACTATGGAAATGTTTTGCATAACTACACGTGTATAACCTATATTAAATTGCTTGTCTTCCCGGTGGGGGTAGGTGAGGAGGGAAGAAGGGAGAGAACCCAGAACTCAAAGTTTTAAAAACAAATGTTAAAAAATTGTTTTTACATGTAACTGGGAAATAAGATGTACAGGCAATGGGGTATAGAAATCCATTCTGCCCTGCAAAAGTGAGGAACTTAAAAAAAAAGCAAAAAAAAGTGAGGGGTAAAAGGGTAAGGGAAGGGATAGGAGGGGGATATAAGAGAAGGCAGACTGGGGGAAGGGATATTCAGTATGCTTGCCCTCCTTATTGCCAATCTTGGGGTGAGGGTAGGGGAGGGATGGGGAGAAAATATGTAACTCAAAATCTTTATTTTTTTTGCTTTTTGGAGGGGGGAAGGTAGGGCAATTGGGGTTAAGTTACTTGCCCAAGGTCGTCACAGGCTAGGGGTGTGTGTGTGTGTGTGTGTGTGTGTGTGTGTGTGTGTGTGTGTGTGTGTGTGTGTGTGTGTGTGTGCATGTGTGCGTGTGTGTGTTTCTGAGGCCAGATTTGAACTCAGATCCTCCTGACTCCAGAGCTGCTGCTCTATTCACTGTGCCACCTAGCCACCCCTGTAACTCAAAATCTTATGGAAATGAATGTTGAAAACTAAAAATAAATAAATAAATAAATTCTGGAAAAAAAAAGAAAAGAAAAAGGGAGAACACAAGCTTTGGTTCGCCCTACCAGCTAGAAAGGCTTTAAGTATGGGCCTAGTTTAAGAGCTCCAACTGCTGTCCATGCAACTTTTTACCTAAGTGAGGCTTTTCATCAGAAGTTTGGCCAATAGACAACGAGTCCCATCCATCCAGTATTCGTTAAATATCTGTTCTGTGCCAAGAACAATGATAGGTGCTACTGATACAAAAAGAGTGAATGAACCAGTCCCTATTCAAAAGGAGCTTATTGTCTAATGGAGGAGACAAATTCATACAAAATATACACAGGACAAATTTAAAGTGAATATATTTGTACATATGCATCTGTGTGTGTGTATACTGAGATTAACCAGTTAAAATCCACAATATCCCCAAAGCTCTGTTCAGCCCCTCTTTTCTTTCAACATTCTTCTCACTTGCTGATACCCCCCTCCCCCCCCTAAAAGTTACCATCTCTATGCATATACTTAGCTATCATCTGTTTCCTATCCTCTATTCCTGTATCACCAATTGCCTACTTGTCCATTTCAGATTAGATTTTCTGGAAACATCTCAAATTCAGCCTATGACAGAGCTCATCACCCCTTCTCCAAACCCATCCTTTGTCCAGATTTCCTCCTTATAGTTAAGGGCACGACCATCTGCTCTGTCTATTCCTTCCACTCTGTCCTCTGGAATTCCCATTCCTTGAGGGCAGGAACTGTCTTTCTTTTTGCTTGTATATGTATCCCAATATTTAGCACAGCACCTGGCACACATAAGCACTTAATGAATTCTCGTTTCTTTCCTTCCTTTTTACCCTCCCTCCCTGCCTAATTCTTTCTCTTCTTTTCTATCTTCCTTCATTCCATGAAATAGGACTTCTAAGCATTCCTGATGAAAAGACCAAAGCTGAATAGAAACCACAACACAAACATAGTAGACAAGAGAAACATAAAAAGGTAGATATGACTCAGAGGGTAAAAAGGACTCTATGAGGATGAAGTGTTTGCATTCTAAAAGGGAAAATGATGCTAGTTTTCCCTTGGAATCCTAATATTAGTGTTTGATAAGGCAAAGGGCCTGAGAGTGGTTTTGTTGTGTTCTGCTGATCACAAAAGAAGAAAGGAAGAAAGGGGAGAAAGAGATGACTATCTCACATAACCAGGGTGCCGAAAATAGAAAAGTAAATAAACAAGAAGGAAGGAATGAAGCCCACGTTCAGATGAACTGCTCAAAAGAGTGTAGAACATAGGCACATGCAAAGGGGGTGTAGAAACACCTCCAACACAGAGCTGAACTTTTAGTCTGTTAAAACTGAGAGACCTTTTTTAGATGAATTACTATTTAGTCATGCTCCCACCCTAACCTTGTACCTACTAGAAATGATGAAATGTTGACATCTTTTAAAGCTATACTATGAAATCATTAAAATCCATCAACTACTTCTGACTCCTAGGTTGTGGCAAAAACAACAGTAAGTTGGCTCTGGGGGAATTCTTTGCCTGTTACATTTGGGCCCTTTCCTCCTCTGTGTCCAAACAGGCTACACTAAAAGAGCTGCCCTCTTCATCCAGTCTCCTCTACAATTAACTATACATCATCACTTAAACTATAACCTGCCAGTCTTTCAGACAAGTGGGGTCCTCTTGTCTTGGGTTATGGCTCCAATTTTCTATCTTGTTTCCCCAAAAAAGTAGTGAATAAAAATACAAGAGACCCTTGGCTCTGGTTCTTCATTCACCTCATTCACCAGTCTTCTGTACATCAAAAGCAAGACCCACTTGAATAAAAACATTTAAATATGGTCTAAGATGAACCGATTTCATACTTAGTCTCAGTTGAGGAAAGCTCCTTAAACACAGGATCTCGGTGAATTTGTCTTCATCTGTGCCCCACTTGTTCTCGCCAGCATCATAAAGAACCTATTGCAAAAGGGAGATAAATCACTTCAGTGCTAAAATGCATATACCACAATGTGTTGCTGTTTCTTTAAAAACCATTTGTTTCTAAAGGATATGGGTGTGTAAAAAAGGGTAGGTATTACTGTATTTATTTAATTTATGGAATAGAACAAGCATCTCTATAACATGATATAATAAAAAAAGATGATTGCACATGAAACTGCAAATCTATTAATACAACTTGCTATTCCTTTTAAATATATAATAAAGCTATCATGTAAATTTCTTTTTTTCTTCTCCCCTGCAACACCCTAGAAATGCTACCATTAGATATAAATCAGCATGTATTTATATATATATATATATATATATGTCTGTGTGTGTAAAATTATTCTATACATACTTCTATTTATCGGTTCTTTCTCTGCAGACAGTGTTTTTCTTTATATGTCTTTTGTAGTTCATTTGAGTTTTTTTTGTTGTTTTTTTCCCTTTTGGAGAGCAATTGGGGTTAAGTAACTTGCCCAAGGTTACACGGCTAGTTTTTTTGTGTGGGTGTTAAGTGTCTGAGGCTGGAACCGAACTCAGGTCCTCCTGACTCCAGGGCCGGCACTTTACTCACTGCACCACCCAGCCGCCCCTCATTTGAGTTTTATAATAGTCAAAAACAACTTATTTATTCAAAGTTGTTCTTAAAACAATATTGCTGTTACTGTATACAATGTTCCCTTGGTTCTGCTCATTTCACTCTTTGTTATTTCATTCAAGTCTTTTCATGTTTTTCTAATATCACTGAGCTCATCATTTCTTATAGCACAGTAGTATTCTATCGCAATCATAAAAGATTACTCAGCTTAGCTACTTAAAGAAATAGCTGATTTTTCAAACTTCAGATGAACAATTATTTGGAGTTTGGACTTTTCCATACTGGCATGTCTGAAACAACGTATCACAAGTCAATGCAAGAAAGGGGAGCCACGAGGGACAGTGGGAAGCTCATGCTGGACACACTGTATTCTCTAGGGTACTTTCTTTTAGAGGAAGAGAAACCGAATCTAGTAACTAACCAGTGAAGGTGCCTCCCCTTTGTCACCACAAAGACAGAAATAGAAAGGATGTTAAGTGACTGAAGGGAGGAATCAGTATCCTGGCATTTCTCCTTTCTGTGACTGTTTCTAACCTGGGCATCTTTTTTTGCAAGATTTTCATCCACTTTCAGACCTTCATCTCTTCTGCCCTATAACATGAACAAAAGAAAAGAGACATTCGTTAAAATAGAGAAAATCCTAGGAGATCTCTATCCATGACACAGCTATTACACAGAGCATGTGGTTACAAACACACTCATTCCTAACTAACAAGAGACCTCAGAGGGTCTCTCTGGTGCCTCATCTACCCAGTACACAATTAACCAGATATTTGGCTGGCATCCTCCAGGTCCTGGCAGCAGTTACAGCCAGTTTAGATTATGTGAAGCTCACCTTGTGACCTTTCCTCATATATAAGCAATTCTGGTAAAGGTCTGTTGGAGAAGAATGGTCCTGCTTTAATTACTCAGAAAATACTATAAGAATGGCACATTCAAAAGTTAATACCTCCTAAATGGTTTTGTGTATATGCCAGGCTGATGATTTGCATGTTGGATTCTTCTCTTCCTTCTAAGACTGAGGTTAGTCTGACTTTGGATAATTTCTATTTTTACATGTACTGTGTTCTGTGTGTGTGTGTGTGTGTGTGTGTGTGTGTGTTAAGAATTGAAGAGTATACAGAGAAGTCAGTGAGGCAGAAAGCTTCGGGTATGGTATACAGAGTAGGCATGATGTGTGATTCTTCCAGAAAAGTCTCAATGTTCTGGTGACTTAACCACTGACTAAAGATAACAAGAACAATATCTAATATTTCTATTGCACCCATGATGTGTGATCCTTACAAAAACTCTGGGAGATAGGAGCTATTATTATAGACATTTTACAGTTCAGAAAACTGAGGCAAACAATTTCCCATGGTCACATAACTGGTGAATGTCTGAAGGCATATGTGAATTCAGGTCTTCAGCAAACAAAAGACTATAAATATTTTAAATTCCTTTTAATAAACATTTATTGAAGAATTTCTATGTGCATGGCCTTGTGTCAAGCGCTGGAGATACAAAAAAAAAGAAAAGAAAAGAAAAAGACAGTCCCTGCCCTCAACAAGCTCCCAGTCTAATGGAGAAGAAAATACGCAAACAACTTTGGCAAAAGAATGCTCTATTTGAAATAAAACATCAAGTCAAGTATCTAAATAGCGAATAATCATAGGATATATGTGTTTGCCTGTGCATTTGTTATTCTGTCTCTCTGCTCTAAATATGGGTATCTCAACCTTTTCACAAAGGAACAGAAACTAAAATTAGGGTAGGTGGCCACCAGATGGTGCTAATACCTCAGTCATGGCCCCATGGTCCCATCAGGGCTGTCAAAGGAATCATTCTCAGGCTAGTGTGGATTATAACAAGCATTAGATTTTTAGATGGGTTGAAAGAGGCAACTGATGTGAAATTTATTGTTGCTAAGCAAATGTTTGAATAGCTGTAAGACAGTCTAATCGAGTAGAAAGTGCCTTGCCTGGAGTCATGGAATTTGGGTTTAGAGCCTCTGGTTCTGGTGAATTTGGTCTCAGGACTCTAGTTTGAATCCTGACTGTGATTTATTACCTAGGTGACCTTAGGCGAATCATGTAACCGCCCCAGGCATCAATTTCCACATCTGTAAAGTGAAGGAGTTGGACTAGAAAACTCTACATTCCCTTCAAGCCCTAGATCTTTGGTTCTGCAACTCTGGCTGGATGACTGAATCCCTATTGACCTTCATCTTCTCATGGGGATAATCATACCTGAACTTTCTATGTCACTGAGGAAAGCTCTTTGTAAACCATAAGTGTTCTATCAATAAAGAGTAATTATATCTATCAATATACTCTATAGAACTATACACATATGGAATGTATATTTTCAAGCACCCATAAAAACATCAATTGACCTTTTACTGCCTTAGTAGATGACCCTCAAGAGTTGTTGGTGGGGTTAAAAAAATCTATACTTGGTGACCAATCACTTATGACGAGCCTCTCAGAATCAATCTAGCCTAGTCACTGATGAAAGGCATGCTGTCTTTCTCCAGACCTGGACTCCAAGCACTCTCAGGGGAGTAGGAGCACTCTTGCTGGCAAAGCTTTCAAGGACATCAGGCCACTTCCATATGACCATGAGGTATCCATCCACATAAAACTTTAGTGATGACTATGCAAAAAAAAATCTTGGCTGTCCCCTGTGCCTGGAGGGCACTCCTTCTCCCTGTGCCCTCATAGAATGAATCTTTCCCTTCCCTCAGAATATAACTTAGGTACCACCTTCTATGAGAAGCCTTTCCTGATGACTGTCCCACACTGAGTGACCTCCCTCCCCAAAAACTCTGTGTCTTTTTTGTTGTTGTTCAGTAATGTCCAACTCTTCATGACTCTGTATGGGGTTTTCTTTTCCTTTTTTTTTTTTTTTGTTTTTTGGAGGCAACTGGGGGTTAAGTGACTTGGCCAGAGTCATACAGCTAATAAGTGTCTGCAGCTGGATTTGTACTGAAGGCCTCCTGACTCCAGGGCCAATGCTCTATCCACTGCACCACCTAATAGCTCCCTATTTGTGATTTGTTTTGCAAAGATACTGGAATGGATAACCCTTTCCATCTCCAGCACATTTTACAGATGAGGAAACTCAGGCAAACAAGGTTAAGTTACTTGCCTAGGGTCACACAGCTAGTAACTGCCTAAGGTCAGATTTCAACTCTGAAAGAGAAATCTTCCTGATTCCACGTTGGTCTCCTTATGTCTAACTACATTCTATTTATTCTCTATCTTTATTCTGCATATTCTTATATATGCACTCATCTCCCCTGTTAGAATGTAAGTTGCTTGAGAGAAAGGATTATTTTATTCATTGTATCTGCAAGTGATTAGCGCTGGACCTGGAACAAAGCTGATTCTTTTTTTTTTTTTTGGAGGCTATGGGAGTTAAGTGGCTTGCCCATGGTCACAGCTAATAAGCGTCTGAGGATGGATTTGAACTCATTAACTCACGAACCCCTGTTTCTTAATATTTGTAGATTGATACTGAAGCAAAAAACTCACATTTGCCAAAGTCAACAGTGCTTTCCTGAAGTCTCCAGATGTCTCCGAACTAATGTCATCACCAAGACTCTTCTTATATGCTAAAATCAAACAATAATAAAATTAAGCTTCTGTGAACTGAAAAAAATGCCACCATAATACATAGAAAACTTTCATAGTAATATAAAGACCTAATGGAAGAAAAAAAAAACATAGGTGTAATGGTAATGTAAATGGGAAGATCTTATTCTGCCTGAGAAGAGTATTGGAAACTTAACTATTTCTTTTTTACTTTTTTTTATAATCAAAACAAATTTTTTAATAGGGAATTGAAAAGATTTAGAAGAATTTTTAAAAGAAAGAAGTTTGGTATTCCCTCACCTTCTCCAAATATTCCTTCCCCCCTGCCCCTAAGACTTTATTATGTTTACATTTTTTTTTACAATTAATCATAAGCCCTCTCTCCCTTGCTCCCTCCTAACACACACACACACACACACACACACACACACACACACACACACACACAAAAGAAGAGAAAAGAGGACCTCTGAAGCAAATACACTTAAGTCAAGCAAAACATGTTCCCACATTGGCCACACCCAAAAGTTC
The DNA here is from genome assembly GCF_028583685.1 of Petaurus breviceps papuanus. NCBI lineage: Eukaryota > Metazoa > Chordata > Mammalia > Diprotodontia > Petauridae > Petaurus > Petaurus breviceps. The sequence continues at coordinate 10,060,402 of NW_027185655.1, read as the reverse complement.
ATGTCTCACTCCGCATATTTAGGCCATCACATCTCTGTCTGGAGATGGGCAGCATTCAAAATGATCAGTTCTTTGGAATTGTGGTTGATCATTGCATCTTTCAAAATTGTTCATTTTTAAAACACTGAAAAAAAATATTCTCCTGGTTCTGTTTATTTCATTTTGTATCGGTTCTAAGTGAAGTTAAGAATGCCCATTTCCCTACCCCTTCCTCATTCTCCTCATTCATACAGACTTCAATTTGTCCTCTCCAAGTATGGGAGATAATTCGCCCCCCCCCCACCCTCATGTCCCCCTGACATTCCTTCCCCCGACTTTTCTTTTAAGATCAAAATGTAACAAAATCACTCCTAGGTCCTCCATCTAATTTGATTCCCTCTATGATTCTTGCTGATATCCCAGGAGACATATTTCAACCACCCTTTCTCATTAGAATGCAAACACTTCACCATAAGTCTTCTAAAAGACCACTTCTATTTGCCATTGTATGTTCTTATTTACTCTAGTGTTTGTAATTCAAAATTTCTACTCAGCATCAGCATTAAAAATCCATCCCCCCCTCCCCTTCAGCATCATACTCAGTTTTGCTGGGTGATTTCTTCTTGGCTGTAAGACTCCATCTTTTGCCCTCTGAAATACCTTATTCTAAATTTTCTCAACTTCTTTAAGTATAGTGGGCAACAAAGCTATCTGTACCTGTGTCTATTTAGATGCCCCCTGTATAGATCTGTGCATGCCCAGATATGGGTCTGGGACATGTGCCTGCCTAAGTACATTGGTTCCCTGATTCAGAATACTCCTGTGGCATTCTTGACCACAGCCCAACTTCAGTGTCTGTAGATCTGCCTTCCTAAGCCAACTCAGGCTAGAAAAATGACTCACTGTGACTTTTTCTTGGATTTCCCCAATAAAATGTGGCCTCATACATTTTTTTTTCATGTTTGGGGTTTAATAGGGCTCACTGTACTGTTTCCACCTCCTCTCTGATGATATATTAACTAATATACTGCTCAGGACATTTTCAGTCCTGGTCTTATGATCATATGCAGTAATATACTTTTTTTCCTCATGCTAGTCCTGATGGCTGGTTCAATTAAACAATGTTTCTATAGTGTAGAAGTTACTCTATCTTTGGGTTCGAACACAGAAATCATGGCAGCTCAGTTAAACAATGTTTCTGTAGGGTAGAAGCTATTCTATCTATAGGTTCAAACACATTAATCATGACAGCTAGATTAAACAATATTTCTATAGGGTAGAAGCTATTCTATCTATAGGTTCAAACACAGAAATCATGGCAGATCAATTAAAACAATGTTTCTATAGGGTAGAAGTTACTCTATCTATAGGTTCAAACACAGAAATCATGGCAACTTGTGGCACAGTGTAGAGTTCACTGAACTTGGAGTAAGGAAGACCTGAGCTCAAATCCAGCCTCAGACACATACCAGCTGTGTGATCCTGGGCAAGTCACTTGACCTCTGCCTGCCTCAGTTTCCTCAACTGTAAAATGGTGATCATAATAGTACCTACTTCACTGGGTCATTATAAGGATGAAATGACATAAAGCTCTGGGCATAAAACCTATACCATATTAACCTTATATAACAGTTTCTAGCTCCAATAATATTCACATTTCTCTATTCCATAATTCTAAATACAATTCTCTTTCCCACACACAGCTTCTCCTCCAACATGTATGTGACCAGCTATGCCTACGCTGCCGCACAATGGAAAGAACCATTACCTGTGTAATAGGCTTCGTAGACCTCCTTCAGTTGTTTGCTGCTCCTGGTCGTTAAAATCTCAATCAATGAACTCTCATTAGTTCCAGAGCCCTGAAACAGAAGCATGGATTTCCTAAGAATGTTCATTTTATTTTTCCCCTTTTTACTTCAGTCTTCACAGAAGGGAAAAGTAGTTTCCAGCAAATTAATTATATTACATATTACACTAAAACAGTATTTTAAGCCTCAATGCATTTTGTCATTAACATAACACAAATATTCTGGAATTGGCTAGCATAAAAACAAATACCAAGCTTCTGGAAAATGAAGAAAACAATCATTCTCAGTGTAGCGGATGCTGAATTGGCCATCCCATGGTATACGCTCACAGCTACCATTTTTAGTTCCAGCCAATTACATGGGAGTTTGTGAGTGTGCTATGGGCCATGTGTGACTCAGATTAAAATGTCTGCACTTTGAGATGACAAAGGGTGTCCTCATAGGAAAAACTGATGACTCAGTATGTATTTTAAAAGGAGTGACCCCACCCTCAGTTCCTCTCTTGTTCTCTGGCTATGATATACTTTCAGCTTCTTCCCAATAGGGAGCTGGGGAAAATGGACATGTTGCTCAATTCCCCCACCACCTTGTCCTCCATGTGGCCAAGAAACATGGCACCCAAAGCCCACGCTTTGCTTAGGCAAACTTGAGCCTGGGTTTGGGCTGCTTCGTTTAGATCTGCTCTCTCCTAACTTTAGGCAAACAGGTATCTGTCCTGAGATGGAGATGTCTGAGCTTAAAGACAGTCTTGTGGGGTTGAGGAGGTTAGAATTCCTCTGTTCCATTGGGTCAGAGCTGACTGGCAATAGGAGAAGTAGTTCCAGCAATTACTCTAAATTTCTTGGAGAGGTCGGCCACTAAAAAGAGGATTCGCCCAAGCCTGACAATTTTACCAGCAACGTATATAGGGAATTGTTTGGATAATGCAGGACCAAGATAAAATGAAAAATGTCTAACTAACAATCTTAAAAAGCCCTGAAATTTCTGATTAAGTTGAAGTTTAGAAAGTTATTTTTAGATTTTTTTTTTGTTTACATGTGGCACGTCTTTTATGTTTAGCATTTCTTTTGTGTATAGGAATAAAATATCTATCCCATACCTGATTCATATTGTACACTGAGTACCTTTCAATACTTATTTTTGGGGGAAAACACTGTATTTGAGCCATAACCTAAGCTATAAGTAAATCCCCCCCAGGTCACTGAAGTGGTGGTTTAATGAACCCCAAAATGTGAGAAAAAAAGCCCGACTCCTCTCAGTAGTGGCTAGGTTCCCTCAGGACTAAACCCAGTCCAAATCACATGCCTTGGGTCAAAAAAGAAGGGCTTGATAGCATAAAAGGGAGAAGGGCTGTGCTTTTAGCTCAAGTGGGCAGTGGTTCTTCAATGTTAGACATGAATAAGGCATTTTAAAACGAAAGGAAGATGACCCTTAATGGCCTGTCACACGAAGGACAGATCAGGGTTGTTCTGCTCGTCTCTAACAGGCCAGAATCAGGAACAAAATGGGGGAAGTAACAAAGAAGACAACTGAGGAGCAATGTCAGAAAAAACCCACCAAGGATTAGAGCTGTCCCTGTGGTGAAGGAGCTGCCTTAGGAGGCGACCTCCTTAGAGGTGTTTAAGCAGAGACTTTCTGGGTATGTAAAAGTGGGGCTTTCTTTTATGTATAACTGGACTGAGATGATCACTGCGGTCCCTCCTAACTCCAAAATTATGTGAATCTACGTGATAATCATTCTCAAGCACTTAAATAATCCGCAGTATTTTAAAAGGGTCTTGTAATATTTTAAATGAATTCCTCCTTCCATCTCTGTTGCTATGTAGGTAGGTCAATATCATAATCCTATTATGTGGAAGGAAGGTTGTCAGAGACTCAGACTTGTCACGGGAACTGAGCCTACTGAATTATACTGCCATTGCGAGAACAATGATCGAAAACAAGACTGACTCAGGGCTGGTTGGTGTAAGGCAGTAGCATCAAACTCAAACAGAAATGGATTTGATAGTCCCTATAGGTGGCATTGTAGATAGAGTACTGGACTTGGAAGACCCAAGTTCAAACCCTGCCTACAACTCTTCTCTGTGTCTCTCTGGGCAAGTCTCTCAATCTCTTAGTTTCTCGTGATTTAACCTCTGTTTCCTCTTCTATAAAATGGAAATAATAATACTTGCCTAAATGAGTTGTTGTGAGAATGAAATGATCTATATAAACCTTAAAGGCTATAAAGTGTTATCTGCTGCTGTTGCGGCTGCTGTTGTGGCTGTGGCTGCTACTACTACTACTACTACATCTAATTATATTTTTACTATGACAAATAGTACTATTATATTAACTACTATTACCAAAACAACCACCAAAATAATACTATGGATTTTATTAATATTAACATTCAATAATAATAAAATAATTAATTTATCATTAATAATTTTAAAATATCATTAATATTTGTTAATATTAAATTAATATTTAATAAAATATGGGTTTTATTAATAATAAATAAAAATGATGATTAATACTTTGTGAATAATGTAATAATTAATAATAATACATATAATAATTACTAGTACTAATACTAATCTACTAGTAGTAATACTACTACCAATAATCCTAGGACCACTAATAACAATCCTATCAATCTTTTTTGTTTTGTTTTGTTTTTTGTTTTTTTAAGCAATTGGGGTTAAGTAACTTGCTCAAGGTTACACGGCCAGTTATTTCTGGGTGTGGTGCTGAGTGTCTGAGCCCGGGATTCGATCTCCAGGTCGTCCCAACACTGGAACCGGTGCTCTTACTCGCTGAGCCACCTGGCCGCCCCTAAGCAGTTGGGGTTAAGTAACTTGCTCAAGGTTACACGGCCAGGTGTTTCTGGGTGGGTGCTAAATGTGTGAGCCCGGGATTCGATCTCCAGGTCTTCTCAACACTGGAGCCGGTGCTCTTACTCGCTGTGCTACCTGGCTGCCCCCCTATCAATCTTGATAATACTAAAATTACTATATTATTATGAATACTACCATTCACATTACCAATAATGCTACCACTATTAGAAATTACTACCATTAGTACTACTATTATTACTAATGGTACTAGCACTACTACTACCCCTCCTAATGCTAAAACTACTGGTGGTAGACTCATCTTCCTGAGTTCAGATCCAGTCTCAGACACTTGCTAGCTTGGTGACCCTGGGCAAGTCACTTAACCCTTTTTGCCTTAGTTTCCTCATCTTTAAAATGAGCTAGAGAAGGAAATGGCAAGCCACTCCAGTATCTTTGCCAAGAAAACCCTAAATGGGGTCATGAAGAGTCAGACATGACTGAAACAACTGAACGAGAACAAGAAGGATACTGCTAGCCCTGTCATTATAATTATAATATTTCCATAAGAAGTAATAATGAGTGATGAAAATCACTCTAGGGAAAATGAAGTAATGGCTCACATCTCAGGGTCTGAACTCTTCAATTTCATTCATTTCAACAAGCATTAACAAATACCTATTCTGTGCTAGGGATATAACATTTTTTTAAAAGGTAGACCTTACCCTCAAGGAGCTTACATTCCACTAATAGCAAAGCTTCTATTAAGAAAGTGTAGTTGCTGACATATGTCTCCTTATTGATAAAACCAGGAAGAGTTTTTATTTCACCTGATAAGCTTGTGAAATTTGTGATGATCAATCCTGGAAAAGTCTTTTCTGCTACAGATAGATAATTCACAAAGGTTCATGCCTTGTTAGGACATAGTTCCCTGGCTACAAATTAAAATGGTATTGTTCTAACGTCACAGTTTATTTGCTATTTTAGCTCATGAAGGATTTGAACACAGAAGAAGAAGAATAAAAGTCAAGTCTGAGTCAATTACTCAACAAATATCTTCCACTTTGTGCAAGGCTTGAGGACATAAGCTGAAAGCAGAGTAGTCACTATCCCTAAGCAATCCACATTCTACTAGCCGATCATTTTTTCAATGGTTAGAGTTGTAGATTATTTTTTCGTAGGGTTACTTCCTGTGGTCATGCAGATTACAAGCAGACACATATGGATGGTAAAACTCCCACTGGATGCCTACCTTCATGGCTTTCTTCAACTGCTTTGCATCAAATTTGGCTGGTGGAGTAATAAGGGCCACCATCAGATGTTCAAAGTCGCCAGAGAGATCACTCTTCAGGTCATCTTTCAGATCCTAAAACAAATCCCCCAAAGTAAAATGTTTTAAATGCTGGAAATTCCTTCTCCTGGGTTGACCCAAAGGAGAAGGGTGATATTCTCTGCCCAGGAGGGCACACCCTTCACCCATCCACCTCACTTGTCAGTGTTCAGTTACTGCTGCCTAACATTTGAGGATTGCCTCCTTGATCTACTCCCAGACTAGGTTCAGGAACAAAATCTCTGAAGAGAAAGAACTCTGCTTAACAGCCCTCCCACATTAGGAAGGATCTGGTTTTACTACGGGGCTACTTCATGTAGAAAGACTAAGATTGGGTTTTTTAAAGATTTTTTCCAATTACATATAAAAATTTTTTACCATTTATTTTTTTTAATACTTTGAGTTCCCAATTCTCTCCCTCCCTCCCTTTGGCCCTCTCTGAGATGGCAAACAATTTGGAACAGGTTACACATGTACAAGGATTAACAGCACCAAAGCAATCAGGCTTTGTGTCTGACATACAAATAGCAAAGAGGAAAATGGGTCAGGTGGGTGGAGACAATGAGGCTGCTCCCTTAGCTTACTGTTTGTTCTAACTCAAATCTATTTGCATGTTAAACCAATGAATAGTCAATAAACATTTATTAGACATCTATTATGTGCCAAGCAGTGCGCTGTGTACTGGGGCTGGGAAAGAAAGAGACAGAGATGGGGAGGAGAGAAGGAAGGAGGGAGAGAAAAGGATGTAGGGATGGAAAGAAAGAAAGGAGAGGAAAGGAAAGAAGGAGAAGGAAGGAGGCAGGGGGAAAGGAAGGAGGGAGGGGGAAAGAAGGAGGGAGGGGAGAAGGAGGAGGGAGGGGGAAAGAAGTAGGGAGAGAGAAGGAGGGAGGGGGAAGGAAGGAGAGGAGAAGGGGAGGAGGGGAGGAAATGGAGAAGGGGAAGAAAGGGAGAAGGGGAGGAAAGGGAGTAAGGGGAAAAGGGAAGAGGGGAAAAGGGAAGAGGGGAGAAAGGGAGGAAGAGGGAAAGAAAGAATGAAGGGGAAAAGGAAAATGAAAAGAAAGGAAGAAGGGAAGGAATGAAGTATAGAAGGAAAAGAGGGAAAAGTCCCTGTCCAAAGGGAGCCCACGATCTAACAGTGGATGAAAACATATAAAAGGAAACTGAAAAGTGGGGGAAGAGGTACCCAGTTTGGGGCATGATAAAGAAGGTAGTCAGAAAAGTCCCAAGGTAGTGAGCCAGGTGAGAAATGAGGACACATCTGAGCTGTGCTCTCTCCTTAAATGGACATCTAGAGTTTATCACTCCATTCTCTGATCAGAAAGGCAGAAAGAACTGATGAGATCTTACAGGATGCTGAAATTGTCCCAATAATGAGCATGTTATGGTCTGTGGGGTCCCCAAAAGGCAGACATGCCCAAACAACAAAACGTCACCAAGTTGGACCCCAGAGACGAAATGAGGAAATGCTCCCCCCTCCTTTGGTTAGGAGAGGTCAGCTATTCAGAATTGAATCTGATATAAAAGTGAAAGGTATTGATAAAAGTTAAATACTATAAAATAGAAATCACTATAACACACAACTACAAGAACTCAAAGAACAAAATACCAACAGAACCTCATAAAAATAAAATAAACCAACACTATCCCAGCACCCCTTTTCATGACACTTTTACTTACGTATACGTGTATTACCTTTTTCAAAAATGTGTGTCAGTAAGCATTATTTTTACCTACAATTCCACAGCTGGTCCTAGAGGCATCCCTCATATTTTTTTATCCAAAGAGTACACTAAAGGTTAAGTGACTTGTTAAATATCTCATGTTGGTGATGATAGAATAGGGAAAGCCCTCCCATCCCTGGACCTAATGCTCTTTCCCACTTTATATCAAACTTGAGATGCAAAGTTTTCTAGGCACATTCATGTATTACCTTCCATACAGCATATGTGATTATCTTTTTACTCACTTCCATTAATTAAGTCTTACCTTTCCAGATGCTGCACGATATTCCTTAGCAATCAACTGGCGTTGTGCATGAGATCTTGCTGTCAGAATGTGGATGAGAGTTTTCTCATCGGTTCCTAATTTTGTAAAGAAAAATAATTGTACTTCTACTCAAGCTTGTGAAATGTCTATCTCAAAAATACCGATAATGATTAATGGATTATAAAGAATGCAGAAACTCGGGCACTCCAGTTTAATCTCCAAATTCTAATCAGCCTAGCTTCATCTAGATGTCTCTCTATCCACATTTTTTTTCCACTGCACAAGTTCAACTAGGAAAGCCATGCTTGCATTGAGCTAAAGGACGCATGTCCTTTCCCAGCATAAGGATAAAAGTGATCAGAAGGAGGAAAATAAAGATCGTCTTTATCTATCTAATACAGAAAATAAGCTTGGCAAACAGCACCTCCACAGACATCTCTGGCCTCTTTAATATTGACAAAGGTAGTATGAAATATGGAACATTGCTTACCAATTCCTTGGATAGCCTTTCGGATAGCTTCAGCATCATCCGACGGGTTAAAGCCTGCATAATCTCGAATTGTCCCTCTGTTCCCACTCTACAGAAGAATACATAAAAATGAAACATTCTTTTTAGCGGCAAAGTATGTCTTTAACAAACCCTCACCCTATGCTTAACTTGGATCCTTTTGATTTTTTGGACCAAAACTGATTTTTATCAGTGAAGGGAGCTCCCAGGGAGGTACTTCTGTCTGAGCAGAGCAGCACCCACTTTACTACTAATAACCTTTGCAGCAGAGATGGACCTTGAACTTAGGCTTCCCTGACTCAAAAACCAGTTCTCTATCTACTACATTAGGGGTGTCAAACTCTAATAGAAATGGAAGTCATTAAACCATATGTAAGGATCCCTACTGGAAGCATATTGACTTAGAAAACCACATATTAACATTGTCTATATTCTACTGTATTTTTATTTTAAATTTACTTTTATTTGTTTACATATTCTCAATTATATTAAATATTTTAAATTACATTTCAATTTGGTTCCCATCCCACTGAAGAATTTTAGGGGTTTGATACCTCTGTGCTACATCATATTGCCTCTTAAATACCTTAACCAAAGCTAAATATTTCTTTAGGGTAATCAGTAGGATGTCCTTACATGTTATTATGCATGTCCTAGAAGTAGGAAGCATGAATTAAACATGTAATAAGCAGATTTTCATTCCCTTTCTTCTGTATGTAATTGGGATGATCAGAAGAACGCCCCACCTTTTTTTTTGCAACGGATGCATAGCATTGGCTGAGAAATCCCCTTCCCAAGGGCTTTTGTTGACAATGTGAATTATCTGGCATAGCAAACAAGTGGGAAAATGGTATGCACACATTTTAAGTACCCTCTCAAACCTTGGACTTAAAAAATCTAGCCAGTCAGCTAGAAAAGACTCACCCAGAGAAGAAAAGCAAGTTAAACCTTTTCATACTGTTAATATCTGAAAACAACAAGGAATTTCAAGAGGCAGCAGTGAGGAAGAGGCACCTTGTAGGCGTGGAAACCCAGTTGTACAAAAGAACAGAGGTGAGGGGAGGATAATTCTCATGTATAGAAAACAGGTCAGTGGTTTTACTAAATAGTTCTACGTTATAGAGATTTTACTCAATGCATTTTTTTTTCTCAAAATAGTGTTGTTTAGGCATTATTCCATAACCAGTAGATTGTAGTGTTTACTTAT
>NW_027185655.1:9997559-10050758 GCF_028583685.1 Petaurus breviceps papuanus | reverse complement strand
GAGCACAGCGAGTAAGAGCACCGGCTCCAGTGTCGGGATGACCTGGGATCGAATCCAGGCTCAGATACTTAGCACCTACCCAGAAACACCTGGCCATGTAACCTTGAGCAAGTTACATAATCCCAAATGCTTAGGGGCAGCCAGGTGTCTCAGTGAGTAAAAGCACCAGCTCCAGTGTCAGGATGACTTGGGGATCAAATCTGGGCTCAGATACTCAGCACCACACCCAGAAATAACTGGCCGTGTAACCTTGAACAAGTTACTTAACCCCAATTGCTTAAAAAAAAAAAAGAAAAGAGGGACAAATGGTTTTTAACTGTAATTTTTAAAAGTATATTGTTAATGACCAAGCTTGGATATTAACAGTAGAGATAAGAAAATGTATATTCCTCACCTTTTCACAGGAGTGGGAGGCTACTGGTGGTGTTGAACACTGTATGCACTCTCAGACTTAGTTGGTATTTGGTTTGGTTTAGCTAAAATTATTTTCATCTTTTTTTAAATCATTCTTTTTGTTATAAGGAATGGTTGGCTAGAGGCTGGGAGGAGGTGTATTTACAATGAAGGTGATATGAAAAATATATCAATGAAATTTTTAAAAAGGAAAAACAGGACGCTTAAAAAAATAAGACAAATGAAAATAAATATCCATTTGCTGGGTTTTCTCCATTCCTCAATACCTCTTCATAGTATGGCTGTTCTTTCATTATCATAATCAGGTTTCTTTTTAAGCTGTTATGGATGTGACTTCCTTTTTATATAATTCTCTGAGGTTGACTGTTGTCTTGTATTAACATGACTTCATTTGGTCTCTCCTCAAGCGCTTAATATCATTTCTGTGAAAGGCTATTATCTTGTCATTTCAAAGTGAATGGAGAATTAATGTTCCCACAAAGACAAAAAATGAGATACTATGTCTGCTCAGTCAATAGATTAAATTGAGCAATCTGTTTCAATACAATCTAATTGATGAAAAACCCAAACCACTCAAAATACAGAATTTTAGATACTAAGGTAATTATAATTATTCAACAACTGTCTGTCAAGCTACTCTGAACAGAGAACAGGTAAAAGGCTGGTGTTGTCAATAAAATCACTGTGGCACTCTCCCACAATGGCTGATGATGATTTCTTATAATATCCCTGTGCTTGGGTGGTTAGCTTGTCCCTCCATCTGCATGACTCAGTCATTCTCTATTTACCTAGCATAGAATGCTACTTGGTACAAGGAAACAAAGACATAATCAGCTGCTGGTTATTTGAAAATTATGCAAGCAATGCTTCTCATTTTTTTGCCTTTTCCCTTTTGTTTCTGCCACATATTCAACACAGTGAGTACAGAGCTAGAGAAAGAGACCACAGTGATAGTTTTTCCCTACTTGTTAACAGTTCTGAGGTTTGCATTCCGTCCTCCTGACACATTATTGTGCCCTCTTCCAAAGAGCTAGAGGGTAATGGCTATTAATTGACTATGTATATAAAAGAGTCTGTTAATATCATCAAAACTTAAGTTGTAGGTTTCCCACTTTCGAATAATTCCCGAGTCTGGTATGTTGACACAATCAGGGTGGCAAGACTGATGGGGGAGGAAATGGGAGAGCTGAAGGGGAGCAGTTTTTGCTGAGGAGCCCAACAATCTTTTCCTTCTAAAGTTGCCTTTGGGCAATAGATAAAAGCAGGGAAGACTCAGAACCTCTGGACTGGTGTCCCAGCTTCTTTTTTTTTTTTTTTTAGCAGTGTCAAATGCAGACTGGAGTAGCCCACACATATAACTAATTCACTGATTACTCCATGCCTTATACTTATAAGATACTTCACTACAGGTTTCTCTAAGTTCTGATTAAAACCTTTAATCTTTTCACACTAAAGGACATTGTCACATAAAAAAAAATATATAAACTACTCATTTCCTATATGGTGCTATATATCTGCTAGTCCATATTATATATCATGAGAGGACATGGACTGTGTCTCCTGTACTATGTTAAAGGGAGTGGGGAAAAAAGCCAGTGTAAGAGCTACGGAGAGTGCGGAGGTCTTGTTCTCCTAGTGAGTTTTTGTCATGCATCTTTGTTTCCATATATGACATGCATCCATGGGTAAATCTACTGCAACAGGAAATAATGTGTAAGGGTTATGGGATTTAAAGATCTCCCATGCCCCATGGATGTGCTGACATAGCAGAGCAAGAGAAAGTGAAAAGCCGAGCTAACGGTCCTGAGGTTGACAGTTGGTGGCAGTTGCCTTTTTTTTTTTGAGTTAGGACTCCTGATGAGGACTGCCAGGGGCCGGAGCTGCTGGGAGCGCTCTTCCAGGACGCTGGGTGGTTGCTGTGAGTGGGGAGAGGAGGACTTTTGCCTGAGGTAGCCTGTTCTGTTTTAAAGGCTTGAGAATGTGGGTGCTTTCTACTTTATCTACCTGTGCCAATGTCATAACTACTCTGATGGCTTTCACTTTCTGGTTTTGGGACTCAGTCTTTTGGTATCTTAATAAATTTTCTAGTTTATTTCCCCAAATGGCAAACCTGACGTATTTTGTGATGGATAATTATATCAGCATATTTGTAATCTCTATAGGCATTGTGAATATGGCATTGCTGATACATAATGCAAACAGCCTGAAGTCTGGGACATAGAAAACACTAAATCATTTGGGTGGCAATAACCCTCTGTCCACAGCTCCTTCTCTGACAAAGCCTTTTGAGCCCATCCCTATTGACTCAGGTATGCCTCTTCTCAGAAATTCCAAGACTACACTGGTCAATAACGTGACTACTCATTCTGCCATTCTCTCATCTCAGCCCAAAGTGGAGGTCTTAGAAAGAAGACTGTGTACCTGGATTCATGAAGAGGTTTTCTGTTATTAATAGACTTGGACATTGTCAGTGGGGACCAATGGAAAGAGCTCCTAGCAGGTAGCAGGAACAGAAGGCAGTCAGGAGCCTTGTCACTCTAACTCCAGAGCTGGGCTGTAGATCCAGAGTGGACTAAGAAAGGGACCTACATCAAGGCATGGGGCTGATCTGCAAGTGTTTGCCAGGGTAAAGAACAGTCATGGATCTAGCTCACACCTGGCCTTGTATGTTTGGCAAGGTTCAGAATGAGCAGCATCTGTGTGCATCGACCCCCAAGGGGAGGGTCACAGATTTAATGCTCAGTCTGGTCCAAGGCTTGTTTCTAAGTGACCAAGGTAGGCACAATGGGGGAGGGGAGGCTTCAATCCTGTCACTCTGAACTTGCAAACCTTTCCAGCTAGCTAAAAGGGGCTAGGGCCAGCAGAAACTAGAAAGCATGGGAATAAATGGAGTCTTTCTGATAAGTAGAATCTATCTAAAACCATCAGCAAGCATTATCTGTAATGGGGATAAACTAAAAGCCTTCCCATTAAGATCAGTAGTGAAGCAAGCATGTCCATTATTATCACTATTATTCAATATTGTACTAGAAACGCTACTTATAGAAATAAAACAAGAAAAAAGAAATTAAAGGAATAAAAATAGTCAATGAGGAAACAAAACTATCAAATTATATGATGGTATGTTTAGAGAACCCTAGAGTATCAACTAAAAAACTACTGAAACAATCAACAACTTTAGCAAAGTTTCAGGGTATAAAACAAACCCACACAAATCATCAGCTTTTCTATATACTACAAACAAAACCTAGCAGGAAGAGAAAGAAAGAGAAATTCCATTTAAAATAACTGCAGACAACATAGAATACTTGGGAGTCTACCCACCAAGACAAACCTAAGGATAATATGAACACAATTATGAAACATTTTTTACACAAATAAAGACAGATCTAAATAACTGAAGAATATTAATTGCTGAGCCAACATAATAAAAATGACAATATTTTAAGCTAATTTATTTATTCAGTACCATACCAATCAAACTACAAAAGAATTCTTTTATAGAGTTAGAAAAAATAACAAAATTAATTGGAAGAACAAAAGGTCAAGAATATCAAAGGAATAAATGAAAAAAATTGTAAAGAAAGATGGCCTAGCAGTACCATATTTCACACTCTGTTACAAACTAGTAATCATCAAAGTCATCTGGCACTGGCTAAGAAATAAAGTGGTGGATCAGGGGGATATATTAGGTATATAATACACAGAAGTAAATGGTAATAGTAATCTAGTGTTTGAAACCCAAAGATCCAAGCTTTGGGGACAAAAACTCTGACAAAAATCACTGGGAAAACTAGAAAGCAGTTTAGCAGAAACTAGGTATAGACCAACATCTCACATAGTATACCAAAATAAAGTCGAAATGGATAGATGATTTTGACAGAAAGGATAATATCATAAGAAATTTAGGGAAGCATGGAAAAATTTATCTGTCATATCTATGGATAAGGAAAGAATTTATGACTAAATAAATAGGAAAGATCATGAGAAGTAAAATGGATAATTTGGATTACATGAAATTAAAAAGTTTTTGCACAAATAAAATTAATGTAGCCAATTTAGAAGAAAAGCAGGAAATGGGGGGTAATAACAAGTTTATCTGATAAAGGCCTCATTTCTCAAATATATAAGGAACTGAGACAATTTTATAAAAATAAAAGTCATTTTTCAATTGATTAATAGTCAAAGGATATGAACAGGTAATTTTCAGAGGAAATCAAAGCTATTGAGAGTCACATGAAAAAAAATCCTCTAAATTACTATTGAGTAGAGAAATGCAAATGAAAATATCTCTGAGATACCACCTCACACCTATCAAACTGGCTAACATGACAGAAAAGGAAAATGACAAATGCTGGACAGGGATGTGGAAAAATGGGGACACAAATGCACCATTGAAGGAGTTGTGAACTGGTCCAACTATTCTGGAGAACAATTTAGAACCACGTTCAAAGTGCTACAAAAACTGTGCATATCCTTTGACCCAACAATACCACTACAAGGGCTGTATCCAAGAAAGATCAAAGAGAAGGGAAAAGGACTTACTGTATCTCTTTTGTGCTGGCAAAGAATTGGACATCAAGGAGATGCCCATCAATTGAGGAATGGCTGAACAAGTTATGGTACGTGATTGTGATGAAAAATACTGTGCTCTAAGAAATGACAAGCAGGTTGGTTTCAGAAAAATCTATGAAGACTTATATGAACAAAGAGAAATAGATAATAAAATAATAATACTTAAATGTAGATCTTTCATACATAAACTAAAATAATTTTAAAAGAAAGAAATGAAAAAGAAAAAATGAATAAGAAAAAAATCTACCTGAGGAGAGTTTAAGAAAAGTTGGATTTCTAGTGATTATTAAATGGGAATAAAAAGGAAAATACATATATCTTTGCATTCTATAACACTTTTACAAAACTGAAACACTATATTAGGGTATAAAAGTCTCATAAAAATTCAGGAAAACAGAAATATTAACAATATCCTTTTGTGACCATCTGGAGATAACCTGCTTTCAGTTATATTCAGTCAGTCCTGGATATGCACCCGTTACTAGCCTATAGTATTGCTCAATGAGGTGCCATCTGTTTTTTCCCCAAAGTATAAGAGGAAGAGGATTATCACCTATTTATCGTCTACTCTGAGAATATCTACCAATCTTTTTTTCGTCATTCTTGTTCAGGAAGTATTAATCTTGCCTTATGATGATAAATCCTGTGTTTCATTAATATTATACAGATTTTGAATAGGATACTTTCCAAATCTGTTGTCGTGCATTTTATAGGCTTACATTAAATAGCTGTGCTTGAAGAAGACTAAAATATCTGTTACTACTACCTTCATCTATTAAGCTCATTCCAACCTCCAGATTAAAACTTAAAGGTTTCATTCTCTTTCCTGGATCTACATCAAGAACTTTATACTTACTGAGTTCAACTGATATTTATATTTAGATATATTTTATATCCAAATATGTGTATAATACATTTATATATATTTAGATTAGATATGTATATTCAAAATTTTCACATTAATACTCATTACAGATATATTCTTTCTCTGTTTTGACTCTCCTTGGCGTAGATAACAAGACGACATTATAACAGAAAGTATTTTGTGGAATTCCTTCTTTTCCTATTTTTGCAAACAGTTTATTTAATATCCAAATAAATTTTTCTTTGATACTTTATTTTATTTTATTTTTTATAAGCAATTGGGGTTAAGTGACTTGCTCAAGGTTACACGGCCAGTTATTTCTGGGTGTGGTGCTGAGTATCTGAGCCTGGATTTGATCCAGGTCATCCCGACACTGGAGCCAGTGCTCTTACTTGCTGAGCCACCTGGCCGCCCCTTTCTTTGATATTTTAATAAGATTTCACAAGATGGAGCATGACAGAGAGTTTTTCAGTGGAGTCACATAGCTTAATTTTATCCTTGTACATCAAGGGATTAATAGGATATTTTGTTTTGATCTCTTCTTTAATGTGGAAGTCACATTTAGTTCTATTTAGAGACGTTGATGGATTTAAGACTAAGATCAGAGTAGACTTAAAGCAGAACCATAATGGACTTAAATTGTCTTCATGAGAAAATGTTTTATATGAATTCTTGCTGACATATTTGTGTTGGTGGTGTTTTAAATAGAGAATGGTTTTTTAGAGGAAAAGTGGCATAACAATGGCAGCAGCAGCTAGTAAGGACTAGGACTTTAAGGTCTATAAAGTGCTTTATGCATGCCAACTCTATTGTTCTTGGCAACAACCCTGGAAAGTAGGTGCTACTGTTGTGCTCATTTTACTGATAAGCAAACTGAAGATAGTGCAGGCTAAGCGACTTGCCCAGGGTCATACAGTTAGGGGACATATGAGGCAGAATTTGAATTCAGGTCTCCCTGACTCCAAGCGCTGTACTACCTTGCTGCTTTATCAAGGTAAACAAAGAATACTCCTAAGGAAAAAGCATCAAACACCTAACATCAATTCTAAATGTCCTTTTTTCTAACTACCCCTAAATCTTGTGAGAGAGGTACTAACCCCATTGAACTGGTCGAGAAACTGAGGTTTAGAAAAGTTAAGTCACTTCTCAAGGTAAAATAGTGGCAGTAACAGGATTTTAATGCAGATGTGCCTGACCCCTAAATCCAACACTCAATTGCTCTATAACTGCCTTAAAGGAGCAGAATCATTCTTGAATTAGAGTTACAGAATCAAGGAATGTTAGAGATGAAAGGGGCCTTAATGATCAGCAAGTTCAATATCTCATCCCCATTTTGTTGATGGATTAAATAAGGCCTGGAGGAGGGGGCAGCTAGGTGGCACAGTGAATAGAGCACCGACCCTGGAGTCAGGAAGACCTGAGTTCAAATCTGGCCTCAGACACTTGACACACTTACTAGCTGTGTGACCTTGGGCAAGTCACTTAACCCCAATTGCATTGCCTTCCCTCCTCAAAAAAAAAAAAAAATAAGGCCTGAGAAGGTTAAATAACTAACTACATGGAACAGTAGCTATATCCTCACTCCCACTTCAGAGTTCTTTTCACCATGCCATATTGGTTGCAAATTGTTTGAAACATTTGCAATAAATGCCAAAAAAAAAATAAATTGTCATGGTAAAAGGGCATCTCTTAGTCTGTGCCTCTGAATGCTTTTAGCAGTCCTTGAAAACAACGACAATGAAACCAAACCCACCCAACAAATCAGGAATTCCTTTCTGGGTGAGGAGGAAGAAGGGCTAAATAATGAACTCTTTGTTTTAGGAATGTTGGCTGAGGGAAAGGCAAACAAAGCTTTTTGCACTGCTGTCTTCTCTCTTGCTCACTGTCATGCCTGCAATCTGAGCCAGCTTTTAGTTTCTATTCACTGCAAACTAAATTCCTGGATAGTACATTCCTGAGATCACCAAATTCTCATGCAGTGACCTAAGTTAGTATTGTTCCCAGAAACAATCATCAAAAAAAATTGTGTTTGGGCAGAGTTCCACCTTCTTTAGACAGGAACTCTCCATGTTTTGGGTTACATACATGTTCTAGGGAGAAAACTGAATCTAAAGCCAACCTCCCTGCCCCGTCCCCACCCCCCAACAACAAAACCTAAGGACTGTATGAGAGTAACAGCTAAGTCTCTTTTTCTTCTTGCAAATATAGGTTCTCTTTCCCCTCTACCCATTTCTAAATGATCTTTTTTGATTAAAAAAAAATCATTTTTGTGACAAAAAGGACATCGTTAGGAAGGTGAGATGAGGGTGGAGGGAAGAGCTTGTGTGGGGTAGTGGAAAGATTGTGGGATTTGAAATCTGAGGACTGGTATTTGAATACTGTTCCTCCAAGTTGAAACCACTGTAACTTGGGCAAGTCATTTTATTCATTCATTCAATAAATATTTATTAAACCCCTACTATGTGTCAGGAACTTTGCTAAGCACTGGGGACACAAAAAGAGGCAAAAGCAGAACCAGGAGAACATTGTACACAGTCACAATCACATTGTGTGATGAACAACCTTGGTAGACTTAGCTTTTGTCAGTAGTGCAAGGATCTTAGACAACTCCAAAAGGTTCGATGGAAAATGCTATCCACATCCAGAGAAAAACTACGGAGTCTGAACTATATGGATGGAACTATACGATTTGCTTTCCTTTTCTTTTATTGTTTTGTTTCTTCTTTCTTGTGGTTTCTCCTATTTAGTTCTAATTCTTCCTTACAACATGACTAATGTGAAAGCATGTTTAATATGAATATATGAGTAGAGCCTATACCGGATTGCATGCCATCTTGGGGAGAGGGGAGGAGAAAGAGGGGGAGAAAATTTAAAGCTCAAAATCTTATGGAAGTGAATGTTGAAAACTAAAATTTATTTATTTATTTATTTTTAAGAAGCTAAAGATTATTAACAGATGCTAAAAGGGAGGGGGGGTAGGCAAAAGACAATTACTGCCCTAAGAAACTTATAATCTAATTGAGGAGACTACACACACACACACACACACACACACGCACACGCACATACACACACATGCATAAGCATATATATTTGTGTATATACATAAATATGTTTGTATATATACATAAATATATATAATTATATTTATACACACACATGTGTATGTAAACATACAGAGCAAGCTATATATAAGATAAATAGAAAATAACTAAAAAGAAAAGCACTAGAATTAAGAAAGTTTAGGGGAGCTTTCCTAGACTTCAGTGTTCTCATCTGAAAAATAAAGAGGCTAGACTATAAAATCACTAGGGTAACTCTGAATTCTAAATCCTATTATCTTAAGGGTGACTGCTGTCCCCTAAGGGGGGGGGCATATGCTTGGAAATTCAGTGATGCCTGAGAGATATCACTGTGATTGGCAGATTGCCCCACTCTCATACTATGCTGTACAAAGGGGCCACTGGGTTTATAGAATTCAACAAACATTTGAGAAAATCAAAACCAAAATTCACAAGAGTACAACAATGTCAAAATGGCTACAGGCAAAGCATCAAAGAAATATGTGAAATTGGTCTCAGGCTCAAAAAATAATTCCTGGAAAGGCTCAAAAAAGGATTTTCAAAATCAAATAAGAGAGGTAGAGGAAAAACTAGCAAAAAAGAAATGATAGTAATGCAAGAAAATCATGAAAAAAAACAACTTGATAAAGGAAGTACAAAAATGGAAAAAATGTACAAAAATTCACTGAAGAAGAAAAGAATTCCTGAAAAGTATAATTGGCCAAATGGAAAAGAAATTACAAAAGTGCACTGAATAAAATAATTCCTTAAAAATTAGAATTAAGCAAATGAAAATTAATGACTTTATGAAAAAAATCAAGAAACAAACAAAATCAAAAGAATGAAAAAATAAAAGAAAATGGGAAATATCTCCTTGGATCAATAATTGACCTGGTAAATAGATCCTGGAGAGATAATTTAAGAATTTAAGATTTATTTAACTACCAGAAAGCCAGGATAAAAAAAAAAAAAAACACTAGTCTAGATCAAGAAATTATCAAGGAAAACTGCCCTGATATTCTAGAACCAGAAGGGAAAAAAGACATTTGAAAGAATCCACTGATCACCTCCAGAAAGAGATCCCAAAATGAAAACTCCCAGGAATATTATAGCAAAATTCCAGAGCTCCCAGGACAAGAAGAAAATACTGCAGGTAATCGGAAGGAAACAATTCATGTGGAAAGAAGTCCAGTTTATAATGACATGGGGACTTTACAACTATCTGTAGAGAGTTTGTATGGATGGAAAACACTTCCTCTAAGAGAATGTTATGCTTCCATGGATAACAGGCCATCTCAGGAGAAAGGAAATTTGTGCTCTTGTGGGCAACCAAAACCTAGAAGTGAACGGGCACTGATCCAAAGAGGGCATTGCATGGTGAATGGGAAAGAGAAGGATCATGGGGAGGGATCACACATCAGCTTTAAATGAAGATGTTTCCTCTTTCCCACTAGCTACCATTTCCTTCCCACCTTTACTAATTATCCTGTATTTATGAATTTATTTTGTAGAAATTTTGCATAAACTTTAGCTGTTTCCCCCGATAAAATATAAACTGCTTGAAGGTAAGGACTATTTTCATTTTTCTGTCTGTATCTCTAGCTCCTAGTGCTCAGTTACAGGTACTTAATAAACACTTATTAATTGATTAATTTAAAAGAGTATTTAATTTAATAATTAATTATGTAAATATATAACATAATAATTCTATATTATATTATAGATGTTAATATCACATAACATAATTAAATAACAAATTAATTAAATTAGAGCAGGATGGTTTGACACTCAACTCACTGGTGGTATAAGTTCTATGGGTTGCTAACATCTTTGTTGTACCTGGAGTCTGTAACATATGAAAATAGGATTTGTAGTTTTTGCTGCAATGTGAACATTTCAGTATTTAACTGACTGTTTCCAAACTACTAGGAAGCAAAATTTTTCCTATAAAATCTGACCAAACATAGTGAGTCTCACTGGAGACTTCCCTAGAATTCTTTAGAATATGCCAGGGGTAAGGAATTGAGAAGAGAATTGGCACCACTCTGACAGTGCTGAATGTGATTCAAGAAGAATGGGGTCAAAATGGGGTCAAGAAGCCACTTGGGCCCGTCCAGCTCATTTCTCCAAGAGTGGCCTGCCTAAATAACTCCTTCACCATTGCCATTGCGCAAGTGACAAAGTTGTTATCCTTCCGATACTGACAAACTGAAAAACAAAGGCTCTGCCTGGGACTGGGGAGAGCTCATGGGAGATGGGGGAAATGCTGTGGTCCTATATTCTGGGAACATGGGGACAGTGGCCCGGAAAGCTATCCCTTTGCTCCACTGTGAAGTCTGGCTGTCCCAGAAGCTCCAATGACTGGGCACAATGGAAAAGGGCAGAAGCCGTTCCATTTTTATCTTTCTATGCCCAAAGCCAAGCAGCTGCCTAGAACATAGTAGGCACTCAATAAGTAGTCTTGATAGTCCAACATCACACCAATAGTAAGTGGCAGAGCTGGGATTTGAACACCCATAACAACCAATCCGGCCCTTTACCTCTTAAAGCCTCCATTCCTTTGGTCATAAAACAGGGATCCCTGTATTACCTGCCTCACAGTGACATCATGAGGAACATATTTTGCAAGATCTTGAAGTACAATAGAAACAGGTCAGATGATCATAGGATCCTAAAGCCATTGGATTGTGAGGTTGGAGCTGTCAGGGCCCTTGGAAGCCGTCACATCGACCCCTTTCATTTCACTGATGAGGAAACTGAGGCTTTGAGAGCATTTAAGTGACTTCCCCTGGATTACACAGCTGGTAGCGACAGTGACAGTGATGGCATCTTGGGCTCACATTGGGGTGGCCTTCCATTGATCTGTACAGCCACTGACCCCAAGAGTTTAAGAAGCACTGTGTGATGAATTCATCTGAATCATCCCTGCAAAACTTCTCTCACTCCCCGTGTCCTTCCAAGCATCTTCTTGGCCCTTGCTGCATGGTCATCTGTAACATTTTCTCTGGATGTAAAGTCTAATTCTTCCTCAGCTTCCTGTAAAGGACCCTTTGTGTACTGGCCAAGCCTTATTTTTTCCTAATATTTACTCAAAGAAGAAATACTGCGTGTTTGTACACCAGCCAGGAAGCTGCAACCACCCTGATAAGGAAGGTCCTGATCAAAATAGGAAAAAGGCCCAGATTAGCTGAACCACAAAAAAGCAAAGCCCCACAAGACACGTAATTATATATAACTTTCAGTCCTGGGGTAAAAGATACTACCACCCCAAAGGAACATATACTGTGTGCATATGCATATAAGATATCATAACATAAGTCAATGTTTATAAATGTTTAGGGTCACACAGCTAGTAAGTGTCAAGTGTCTGAGGCTGGATTTGAACTTAGGTTCTCCTGACTCCACCTAGCTGTCCCTATATATGAGTTTAAAGTAGTCATATGGACAGAAAGCAGCTAGGGGGTGTAGTACATAGACCACTGGCTCTAAATTCAGGAGGACCTGAATTCAAATCCAGTTTCAGGCACTTACTAGCTGTGGGACCCTGGACAATTCATTTAACCCTGTTTGCCTCAGTTTCCTCATCTGTAAAATGAGCTGGAGAAGGAAATGCCAAACTTCTCCAGTATCTCTGCTAAAAAAAACCTCAAATGGGGTCACATAGAGTCAGAAATGACTGAAAACAATTGAACAAGGACAAATTGAACAGAAGGGCAGCTGCCCATAGGGACAGTAGGCAAAGCTAGATATCCCAGACAATACTGAGCTAGGGAAACGGACAGAGGCCCCACCTTATTTTCATAGTTAGGATTCTTGCTAAGAGCCACTATTCTAACAGGCCATGAAGGTAGCAAGAATTGAGAAACCCTAGATGTTCCTGTCCCCAGTCTCTCTCCCAGACTTCCCACCCTCTTCCTTGACCTGAAATTTCTCCCATCAGTGTCATCACTCTAAGTTACACAGCAAAAAACAGAGCCATTTTTTTCTAGAATATCATTGGCAATGCATATATGCGTTATCACAACTTTAGACAGAGCACCCTTCTCTTCCAGTCCTCCTTTTAATACGATCGCTTCTATATTCATCTCTCACCAGCTTTATTCTTTCCACTCCCTTAGAGCATCACCTCTCACTTGGACAAGAGCCTCCTAACTGGACTCAAGTATCTCCCTTCTCCAAGCCAGCTTCCACTCAGCTGCCTAGATGATATTCTTAAAACTCAGATCTGACCACTTCATACTCTTCCTCAGAAATCTCCATTGGCTCATAGTGGATAATACATTTAAAACTGGATCCTCAGACTTCATCAAGCGGCCAGATTCTAGTCCAAGCCCTCCTGTTCTCCGTCTTTCCCAAGGTCTCTTGACCTCTACTATTCTTCTCTCCTTTGTCTTCCTTCTCTATCCGACTCCCCCTTTTTTTTAACTAACCCCACTTTCTGCAATTTCTAAGCCATCCACTCCCTTGCTTCCTTCTATTTCTTTCTCCTGAGATAACAGACAGAAATAAATGAGAATATGGGTGCCATATAGCAAAAAGCCTGCAGAACCAAGTAGTCACTTGCTTAATAAATGCTAATTATCTTGAATTTATGAGCCATCCCTGTTTGTAGCCTGTATGGTCCATCTCACAGAATGGGCTTTTTATTTTCTTTTGTTTTGAAAATTACTCTCTTTGATATATGGTTAGCTTTCTTTGAAATACTTCTGATTTATTATCCCAAAGGAACTTTCTTATAGACTTCCCCCTTTTTTTATCTGGATGGGCAAGGGTGGAAAGAAGGGCCAGGAAAAAAGGGATTCTTTGGCCAAAGATCTCACATCTAAATTCTGAAGAATACTTTGGTCTCTACTCACCCACACTGATGCCATGATATCCCACTTTCACTTCAAGCTGAGGACTGACCCACCTATGAAAAAAGGGAAACTCAATAAAGTATAAATACTATAACTCCAAGGTGGATTAATCCCTACACCACCTTTTTCTCTTTTCCCCTCAAATAATCGGAAGATAAAATGGAATTTTTTTCAGAAGGCTAAAGAAAAAATTTAACTGAAATATTAAATTATTGATATATTTCTTTATTCATTCCCCAAAAACATTTCTTGCACAACTGGTCCATGCACAGAAGATGAAGACATAAACCTTGAGTCTGAGGACTTTGCAAATTTATCTTCTTCTATAATATAGAATAAAATTCAATTAAATGATGCTGATCCCCAATTTCCCTTTCCAAAGGTCAGACCAAACAGTCCCATGTGATCTGCTCAGGTCACAACTATCTTCACTTTGACTCCTTTGGGCCCTAACCAAGAGTTTTTTTAATTGATTCAGAAACCTCCATTAATAATTCTCATAGTGCAACAGGAATGTTTTCTCCCTCAATGTCTTATGCTATGACATAGAATAAAAAAGTCAGGTTTTTCAGCAGAAGGATACCCTATACTGAATCTCACTAAGATTTTTACCATGCTAACAAAGAACACAATTCCTGGAAGGAGTCCTGGCAAAGAATCCAAGGCATATTTCCCAAGAGAATCCATTATTTAAGCACACTTACTGGGTCATTTTCAAATCTGGTTGAGAAATTAAAATACTTTCTCCCTGGTCCAGGAACTATTTTGAAATATCCAATGACTTTTAACATACCCTTCCTGCCCCTGCCACCTACCCCAGAAATTAACAGAAAAAAGCACTACAAATTCTTTGCATAAAATAAGTTTTGAATTGGAAGGTTAAAAAGAATTTTAGTCTAATGCTAATGAAACACCATGCAGTTTGGAAAGAGCATTAGTTCTGGAGTCAGGAAGACTCATCTTTGTGAGTTCAAATCTGGCCTCAGATACTTACTAGCTTTGTGATCTTGGGCAAATCACTTGACCCTTTTGCCTCAGTTTCCTCATCTGTAAAATGGGCTGGAGAAGGAAATGGTAAACCCCTCCAGGATCTTTGTCAAGAAAACCCCAAATGGTTTCACAGAGTCAGACACAACTGAAACAAACAAGAGTCTAACACTATACAGCACTCTGTTCCATCATGGAACAGGCTTAATACTTATTAGTCCTGTGACCAGGAGCAAGCCACCTGACCCCTACAGAGAATAATATTTGGACTACTGACCTCCCAGGGATGTTGTGAGGGAGACAGTTAGTAGGGATGGATGATGGGGAACAAGCATTTGTTAAGGACTCTATGCTGTGTTTTACAGATGTCTCATTCCATTGGCAAATTCTGAATATATACAAATGTTATTGTTATTGTCCCATCTACTCCAGGAGCAGAGGAGTGACATTATTTGATAACATCTTTATTAAAACTAAACTTATCCAACCAGTATATAGTAAGTGTCTACTATTCACAAGGCACTGTGCTAGGTACAGGGAATAAAAAGACTAAGTTTAATCAGCAGAATGGATTAGAGGAAGAATAGACTGGAGTCCCAGAGACAGCTTTCTCATCACCCCCACCCTCCCATATCCAACTGGGTGACAAGTCCTGTCAATTTTGCCTTCCCTACATTTCTTGTTTAGGTCCCCTTCTGACACTACCGTCACTCTAAGGGATTATTACAATAGCCTGTTGGTGAGTCTACCAGCCTCAAGTCTTTCCCCATCCCAGTCCATCATCTACTCAGCTCTTAAATTAATCTTCCTTAAGTATATATCTGACCACATTACCCTGCTGTTCAATCAATTCTAATAGCTTACTAGCTGTGTGCCCCCAGTCAAGTCACTTAACCCTCTGTTTCCTTATTTGTAAAATGAGCTGGAGAAGGAAATGGCAAACCACTCCAGTATCTTTGCCAAGAAGATCCCATATGGGATCATGAAGTGTTGGACATGACTAAAATATGAGTCAACATTTGGCTTTGAAAGGCCTTTATAACCTACCCTGTGCCCCCCGCCAGCTAGAACGATACTGGGTTAGTTCAGGTAACAGAATCAAGTCAATGGCAGTAGTAAAAACAAAAAAGATGCTGGATACTGGAGATATTAAAGAAATAGGACTGATAGGGCTTGATGGCCTTACATGTGGGAGATGAGAATGAAAAGTCAGAGATGATGCTAGATATACGTCACTAGGAGAAGAGTGATGCCATTAGTGAAAATCCAAAACTCTAGAGGAGAAATAGGTTTGGGGAATGACAGTGTTCAGTATGGGACAGCAGAGTTTGAGCCACCAACAAGATGTCCAGGAGGCAGCTAGAAATTCATGTTTGAAGCTCTGAAGAGAGGTAGAGATGATGGGCATCATTCACAGGGATATGATCCCTGAAGCTGATAAAATGAATGAGATCAGCAAGGGAGAGAGATCCTGTAGCCAGGCAGGAGAACTCAGGGGAGCCAGCCAGGATTACTTACAAAGAGAGATAAGGAGAGAACATAGGTGGTGGGAGGAATGGAGGAAGCCAAGGATGGAGACAGAGGAGGGGCCAGAGAAGTAGGAAAAGCATCAATGGAATGTGATGTCATGAAAGCCAAGAGGAGAGATAAAGGGGAGGAAAGAAGAAATCTACTCTTTTTTTTTTTTTTTTTGAGACTGGTCTCCTTGTCCCATCCAGGCTGGAAATTCAGTGGCCACTCACAGATCCCATCTCAGGACTGATCGGCATGGGCATTTTAACCAGGATCAGTTTGCCCCTCCTTAGGCAGCGTGGTGGTCCCCACCTCTCGGGGGCTCACTGTATTGGTGCAGACAACCAATTGACTTTAGCCCTACTGTAATTCAAAAGCCCCAAACTCAAGCCATCCACCATCCTCAGCCTCCCCCAGAAACAAAGGTTTAGTCATGTGCCATGACAATGGCCAGGCTACTTTTTAAGGTAAGAAAATCGATGGGGACCTTAGGGTTGTAGGAGCTGAGGGGAAGGTTTTTAGGGTAAACTAAGGGAGTCATGAGCAGGAACAAAGAAGACAGTAGAGAGCTCAAAGATTAACTAGAGAGGTCCTTGATAAGGACATGGAAGAGGATGGGATCAATGGCCCTGGGGAAAAGGTTCTTGGTAAAAAAAAAAAAAGTACTTGTTTAGGAGTCAATGGTAAAAATATGAAAAAAAAGTTTTCAACTGTTAGGTTGAGTGCTAGATTTGAAGGCCTCAAATCTCAGCTCTGCCACTTCTGTGAGACACTGGGTAAGTCACATAAAAAAACCCCACAACCAACCCTGTCTAAGCCTCAGTTTCCCCATCTGTAAAATGAAAGGGTTGGCTTAGATGACCCCTAAACCCAATCTCCCTCATCCCCTAGCCTAGTGACATATGCCTACATCTCCTAAATGTTGGCCCTCATCACATAGTATAGTGACAGTACATAGTAGGCACTTTATAAATTATGCACAGACAGAGAAATAAACCACATGGGAATACATTGAAACCATAAGCTTACCTTGCAAGCTTTACTGTCTAAATTGTTATTACCAACTGAGGACTAAAGATTTAGAGTCTTGGGGATAATTCCAAGTCAGCAAGGGTCAAACGGATTTTTTTTTCCAAATGAATTTTTTTTTAAATGAAACTGGTTAAATATTTGTATTTAGTAAGCTCACGAACAGGTAATCCTGAAATGAATGTGCTCATTCTTCCTCCTCCACCCCTATTTCCCAACCAGCCTGGGTCAGAAAAGGCGGCTTTGTGGTGTATTTTCTCCCACTCCCTTCCTTTCCAGGCTGGGCTTTCCTGTAGTGATGCAACGGTCTAGGAGTGGCCAGCAGCGGCTCGCGAAGGCTTCTTTCCCATTTCCGTGGGTGATCCCATGGGCTGAGCTGCTGCTTTCTCTGGCGTCCCTCGAGGCTAGCCTTTTCCAGTCTCTATGGAATGCAAAGGGATGCTGGCCTCGCCCCGGCCAGGACCCGCTCCTAGGCTCTCCCACAGGCCCCCAACGCCACCAACTGCAGTCAATTACCCCGATTCTCAAACTTAGAAATAAGAACTCGGCATTCAAGGAGAACGCGAGGCGGCTGATGTTTCTGCGACTTTTTTTAAAAAGTGAATTTCTCCAAGAAAAAAAGATGTCCTCTCCCATTTCCCCTCACTGTCAGTCCCCTCCTTTTTTCCTCTTTCGTCTACACTGACGGGCACCCTCCTCCACATCTATCGTTGTAGCTGGGTGGGCGGCGTGCCAGGCGCCCAGCCAGCGGGCAGTCTTCCTAAGGAAAAGAATTCTCCGATTCCCTGCATTCCTCTGACCCCGCGATGAGCTCGGAGCCCCCCATTCTCCTTCCCATCCCCTAGCACTCCCACACTTGGGGACCTGGGACGGTGTCCCGACCGAGGCTCCCAGGTGAGAAGGCAAACTCCGCAGTCTGGAGTCCAAGGGCACCAACGGGCAGAGCCCGGCCGGGCACCGTGCTCCGATCCAAGGCCCCCGCTTACCCTTTAAAGTGTCCACGGGACTCAGGAAGCCGCTAGCAGGGACCGACGAGACGGGAGCAGAGTCTGGCGGGCGGGGAGGCAGCCTGGGTGAGTCCCGGAGGCCAGTGCCCCTCCCCTTCCGCGAGTCAGTGACCCTCAGGCTCCACCTGCTTGGGCCAGGAACCTGCGCCTTTCTCAACCTACGGGTGGCGGCCCTGCCCACCCTACCCCACCTCCCCTGCTTCCCTAGGCTCCCCCCCCCCCCGCCCCTGTTTTCCTGGCCACTCGCCACCCCCTGCTTTCCAGCCCTTCTCTACCTCCTGACCTCCGCCACTCTTACATGCCTTTCCTCTGGACCTCTCCCCAGGACTCTTCGTTAAGCTAGCATTGTGCATCTTTTCATTCATCTAGCAAGTAATCAGACCACGGGCATTCATTAAGCACCTGGTGCATGCCAGATGCTGGATATTCAAGACCAGAGTGAAATGATCTCAGTCCTCAAGTCAATAAATACTTACCAAGCCCTATTATGTGCTAGGCACTATGCTAAGTGCTGGGGACACTGAGGCAAAAGACAAGTCTGCCCTCAAGGGACTCACAATCTAATGAGGGCGACAATATGAAACAACTATGTACAAAATATAGACGGGATAAGTTAGAAATCAAGTGAGGGAAGGCACTGGAAATTGTTGAACTATTATACTTTATTTCAACATTCATTTTTTTTTAGAATTTTGACTTCCAAATTCTCTCCCTTTTCTGTCCCTCCCCCATCCACTGAGAAGGCAAGTAATATGATATCGATTATATAAATGACGTGTGGAGAACATTTCCGTATTAGCCATGCTGCAGCCCCAAAAAATAAAGTAAGTGAAAAAAAGTATATTTCCATCTGCATTCAGAATTCAGTTCTCTCTGGAGGCGGATAGCATTTTTCATCATGAAATTTGGAATTGTCTTGGGTCATTGTATTGCTTAACTCAAGTAGCTAAGTCTTTCACAGTTGATCATTACGATGTTGCTGTTATTGTGTATGTTCTTCTGGCTCTGTTCATTTCACTTTGTGTCAGTTCATTTAAGTCTTCACAGGGTTTTCTGAAACCATCTGGCTCATCATTTCTTATAATATTATAGTATTCCATCACAGTTGTATGCCACAACTTGTTAAGCCACCAGTTGGTAGGTATCCCCTCAGCTTCCAATTCTTCACCACCATGAAAAGAGAAGCTATAAATATTTTTGTCCAAATAGGTCCTTTTCCCTTTTATTTGCTGGGTCAAAGGATATGCAAAGTTTTTTAGGCATTGTTCCAAATTGCTCTCCAGAATGATAATGGTGCATTAGTGTCCCTATTTTCCCCACATCATCTCCAGAATTTTTTTTTCTGTCATGTTAGTCAATCTGATAGGTATGAGGTGATACCTCAGAGTTGTTTTCATTTGCATTTCTCTAATCAATAGTGATTTAAAGTATTTTTCGTGTACCTATTGATAACGGATTTTTTTCTTCTAAAAATTGCCTGTTCATATCCTTGACTATAAATTGGGGAATGGCTCTTATTTTTATAAATTTGGCTCAGTTCCATAAATATTTGAGAAATGAGGCCTTTATGAAAGAAAAATGCTACCATTTTTTTTCCTGTTTCCTTCTAATTTTGGTGACATTATTTTTGTTTTGCAAACCCTTTTTGATTTCATCTAATCAAAATTACCCATTTTACTTCCCATGATCTTCTCTATCTCTTGTTTGATCATAAATTCTTCCCTTAACCATAGGTCTAACAGATAATTTTTTCTATGCACCCCTAATTTGCTAATGATATCACCCTTTATGTCTAAATCATGTATCCATTTTAAACTTATATTGATATACTGTATATAAATATATCAATATAATAAACTTATATTGATCTATACCTAGTTTGTATCGAACTGCTTTCCGGTTTTCCCAGCAATTTTTGTCAAACACTGAATTCTTGTCCCAATAGCTTGGATCTTTGGGTTTGTCAAACACGAGATTACTATGGTCATTTATTGCTGTTTATTACTGCCTTATCTATCCCACCAGCCCACCTATTTATTTTGTAGCTAGTACCAGATTGCTTTGATTACACTTTGTTATACAGTTCCAAATCTTGTATTACTAGGCTGCCTTTCTTCACATTTTTTTTTTCATTAAGGGAAGGCACTAGAATTAAGGGGGAAAGAGAAAGACTTCCCATAGAAGATGGGATTTTTTAAACTGGAACTAACACTCTTTGAGGGAAATACATATAATTTAGTGGAAATTGTTCTCAACTTAAACTCAGAAGATTGGGCAGTACTAACTTGACATTTACTGGTAAATGTGGGCAAAATACTCCATATATCTGAGCTTTCATTTCCACAGTTGTAAAATGAGTATAATTCCCAAAGAGTTCAAACTGGAAGTCGAGAGACCCTTTAAATCTGGACCCTGGACAACTAATAGTTGTTGTAAGCCTGGGAAAGTCATTTAACCTCTTCAAGTCTGATTTTACTCTGTGCAAAATGGGGAGAATGCTGACTTCACAGGATAGTTGAAAGTATCAAATGAGATTATGTATATAGGGAAAACCCAGCAAGGGAAATTGCCGTTTATAGGTAAGGTGCTCCCTCCATGTCTCATTCTCCCATTTTCAATCAGGTTGGTGGATGAGGTCCCCACCATGATGATTTCCCAGTTCAAGAGGAGAAATAACCCCTAGAAAAGGGTAACCCTGAAGGCAGAGATTTCTAGTACTATGGCTCACCAAGCCCTGATCTAGCATGTTCCTCATAGATTACCAGAAATCCCAGCCACCCATTTTGCTGGGGGAGGTCTTCACATGCTAAAGGTAGACATCCTCCTAACTACCCAATGGGTGTGAGGCCAACAGCCACAAAGGCAGCTAAAACAGGTGCTGTGTAGTGCTTAGAGACACGCATTCCAGGCCATTACTGGTCGTCCTGATGTTTGTCTTGCCACTGGATTTTCTTGGGTCTGGAAGACAGAGTGAGGCTGATGACTGTACCCAACTGCCTCATTTAAGTCCAATGCACATGAAAGTGAAGCCATCCTGCTGGGCTGTCATTGGTCCTCTTTGAAAATACAGAGAACAAACACCACCGGCATCCAGACCATTATAAAAGGGTATAGTAAGATCAGTTAGTACAAAAATACATCCCTAGAAGTATGGGACCCACTCTCTTGCAAGTACATAAACTTAAAAAAACAAATGTTTAAAAAATGTTTTTAACATGTAATTGGGAAAAAAAATTAAAAACATAATTAAAAAAAAGAGTTCAGGAGAAAGTAAGCAGGAAAGAAAGGAAAGTAAGAAAGTAAGCTTATATGGCAAAGAGGTAACTCAGAGTTCCTAATTTCTTTTTTTTTCTTTTTGGAGGGCAGTTGGGGTTAAGTGACTTGCCCAAGGTCACACGGCTAGTTTTTGTGATAAGTGTCTGAGGCAGAGATTTGAACTCAGGCCCTCCTGACTCCAGGGCTGGTGCTCTACTCCCTGTGCCATCTCGCCGCCCCGGAGTTCCTAATTTCTGAAGGCCTTTTCTACCTTTGTAGGGAACTCTTGGAAAGCTCCCTTAGGGTGTGTGTAGCTCTTGGCTGGGTGATGAGGGTTGGTAAATTTGTAGAGTCCTAAGGATGCCTTTTCTCTGCATGCCATTTTGCCCTTGGCTCTGGCGCTCTTCTAGGGACAGACTCTGCTAATGTTGCTTATGGGAAGTCCAAATCTTTTGACTTTTCAAAGTCTGCAAGGTCACTGACAGTGGTAGAGTTGACTCTTTTCTTCTTGTTTCCCACAGTTTCCCTTTTATGGTCTCGACTGGAGCCACTGACCAAGTGTTGGAATGCCAGATTCTGAACTGGCTTGACTGATTATCTTCAACCAACCAGATTTTCTATGTTGAAGCATCTGCTCTCGTCTAATTCATAAACAGTTTACACCTCTGATTGACTGATTTTACAGCTCAATAAAAGAGGCATTCTCATCTCATAAAGCTATCAGAGCATGGACCATCTTATTCGTTATATTAACTGAGGTTGAAAGACCTGGGGCACCCCATCTATCAGGTGCTGAGTTTTCAGGAGCTTGCCCAGGGTCATAATCTAGTACGTCAGAGATGGAATTTGTACACAGGTGTCTTCCTGACCCTGGGGTTAGCTCTCTATCTGCTTGGTCAAGCCTAAAGCAATATGCAAATGGAAATTATTATAACCCATCTCATAGTTGTGAGAAAAGCACTTTTCGAATTAAAGAAGTGTGAATTGTTTGCTATTTCTGTGCCATTTCCACGTGTCCTTTTCCCCTTCTCCAGGGTTTCTCCTGAATAGGGCCATCATCAAAGCCTAGACTCCCTAAGAGGCATAAATGACATTTCAATGGCAGCTGGAATTTGAGGGTATGGAGGCAAAAGTCCAAGATATATGGCTGCCGTTCAAAAATAGCAGAGATCCCAGCAAGTCTAGAGCACCTTCCTTTTCTTTTTAGTTTATAAAAATCTGATCATTGCATCCCAGGCTTACAATCCCTTTTATTTCCTTTGTATTGATATTTATCCCTTTCCTCTTTGAAGATAACACTTAGTTTTGCTTATATTATATTAAATTGATGCTAGTCTGTTCTCACAAGTCCACCCCTTCAAACCATTGGGTTTCAAAAATTCAAAGCCCTTCAAAAAAATTCAAAGCCCTTGAAAACCCTTCAAAGACATCAGGTCCCATATATCTCCCAGGGTGGGATATGGTCCTGGGAAGCACAATCTTTTCTCAGAGAAGGTGATGTGTTCTGCTGATTACCTCAACAGGAAACCTTATTGTAAAGCACTTTTTTTTTTTGCCTTTTTGAGGGGGGAAGGCAGGACAAGTGGGATTAAGTGACTTGCCCAAGGTCACTCAGCTAGTAAGTATTAGGTGTCTGAAGTTGGATTTGAACTCAGGTCCTCCTGACTCCAGGGCTGGTGCTCTATTCACTGCACCACCTAGCTGCCCCTCAGAGCATTATTCTTTAAAGGCAACATTGCATTTGCCTTTTGAGGGGAAGAGAAAACTTCCATTTTCCCCCATCTCATCCCTTTACTTCTCTTAACTATGACCCCTTTGTACTTATTTTAGATGAAGAAATGGCCAAACTTTCTCTACTCACCTCCAGGCTGGGTAAAAGTTGATACCTAACTCCTCTTCTTCTCTTGCCTCCTCTCTCTCCTCTAAAACTTGCTGCTGTTATTTCCCAACCAAAGATAATTGTTCCCTTATAAGGAAACATGGCATTTAGTCCACAGAATATTACTTTAGTTCTTCCTTCTTCCCTTGTCTTCATTCTTTAAGAGCTCACTAAATCTTTTTGACTTTTGCTGATTCCTTTTTTATGTAATTTCTTTTAAAATGGTCTGGAAACCTAAAATAATGTTTCATGGATTAGCCTTTCTAAATAATTGTAGTTATTTTCTTTTCTTGTTTCCTTTGTATGGGTTATTTTAAAGTCATGTGCTCTGCTCAGCTTTGTGAAACGTGAAATATGTGGGAATGTCTCCAATAGCTTTCTTTTTAAGATCTATCTTTTTTACATTGATAGGAAAGTGAGGTTTGTTGTGGTCCAGCTGTTTCAGTCCTGTCCAACTCTCTGTGATCCCATTTGGGGTCTTCTTGGCAAAGATACTGGAGTGGTTTGCCATTTCATTCTCCAGCTCATTTTACAGATGAGGAAACTAAGGCAAACAGGGTGAAGTGACTTGCCCAGGGTCACACAGCTAGTAAATGTCTTTTTGACATTTGAACTCACAAAGATGAATCTTCTTGACTTCAGGCCTGGAACTCTATCCACTGTATCACCTAGCTACCCCAAAGTGAGATTCACCAGAGAGGGAAGGAGAATGTGTCGTTTGGGACTCCCTATCTTGAACATCAACCCTCCCTTCTTTCTAACTTCCTTATTAGTTTTGAGGGTAGCACCAACCCCTCCCACACACAGGTTTGCAACCTAGGCATCATCCTTAACTCCTCATTCTCTCTTACACCCCCATATCCAATCAGTTTCCAAAGGGAGTTGCTACAATGGGTGATCAGGTTAGAATATAACGGCCTGGCAAAGCCCAGCTCAGAATGAGAGAATCTGAGCATTTTGACAGGAGAGAGACAGATGGAAGAAGGGAGGGACGAAAAAAGAGTGAGAGAAACAGAAATGAAGGAGTGTTAGAGACAAGACCCACAACTGGCTATGAGGGCAGGGAAAGGTCGCAACCCTTCTTCTCATTCTCCAGTTAATAGATTAGTAGATAGATACCCATTGAGCTCCCCCTTTGGACCATTGAGGTATACTGTGCATTTTTATTGTTGTTTGAAGGGCAGTGTGGTATACTAGATAGGGTATAGGAATTAGAGTCAGGAAAACCTAGGTTTAAATTCTGCCAGACATTGTCAGATAGATACTAGTTACATGATCCCGAGTAAATCAGTTTTCTCATCTGTAAAATGGAAACAAATCATACCTCTAGAACTCACCTGATGGGGGTAGTGTGAGGAGCAAATGAGTTAATGTATATATGTCTGTCTTTTTTTTTTTCCTTTTTGGAGGGCAATTGGGGTTAAGTGACTTGCCCAAGGTCACACAGCTATTTTTTGTGTTAAGTGTCTGAGGCTGGATTTGAACTCACGTCCTCCTGACTCCAGGGCTGGTGTTCTATTCACTGCACCACCTAGCCGCCCCTGTGTATCTGTCTTTAAGCATTTGAAATGATGCCACTTGGGAGAGAGATCACATTTGCTTGACCTCAAAGGCAAGAACCAATGGTGATGGGTAGAAATTGCATAAAGGGAAATTTAAACTCGATTTAAGGAAAATGTTTCTACTACCCAGAGCTAATCAAGAGAATGGGCTGCTCTGGAATTCCCCACCAGTGTGAGGGAAAAGCAGAGCTCACTGCTTTAGAGGCTTACAGAGTATTCCTTTGATTTGCTGAGGTTCTTTTTTTCTTTTTCTTTTTTTTACAAGCACCCACAGAGAAGGACAAGAAACAGGATGGCCTAAGAAACCATGACCTTGAGTGGTGTCTTCTTCAGTAACTTTGGGCTAAATGATGCTGAGAGCCCTGACATCTCTGAGAGCCACGGAGGCAATATTCTCATACTCACAAGATTCCCTTCCCAATCTCTTCTGACATCCAGAAAGCACACTAGAGCTTTATCGAAAAGCTTTCTTTGTACTTTGTCTTAGGACTCCCAAACTCTAAGATCCCATGAAGATTAAAAAAAAAAAAAACTCCTCGTGCTTCCTAAATGTGAAAATAAGAAACTGGAAAGAAATGTTCATTAGCATAATATTCCCCTAGTGTAACATCTGGTAACTGAGTGGGGAGGTTTAAATATTAAGCTTGATCAGTTTCTAACACAGGTCATTTTGCTGTAAGGGAAAAAATTAAGGAGCCAACATTTAGGCTAATTCAGGTCATTCAGAAGTCTGTAATAATCTTGTCAGTCTTTGAGTATCAATTGGCTTCGAGCCCTTTGAATTCTCATTAATGTTAATCATCTACCAGCTTTCAGAATATAGACAATCACAGTCTAATGATGTTACTCGGGCATTAGTTAGACTTTTGAGTAAGTTGACTTCTTTTAGGCAATGGAGAGACTTAAGCTACCAAACCAAGGGACCACATACTCCTGCTTTTGGAGACTCCCCACCAAAGTTGTAATGAAATCCTAATAGCATGCATTGAGCCTCATTGTGAGACTGTTCTTAGAGTTTGTGTCTTGGGACTGTAGTTCTTAATAGGGACCAGGGAAGATTGGATTATTTGTAATGGAACTAAATTGTGTATTAGTGTTAGTGAGTTTCTGATAGAAGACAAAGCCAAGAGTTGGAACAAGCATACAGAGAGCTAAAGGGTGAAGACAAAATGATCAAATATTCATCCACAAGCCAGTCACATCATGCCAATTATAAACAGGCTTGTGTCTTCATAGTCTTGCCTAGCATCAAAATTAAGCAGTTACAGTGCTTGAAAAAGTAGCGTGGATTTAAACACTTTTGAAAACTGTCATAGAAGCTGAGTCTGGCCACACCTTTATTTCTCACAATAGTACAGAGCTGGAATCTTCATCATCACTAAACCCACAGACAAGGAGAACACTTTACAGTAAGATCTTATTTTAATAGTAATGAGGATATTGTTCAGTTGTGTCTGACTCTGTGCTTTTCTTGGCAGAGATACTGGAATGGTTGCCATTTTCTTCTCCAGTAGAATAAAGCAAACAGGGTTAAGTGATTTGTCCAGGGTCATACAGCTAGTTAAGTGTCTGAGGCTGGATTTGAACTCAGGTCTTCCTGACTACAGGTCCAGTGCTCTATGCTGACCTTAGTGGGTGTCTTATCTATCTATCCATTGAGCCACTTAGCTGTCTCCAAAGCAAACAGAGATTAAATGAGTATTTAATTCTTTTGCTCAATTGAGAGACATTCCATGCATTATATATCTTCATCTAATGATCATGGCTGTTCACTACTCCCAAATTGATTAAGGATTTGTTTGAGCCTAGTTTACACTTTGGCTGATTCACCTAAGAAATCCAAGACTATAGTTGTTTATAACAACGGGGATGGGAGTTTCTAACCCTGCCATTGCAGAAGGATTTGCTGTTGTTTGATGATGAATATATTTGTCCTTGGCAGAGACCCTTATTTATCCAAACTATCTTATCTCCTGAGAAAGAAAGAACTGTTAGGATATGATCAACCTTCATGACTCCTTGAGTTAATTGAACACTTTTGGGAAAAGAGAAAACAATAGCATGAGAAGGGTTTCAAACTGGGGGAGAAGTAGTTTGGAGCAGTGGAAAGATCCCTGGACAACTGGACCTAGAGCTTGGTTCAAATCCCAAATCTACCACTGGCTGTGTGATCCTGTGCAATTTGATTCAGCATCAGTTTTCTCATTTGTGACGTGGGGGATAATAATGCCTGTACTACCCCTGTGAAAAAAGTGCTTTTTATACTTTAATGTGTGATTTAGTTTAGATTTATCATTAGGAAGAAAAATAACTGGCAAACTATAAATATTTTTTGTATTCAAGGATTCTTTTCCTCTTTCTTTTATCTTTTTAGGGTTTAAATCTAGTAGTGGTATCACTGAATCAAAGGTTATGTACATAACTGTACTTTAGGGTTTATTGAAAATTGATAAAGTATGTATTTGGTGTATATGGATTTTAATCATTATATTTTGGACTAACAGTGCTAGAGAAGGTCACAGGATCACAGGCTGTGAGCTAGAAGGGTCCTTACAGAGATGATTTAGTCCATGAAGGTGAAGAAAATGAGGCCAAGGAAGGTTAAATGACTTGCCCAAGGTGATATAGGTAGTGTGTATCAGAGTTATTCTGTGAACTCTTGAGTCCCCTGACGCAAGCCGATGAATGCTCCTTTCATTTTACCATGCTTTATTTGCTGCTAAGAGTCTGGGTATGAATTAGCTCTAAGCCCCCATCACTACACCATTAAAATGGGCTCTTTTCTCCAAAAGTTCTTTCCAGGAGGCCAGTTTTCAAAAGTCTCTCCAAATCCTTTCCACCTGAATTAAGAATGGCTTTGCTTTGCAGAACTGACATAGTATTAAGATAAATAAAAGAACATGTAGTAAACAAGCAACCAAAATGCCATTTATTAATAAAAATCTGTATTATGGCATGTGCTGTTGGAGAAATCAGAAATCTGTAACACATAGATTAGCAATGAAAATACAAAAATCACAAGAGATTCAAGAAATCAGGAAGACAGCACCACAAATGGATTACACCATTTAGATCAGGAGTGTAGGTGATAGGGTAATACTCTGAGTAACAATCATGGTAGGAAGATCAACTTCCGCACAATGAGACAGAGAACTCCAGAACTAACTATATAAGAAAGTGTTGGCAACTGTTTTGCCCACAGCAAGAATCTGTATGAGTCCTCCAACGTTTACACGATTCAGCAAAAGGACAGCAAAGGACAACCAGGGCAAAGGATCGCCCTCTTCCTCTTTAAAGCTAGCGCTTTGGGAAAGAACAAAGCACGGATGGTTCTTTGTTCCTTCTAACCTGCATGGTGAAATGCAGAGAGATGTGCAACACGGTAATGAGAAGACAAGGGCATAGACCCAGCTGAAATCAAATACCATGAAAGTCATCAGTTGCATGATCAAGACCATCAAATCCCGAGTGGATAAAAAACACTAACAGTGAACCAAACAAGAAAAATCTCAGTTCCGCATGTCTTAACACTTTACATTCAGTGTGTCCATGTAATAGAGGAAGCCATAGCCTTCAGCTGAGTGTGTAGTGGGAAAAAGGCAGGTAGGGATATTTATGGAGGGGAGGGTTCTTTTCACCAAGATAATTTCCATGCCAGCAGTTAGCACATTTCAACAATACAGTACACAGTGCTCTGAACATAGTAGGTGCTTAATAAATGCACGGTCACAAAAAGTTGTTACATGAAAGGAAGGCGTGGAAAGTGTTGTTACTGGTATCTCAGATGTTAGATATGGATGCCAGGATCTTTTGGTCTCCTCTTTCCCATGCGCATGTAATTTACTGAAGAATATAGGCATTGGAGCTATCCAGACCTGATCCATAATCCTAACTCCAGCTGCCAACAGACAGACCATGGTTCGCTTTCTGCCCATCCGTCATTAGTGCTGCTGTCAGGTCCAGCTAGCTGACACCGTCTGTCTTTGCCCAATTGCAAGATGAAGCCATCATCCATGGAGAAAAGCATCCTCTACTTGCCCTCTTAATAATACCATGTTACTGGTGAGTTTCATTTCCTCACCATTTCCCTAAATGCCTAGAAGACTTTTGTGTATGCTTTTGGTACAACGCTTCCAGTTCTGAAGGTTCGCCCATAGCTGGGGTCTTCCAACTACACATATGATCATCAGTGTTACAAGACGTGCTCGTGAGAAGTCATGCATCAAGGGACAGTGGCTCTCATACTTCTAAACCTGGATAAGTATGTTGTCTCTAATTCAAAGTTGCCTTTGGCACACATGCTTATTTATATGCCAATAAGGCTACGTCAAAGATTAAAAAAA
Source organism: Petaurus breviceps papuanus (assembly GCF_028583685.1). Lineage (NCBI taxonomy): Eukaryota > Metazoa > Chordata > Mammalia > Diprotodontia > Petauridae > Petaurus > Petaurus breviceps. The sequence goes on along the minus strand of NW_027185655.1, from coordinate 10,021,412 downwards.
AAAAAGCAAGCCGAGCACCTAGAGTAGTTAAACTGACCTCTGGCCATAGCATTATATTAAAACCACACATCTGTGACTTCACCATGAATAGATGTGGCCACATCACAAACCTGAGCTACCAGATAAGAAACTCCTAAAAGAAAGGCCTGACTTACTTGGTCAGGAAGATGCCAAGGGAGGGCAGATGGACAGAGCAAAAGGAATCAGGAAGCACTCAGCTGTCCTCTGCTCAGTTCTAGCTATTTGCCCCAATTAAATACGACATATACATCTCCTAAAATACTAGGAACTCTAAAATCCACAAAGAGCACAGGGTACTCTGTCAGGAAGTAGGTATGTAAAACCTGGGAAAGCAAGATATCATGGAGGGTTTTTCTAGGAAAGACTCAAGTCTAAAGTGCATCCATGACTATGTGGATGGCTGTTGAATGGGAAAGCATGCAGACATTGGACAAAGAAGGGCTTGGTGCATTGATACATCCCTTTAGATATGCATTGATTCATCTCTCTGGATAGCACTGGGATAGCACGGGAATCAGGAAAGGAAAACTCAGATCTCACTCATTCTGGGGTAAACAAACAAATATGAGATGCTGGCCAAGCCTTCAACTTTTCCAGATCTCAATTTTCTGCACTATAAAGTGGGCACTTATCTATGCCTGCTAGCTGCCAAGGGAAGCCCGAAGCATTCTTAGGGGAACAGGCTGTGGAAAAATCCTAGGAAGCATTTGGAAACTCTTTAGAGAAAAGTGCACTAACCGCATGAAGCATGAATAGCAGTTAAATGGTAATGGTGCTTGGAAACAATACACAAGTAACAAAACATCCCAATGAGAGTGTGTGGGTCAGCAATCCAGCCTAGGTCATCCAAGGGCTTAAGGAAGGGCAGAGGGGAACTGGAGGGGAATACCTTCAGATCATAGGATTTGGAACTGAAAGGTGCCACTGAAACTATCTAGTCTGATTCCTTCCATTTTATACAACTGGAAGCCAAGAGAAATGGGAGTGACTTCCTTAAAGTTGGATAGTATTAATGGCAGAACTGGGATCTGAATCCCAATCTTCCAAGCCCTAAATCTAATGCTTTTCCCATTGTACCACATTGCTTTCTTTTTTTTTAAATCATCCTACCCCCATCATCTTGGAGATGAAGTCCTAGTCTCCCAAGACCGCCATGATAAAGATTCTTCGCCGATGTTGCAAAAAGTAAATGTGGACACCCACAGAAACACCACCTGCTCAAACATCACCTTCCTGTCCTGAGGGCCTCCCTTGGTTCTTCCCTGGATGAGGTAGCTCAGCTGTGAGTTGAAGCATGTCATATAGTGCAGGCCACCACTCAAAGCTATAGTTTTCCCTTTTTCCACAAGATTATAAAAATACCAGTAACCTTTTTTTTATTATTATTATTATTTTTTACCCTTTATAAAAAGATTTTTAGAAAAAATACAGATGGGTGGCTGCCATCAGACTTCAGTTCCATCTTGTAAATTGTTATGAACTTTGACTTCCAGATTGACTCTTTTGACTGTAACACCTTTGAATTTATAGGCCCCCTCATTCTCACTCAAAAGATTGATGTTCCGCACAGTGCAATACTGTCTGTTCATGTTCTTTTCCAGCCTGTCAGGGTTTCTCTTGGCTATGTCTATCTTGGTGTTCAGAGGGTATTCTTCCAAGATGTCCTCGGGAGCTCTTTTCTTCTCTTTTTTTTGGCATTTTCTGGTGATGAAATATGCCAACAAAAGTACCAGCAGCAGGAGCATGACAGCAGCAAGGGCGCTCCCGATTGACGCTCCGGTTTGGGACAAAGAAGCGGCCACAATGGATTCCTGCATCTCCAGATTCAACGATTTCATGTTGGTGCCATTCTTGATTTGGTCCCCTTCATTGTCGTAGATGAGGGAATCATCAAGCGTCAGGTGGCCCGTGTGGTCCACAAAGTCCCTGCGGTTGCGCCTAACTGGGGAGGTGAGAGACCTCTGTACTCGTGGCCCAGAGATGGTGTCGGGGCCAATGACGTAAATGACCTGGAGATACCACTGGTGGCCTGCTTCCACCTGAAAGGAGAGAAGAACAATGGAATTAAAACTCTTAGCTTTGAGTTGCAGAGAAAATGGTATAATAGATACATAATATTCAATAATGGCATAAAAGATAATAGGATACAGATAAAACAGTAAAATAGGTAATAGCTGGAAGAAAAATAATAATGGCTATGATCTTTTCCAAATATTTATGGAATTGTGGATTAAATAGCATGGGTCCTACTTTAGGCCCTAATGTTTTTTATGCATTAATATTTATTAGTAGAAATGTTTTTCCTAAAAAAAATTTTTTTCTTGGTGTTTGTATAGTCTTCATCACTTCAAGGACCTGTGATTTTTGTCATATTATTGTATGGACTTCCTTTACTGGCACAGATCATGGCCTCTCTACAAGTTGGTAGATGCTCTCTGAAAGTTGCCATGGCTAGGGATAGGCATGGGGGGGTGCATTCTTATTATCCAAGCTTCTAGAAAGACTTTGGCTCTGGAGTTGTGAGCTAGAGTAGGGCTAAGCCAATTGAACGTGTGTCCATTAATCTGGCATCAATATGGTGAGTGCCCAGTAGCCCAGGCACAAGGTTGTCTAAGGAGGGGTGAACAGTCCCAGGTCAGAAAGAGTAGGTCAAACAAAGCTCCCTTGCCCATCAGTACAGAGATGAGGCCTAGGAGTGGTTGCCATACTTCTAAACTGGATGAGATAGGAAAAGTTGTTGTGCTAACTAAAATCATCATCCTCCTGAGGTCTACCCGGAGATGCAGCATGGTATAGTGAATATAGAGAATGTAGGACTTGGTGTTAGGAAGACCAGGGTTTGAATCCTGCATCATCACTCTGGAAAAGTCATTTAAAATCTCTGGGCCTCAGTTTCCTCATCTGTAAAATGAGGGGGTTGGACTTGGTGATCTTTAAGGCCCATTTCAGCTCTAAATATCTGACCTCTAAACCCACTTCAGACAGCAGACAGCTCATTGCTGAGACTATACCTCTCCAGCAAAAGAAAACTTTAGTGTTGACACTGACACGCCTTGGCATTGCCTTGGGAAATCTAGGACCATCTTGCCAACCTAATGAGACATTAAAGAAGGACCTTGGTGGAGTCTACATTTTCTTATTATGACTGTTATTCTATTGTGTCTCGATGCAGAATTACTGCATTATCTCTACCTTCTGTCTACACGGAAATACTCTTTTCAAAAAATAATTTTAGATTCGAGAAACCATGATGACAGTGTATATTTTAGAATACAAAGAATTCTTTGCTCTTTCAAACTAATGCTGTAAAAAAATTACTGAACCCAACTAAAATAAGCTAAGTAAACTAAAATTTCCATATTCCATTTCTGAACCAGTAGTCGTTTCAAATCAAGCACACCTCAATTGTTGGATAGAACAATGATCTCACTGATGGAGATGCCGTCTCATGTCCCATCCATAGCCTGTGAAGTGTCTGTCCATGCCTTCCCATCGGTCCTTTTTAGTGGTCCTCCCAATGTGCTAGGAGCTTATCTCTAGCCCTGCTGATGTTGCAGGTAGATGAGTAGAGCAGATGAGCCGTCCATTGGTTAGGCTTCATTCTTACTACATGGCTAGTCCACTTTCTTTTTGAGTCATTTATCTCTTTATAGCATCCTTTATATCAATTTCTTGGGCAATTCTTCAGTAGTTATCTTGTTTGATCCTCAAAAAAATATTGGGATGGGTGCTATCACTCCCATTTTACAGGTGAGGAAACTGAGGCAGATAACTGTGCCCAGGTCATACAACTAATGGCTAAGGCTGGATTTGAACTCAGGTCTTCCTGACTTTAGGTCCAGTGCTCTAGCTACTGCACCATCTAGCTGTCCTAAATAGACTCTTCCATTCCAATATTTACTGAGCATTTTATCATGTGCATAGTCCATATACTAACTGAATATTTCCTGGATCATCCCATCAAGGTCAGTGACAAGGGACAGATGTAGTGACAAGACTTTATTCTCCTCTGAACTGCCTTACTCCCCCTCCCCCACACGTGTCAGACGTGATGCAAAGGTCAGAAATGGGAGATCTGGGATTCGTATTCAAAAATGAGGAAACTGGAATTTGACACTGGAGGCTTCTGTGTGCTCCTCACCCACCAGCTGTCTCCATCTTTCCAAATGCCTGGGTGGTGTCTGTGGCACCACAGAACATGCACCGACTCCTTTGGGAGATAAGCCTGACTCGTTCACATACTAGAGAATTGGCTGTGCAGACTGCCTGACCCAGCCCATGGCCTGAATCAGTCCAGGTTGGAAACAAAAAAGAATTCCAGTGAAGATGACCACTAGGCATGCAACTGAAGGAAGTGGTTCAGGAGGTGTCTTAGAGATGCCTAGTTTTGCTTCTTCATTTTATAGATGATGACTCTGAAGATCAGACAGATTGTGACTTGCCTAGGGCTGGATGGCCGATGAACAGAAGGGATGGGAATGGGCCGTCTGATTCCACTACACCCTGTGATGATTTTGGCTCAGTAGATGGTTTCACAAGCTGCTGAGACCAAAAGTCCTGGAGGCCGACCTGGAGATGCTATGATTCTCCATTCTTGGTGAGGATAGTCATCAGACAGAGTCTGTGCCTGGACCCATATTGGAAGCTTTTCCAGACTGGCAGAACTTGCCAAGGCTTGTGCCCTGGTGATATCTTGGGGATTCTACGGTCACCTGCACATGGTAATGAGGTATTGCCGTAGGACTGTAGGTGAGGTCTTAATCTTCCTCAAAGACATTATAAAAAGATAAAGTTCAGAGTCAATCCTAATCCTCTCTGTGGTATTTAAAGGAAACTGAGTTCTCTGCTTCATTATTTCTCATAAAACCTACCTTATAAAGTGCGTCAACTTTCAGAGTGAATCCATCCACACCTGGCATGTTACTGACCATGTGGAAATCAGATAAATCAGAAGCAAAGTGGGCATCAAAAGGCACATCATGGAAGTATTTATCAGTGACTTCTGGTTGACTTCGATCCTAGAATTTACAGGAGAAATAAATAGTTTAGAACAATGGAAATATTCATTCATTCATTTAACCAGGCACAGGGGCAAGGAAGACAAAATGAAAACCAGTTCATGACCCCAAGATTACATTCTTCTTATGGAGAGGATACAACATTTAAATAAGATAGATAAAGACAACTTGGTAGAGGAAGTGTTAACCATGAAAGTCTGTGAAGCTAAGGGTTCTAGCAAGAAGTAGGGAGAGAGGAAGGAAGGAAGAAAAGATGAAGCAAAGAAGGAAGAAAGGAAGGAAGGGAGGGAGGAGGGGAGAAAGAGAGGAAAGGAGGGAGGGAAAGCATTCCAGGCATTTGGGACAGCATTTGGGCAAAGGTGAGAGATGACAGAACATTGAGTTTGAGAGACAACAAGCAAGCCAGTTTGGCTGAAACGATGTAGGCAAAAGAGAGTAAAATGAAATAAGCCTGGAAAACAATTCTAGAGCATGACTGAGAAAGGCTTTAAAGGCCTAGAGAAGTTTATATTTTATCTCTGAGGCAACTGGAACTACTGAAGATTCTTAACATGTTCAGACTCGTGCTTCATCTTTTTAAAATAAATTGTTTTGATGTTTTAACATGATACTCATTCTGGAAATTTCTCCTCTGTTTCCTCTACTGAACCTTACTCTTTTTTATTGAGGAAAAAAAAGTAAGCATAAACACCCAGTCCAGGCATCATAGCAGGCAGGTGCTCATCCAGGCAGCTCTGTGGAGGATGGATTAAAGACTGGAAGCAGTCCATTTGAGAGGGGATGAGGGCCCAAGCCCCCATAGGTAGTGGCCATATGACAGATGCAAGAGAGGCTGCGAAGGAGGAAATAATAAGACTTGGCAATGGATTGGAAGCAATAGGAAGAGTGAAGAAATTCTCCTGATGTGTATCTGATGACCATCTGAGCAAGCCTGGAGGAAGTGAGCTCTAGGAACAGAAAACCTCTTTTAGTTTGGCTCCCAGGGGTGGCCAAGAGGAAGGTGCTGGGGTTGTACCATATCCATGCATGAGGTCAGAATCAGAGATCATCCAGTTCAACTTAGACCTGAACAAGAATCCTCTCTATAACATAATCATTAAACAGTCATTTAGTCTTTTCTCAAAGACTTTCAATAAGGGAAACCTATTCAACCTCCCAAGACAGCCCATTCCTCTTTGGGATAAAGCTTATTGTTAAGAAGTATTTACTGATGTCAAGTCTAAATTTTTCTCTTTGCAACTTCTATCCATTACTCAAGGCCTAGCTTGGTCCTCTAGGTTCATCAAGAACAAATATATGACAACCTTCTAGTTAAACATCCCTAAGTTCTTTCAAATGATCTTTAATTGGCATTATGCTGAGGCCCTTCAACACCTAAGTTGTCTTCCTTTCGACACACTAGAGCTTATACTTCCTAAAATACAGTACTCATAACTAAGACACAAGTACTCTAGAGGCAGTCTGATTAGGGCAGAGTACAAGAAAGTTAGCACTTTCCTAATTCTGGACACTATGTTTCTTTGATTGCAGCTTAATATTACACAAGTTTTGAGGCAGGGAGGTTGGATACCATATTGCATTGTTAAGGTACACTGAGTCTATTTTTCATTTTGTACATTTTTCTGATGAATTACTCTCTAGTTATACTTCCTGTTGTATATGTGTAGCTGATTTTTAAAATTCCAGGATAAGACTACATTTGCCCCAATTACATTTCATCTATTAGATTCAGCCTAATGTTCTAATTTGTCAGAATCTTTGTGGATCCTAACTCTGTCACCCAAAATGTCGTCTACACCTCCTAGCCTTGTGTCATCAGCAAATTTAGTAACTGTGTCATCTAAACCTCTATTGAATACTTTGCTAGACATGTTAAATTGCATAGGGCCAAGCAGAGATCCATGACACATTCCATTGGAGCCCTCTTTTTCCAAGGAGACATCAAATCAAAAATAACTAGACTTTGGATCTGGCCATTCAACCAGTTTTGAATGCTATATTATTGTTCAGCCTGAAATTCTCTATTCTGTCCGTAAGAACAGAATGTAAGACTTTGCCAAAAAGAATTGGAAGTTGAGGGGATGCCCATCAATTTGGCAATGGCTGAACAAGTTGTGGCATATGATTGTAATGGAATACTATTGTGCTATAAGAAATGATGAGCAAAATGCTTTCAGAGAAACTTGGGAAGACTCACATGAACTGATGCAAAGTGAAATGAGCAAACCAGGAGAACACTGCATGATGAGCAACTGTGAATGACTTATTCTTAGCAAAAAACAATGATCTAAGACAATTCCAAAAGAGTTGTGATGAAAAAAGCTATCCACCTCCAGAGAAAGAACTGATGAAGGCTGATTGCAGATTAAAGCAAACTATTTTTCTTTCTTTTTTTTTTGGAGGGCAATTGGGGGTAAGTGACTTGCCTAAAGTCACAGGGCTAGTAAGTGTGTCAAGTGTCTGAGGCCACATTTGAACTCAAGGCCTCCTGACTCCAGGGCCGGTGCTCTATTCACTGCACCACCTAGCTGCCCTTGCAAACTATTTTTCAATTTATTTTTTCATGGTTTTTTTTTGTCTGTGTTTTCCTTCACAACATGACTAATGTGGAAATATGTTTTACATGATTGCACATGTATAAGCTATATTAAATTGTTTACTGTATCAGAGAGGGAGGGAGAGAATTTGAAACTCAAACTTTTAAAAAATAAATGTTAAAAATTGTTTTTATATGTGATAGAGAAAAATGATATATTCAGCTTTAAAAAAATTTTTTAAAGACTTTGCCAAATGCTTTTCTAAAAGTTAGGAAAACTCTATTTACAACATTTTCCTAACCTAGCAGACCAATAATATTGCCAAAAATGGATACAAGATTAGGCTGACATGATCTGTTTCTGCTGAACCTATGCTGGTGATTACTACTTCACTTTCTATATGATCACTAGGCATCCTTTTAATAACTTACTCTATATTTTGGCCAAGATTCAAAGTCAAGTTCACTGGCCTGTGGTTTGCAGATTCTATTCTCTATCCTTTTTAAAGTATTGAAAGGGAAATGAATGTAGAAAACTAAAAATAAATAAATAAATGCTGAAAAAAATATCATAGATGCAGCACTGTCCCCATCACACAGCTTATGGTGGGAGTCGGGGCAGTTTAAAGACATCTGATAACAGAGGAATCTGGAGATTCCAGATTGGAGATCTATGGCACTGGAGGGTCTGATGCCTGCACTGGGGAAGACCATACTGACAAAGCGGATGTTAAATTGTTCTCATTTGGTTCAAAAATTCTGAGTAAAGGTTTAAACAATAAAAGAAAAAAAAGAATTGGAAGGACATTTGCCCTTTCCTAATCCTGTGGTATCTCTCCTATTCTCCATGATCATTCAAAGGTCAAGTAATCACACCTACCAGTTTTTTTCATATGTCTGAATAAGATGCAATCCACAAGAGCCATTTTCCAAGCATAGGTAACTTGCCCAAGGTTACACGGCCAGTTTTGTGTGTGTGTGTGTGTGTGTGTGTGTGGGGGGGTGCTAATTATCTGAGGCTGGAACCGATCCCAGGTCCTCCCGATTCCAGGGCTGGTGCTCTTACTCAGTGTCTCTACTTCTTCCTTCTTCTTTTACTACAGTGATGATGACCAGTTTTCTCCTTCCTCTTTCCCTTTTAGTTTAAAGCTTATGTTTATATTTTAGAGACTCTAGAGAAATACATACTTGAAAGTCTTTATTAGGTGCATTCTGTTCCTGAATCAGCAACCCATCATCTCTATATTTTAAATAGCAGTTCAGAAATCCAAGTTTTATTGTCAGACACCACCTTCTAAACCAGTCCTAGGGCCCTTTTGTCCTGGGGTTAGGCTTTGTACTATGGACATACAACATTTGCCTGGTAAATATGAAAGTTCATTTCTAGGGCCCGGGATTTTATATTTTTCTCGGGTTAAAATCAATAGAGAGAACTTTTACCATCACTCATGAACACTATTTCTGTTACCAAGAGTTCATAGTTTACCTTACTGAAGGAAAAGGTAAAGGAATTCAGCTAGATAAAGAAGGAAAATAATTAGGAAATGGACCATGCCAAAAATATATCCTGGTCTCCAATAATTTTCATACCAGCAACAGGAATCTGTGTTTTAAGTGCTTATTGGGTTGAATACATCCATACTGTGGCCCTTCATTGTAGATTGTTCCAGTAGGGTCAAAGAAAGGTACATAGCCATCCTTGCCAGTACAGAGATAGACTTTCTCCAGCTGCAGTTTGTAAGCTGAATTGAGGTTCTGCTCAGGATTCCAAAGTACACGGCCATAGAGGATCTGACCTATAAAAACAGAGAGGCAGGAACAAGGTCAGGATTTGAGTTTAGGAGAGAAAAAATGGAGGGAGGAGGTTGAGGTTGAGAGAATGGAATGATTTTAGATACTTGCACAATAGCATATTGGATTTATTCTAATGTTTTCATGTGCTTTATCTCATTGGTCTTAAACCACACCAAAGAAGTAGAGAGGAGGCAGGGATTGAGAGATTGAGTGATTTACCTGAGTTTACTCAAAGGATAAATGGCAGAGGCTGGTTTAGGTCTTACTGCTAATCACTGCCAAGGGTTGTACTTGGTGTGCTACCTTGGGTTGAATCAACAGAAAGGAAGAATGTCTGGCCAAAACCTAGAAGGGTCATAGGTCTAAATCTGGAAGGTGACTGAGAAGCCATCTAGTTCAGCAGTTCTCAAAGTATGGTCCATACATCCATTGGAGTCCCTCTTACAGGAGGTTCGAGAGATTAAAAGTATTTTCATGATAATAGATGTTATCTGCTTCTTAAAATACTCCTCCCTTTTCTAATTTCATATCTGTGTGCAGGCCAAAGTTTTTTTCATATACTTCAACCAAAACAACATATCATGATAGACTGAATAAAGCAGATTTGAGAAACTAGCTGGCTTTTATTAAGCCAACAATTAAAGAGATTTGCAAATGTATATAAAACAAAATGTCATCCACGTCCAGACAAAGAAATATGGAATCTAAATGCAGATCAAAGCATATTTTTTGTTTTGTTTTTTTCTTTCTCATGGTTCCTCCCATACATTCTAATTCTTCTATACAATATGACTAATGTGGAAATATGTTTAATAAGAATGCGTATGTAGAACCTATATTGGATTGCATGCTATCTTGGGGAGGGGGGAAGGAAGGGAGGTGGAGAAAATTTTAAACTAATAAAAGTAAATGTTGCAAACTAAAAATAAATAAATTTGTGAAAAAACAAAGGAAAACTTTTTAAAAAGTATATAAAACAATGCCATTCTTCACATTAATTTTTTTGTTTTGGAATATATGGTTATTTTTCATAAAAAGTTTTATTTATTTTAACATGCAATGGGTTTGTTATTGTTATATTATTGTATTGCTAATAATATTGTTATAGTAAATATATATTACAGTTTAAATGAATTAATGAATATTTTAAAATTTATCATTATTACTTCTTAATGTTAAATATCAATAGATATAACCTACATAAACAAAAGCTCTCTGGGGTATTCAATCATTTTTAAGAGTGCAAAGAGGTCCTGAGACCAAAAATTTTGACAACCACTGTTCTTATCTGATTCCCTCATTTTGAAAATGAGCAAACTGCAACCCAGGGAAGTTCAGTAACTTATTAGAAGTCATAAAAGTCTTAGAGAACAGTGAGATTTGAATCCAGGTCCTCTGATTCCAGAATCAGTGTTTTCTTTTGCTATCCTAAGCCATTTTAGCCTCTGTAAAATTACACTTTGGGGAATTTATGCTAAGGATGTCAAAGTGAAAGCTCATATGAAGAGATATCTGTCTTGTTTTTCTGCCTTTTTCTCCTGAGATCCAGGTAGAGATGTAGGATAGGCTTACCCTTTGAAAAAGCCCCTTTGTAATCCATTTCTGCCAGTGACATGTCAGATGTGCTGGGGTCCATCAGGAACACTTTCTCATTGTTGCACAGCTGAAACTCAGTGTTGAGGGAATAGACAACCGGCACCGGGCGGTTAGTCTGCTGGAATGCAATAGGTATCAGAAATCTAAACCAAGGAGAGAAACAAGCACTCTGTGAAGGGGTGGATCACGTTTCAGGTAATCCTGTCTTCATCACGGCACCGAGCATGGAGGACCAAGTCGGTGAGTTGTCTGGAGATGAGGCCACATGAGAACTGGGAGAAGGAACTAGGGTAGTTGTCTTTTGTTCTAAAAGAGGAACATGACCCCCATTTGGGGTTGCGACCCACAGTTTAAGAAGTACTGCAGGGGTCGCAAGTGGCAAAAGTTTAAGAAGCCCTGATCTGGCTCAGAAGGCCCTTCCCTGGACAGTAAGAGAATTTCAGGTGCTGCGTTTGTAAGTGCCCAAGGGTGTAACCACCTTTGTGTGTGACTGAGGAGGGGAGGTGGAGAAGTAGATCGTGCAAAGTAAGTAGCTTGAGAATCTGAGCAATTAGGGTGCTTGAAGGAGAGTCAACATGCATGTTGAAATCCCCTATTACGAGGACAGGCATTGGAGAAGAAAACTATAATCCAAGTATTAAAGTCATTGAGGAAGGAAGGGGAGGTCTGTAGACCAGAAGTGTCAAACACATAGCCCTCAGGTCACATGTGACCTATGACAATCCTGACTGTGGCCCAAACAAGCTTAACATGTAATTGGGAAATATTTAACAAAATAAATGAAAATGCAACAAAACATTGATAAGGTTAATACGTGTTTTTCTAACTCAACATGTGGCCTGCAGGCCTCTTTAGTTATGGTTTGGTGGCCCCTTTTTCTATATGAGTTTGACACCATTGCTGCAGACAGTAATTACCAGGACTTTGATTGGATGGAAGACATGGCTTGTATGGGCCTCCAAGGAGGCAAGGTTACTGAGTGATAGTGAAAATCACTGGTGGTCTCCATTTTCCATCCATCCTTAAGTCTCAATCATATTACTGTTATCTCCTGTCTCTTAGGATTTTCCAACCTTGACTCAAAATTTCCCATGCTTCCCTTCCCACCAATTCTTCTTTTTTCAGGAACTAGAGATTTGAAACTGTTTGAAACCCAAAACTTCTGGATTCCTTTTAAAGCCTGGAACCCTAATTAATTAATACATAAAATAAACTAATCAGCATTCCTTCTTACATGACACCCGAATGGTAGATATCCAATTCACTCCTTGGGTCCTTCTTTCTAAAGACATTTTCAGTGCAGTCCCACCCCCATGGACAGAGCGCCCGATTATTCAGGCCTCAACTGATAAAGAATGAGGCCAATGCATTCTCCCACCTTTCTGGAGCGTGTGCCGTGCAGGGCAGTGGCTTGTCTCCGAGGTCAATCCACGGCTGTGTGGGCTGTACAGTACAAGGGATTAAGTAGATGGTATACTCCCCTGAGTAGTCCTTCCTGGAAATAGAAAGAGGAAGCCAGAGTTGATACAAGAGAGGCTGATGTCATCGAACAAAGAGTTGTGTTTGAGGAATATGTGCACAGCAAATTCTGTGGAACAGAGGCTGTTGTTTTAACATTCAGGCCATCACTCGGAGATTGAAAAGAATGCTATTTCCATTTACTGGCGCTTCTAGCATAACAAATGAGAAAATAAAATTGTTTAAAATCTGAGAGATAAAGAAAAACACACAGATACAAATTATGGTCATTTCTTTTTGATTCTTGGTGAAAATTCCCTCATAATTACTATTTTGTGTTTCTTATTGACTGAGAACACACTAGCAGAGGGGCCGTGGGTTGAGATAATTTTTATTTCCCAAGCCAAATTCATGAAAACAACGGCAGAGAAGAGGTGTGGCCACCATTACTAACTCCTGTGTTTGGGGCAAGTTTTTTCTGACCTTCCCGTTGGGGGTGGGGAGAAAGTGTCAAGGCTCACCATCTATCAGAAGGCTATCTTGCAGCTTCTCCACCCCATAGAATTGAAAACAAAAATTCCCTTAGCCATTCTGGTGGAGTTGCCCCAAGGGTCCCTGTTGGCAGGACACTGCCTTCTACATCTTCTATGGACCTCATATACACCACTTCCTAATGGGATAAAATAAAATAAACACTTCCATCTATGGTCTGTGACCCAAATTTTACAGGACAAATCTTTTTAATAAAAAAATATTTTATTTATACATATTTATATAAAAATTTATAATATATAAATCATAAAAAATAAAAACATTTGTAAAATTTGAATTCAGTCAAAAGGCCATACTTTAGGATTGAGAGGCCACAGGTTGCCCATCCCCGGACCAGGCCATAGTATTGGACATACCCTCTACTTATAAATATCAAGAAAGGATTAATATAGGGAGATACTCATTTGCCAAAAGTGTCACTGTTGTGGGGGGGGACAGCAGAGAGTCCAAATAGGAGAAGGATTCCCAATAGGGCAACATTTGCTATACAGTTTTTAACCTTTTTGTGTATCATGGTGAAGCCTATAGTCCCCTTCTCAGAATAATATTTTTTTTGGAGGACAGTTGGGGTTAAGTGACTTGCCTAAGGTCACACGGCAGTTTTTGTGTTGAGTGTTTGAGGATGGATTTGAACTCAGGTCCTACTGACTCCAGGACCGGTGCTCTATTCACTGTGCCACCTAGCCACCCCTCAGAATAATATTTTTAAATGCATAATATATATAGGATTCCGAAGGAAACCATATTATATTGACATGGAATTCTGTGGTTAGAAGGGACCTGCTGCAGTAGGAGTTTACACCCTCTGCCTCCCCTGCCTTGACACAGATGAAAGTCTGAGCTGTTTATTACACATGGCTTCCCTCCCATCCATTCGCTCCCAATTCCTTTATCACATATTTCTTTTCTATTTCCTTATCCACATACAGGTTGCTTCCTTCCAGCAGAATGTAAGGCCCTTGAGAGCATACCTGTTGAGTATAATTAAATACTATAGTACTCTCCCTGGGATTCTTGTCAAGTCAAGTCAGCAAGCATTTATTAAGTGGCCAAGTTGTGCCAGTTAGGCAATGAAATACCTACTATGTACCAGGCACTGTGCTAAACACATACAGAGGCAAAAAAGAAAAGAAAAGATGAGAAGAGAAGAGAGGAGAGGGGAGGAGAAGGGAGGGGAGGGGAGGGGAGAAGAGGAGAGGGGAGGAGAGGAGAGGAGAGGAGAGGAGAGGAGAGGAGAGAAGAGAAAAAAGAAAAAAGGCCCTGCTCTCACGGATCTCACAACCAAATAGAGAGACAACATATAAACTACTCTGTTGTTGTTTTTCAGTCCCATCTGACTTCTCATGCTCCCATTTGGGGTTTTCTTGGCAATGATACTGGAGTGATTTGCCCCTTCCTTCTCCAACTTACTTTACAGATGAGGAAACTGAGGCAAACGGGGTCACACTGTTAATAAGTGGGTCACTCAGGGTGTGAGTGACTCAGGGTCACACTGTTAATAAGTGTTTGAGGTTGGATTTGAACTCAAGAAAATGAGTCTTCCTTGACTCTATGCCCTGTGCTACCTCATCCAGATCTTCTCTTTTGCCCTAAATATCCTGCTGGACCACCTCATCCATGGAAGTCTCTTTTTAAACCCTGAAAGTAATTCTTCTTGCCCCCCACTCCTAAAAAACAGCTGCGAACATGAGAAACCTACCCACCTGTTATAAGAACTCGTCGCCCTCCAGAGCTGATATGGTGAATCAAAAGTCTGGGCACTCCATAAAAGCTGAAGATCAAACTCAATTCCTCCTAGGTGGTCTGGAGTCATTATGAAAGACTTCACATCTGGGAGGGTGTGGTGTTCCATGACAAAGTATCCTGGACCAAGAAGGGGAAACACCCTGCTGTATGATTGTAGTGTCTTAGTAAGAAATACCCTGTATGTCATAATATATACCAGGATCTACAGCTACGATGGACCCCAGAGCTTTACAGTAATTGTACAACTGTGTTAAATATTACTGCAAAACACATATTATTTCCAGAACTTAGAATGTTCCCCATTCTATGTGGAAAAGTGTGATATCTCACACGAGCCCATCACCCTACAAATACTTACAGTGATCATAACTCTCTTAATATGCACAAACAATATGAATGTGCTTCACAGAGATGCTAATGAGGAGATTAACAGTAGCCATTTATATGCAAAATTGAGCTCTGAAACTTAGCCAGCATATCCCTAGGAAAAAGGGCTGCTGAAATATATTGATTTCTATCTGCTTATGATTTGTCAATGTGTTGATATTGATCAATATATGTTAATTTCAAATATATTGACTGAGTGATTTTGGTGGCCAATTTCTTAGCTGTAACATCCTGAGGGCTACCCTTTCCATTCCTGGGCTTTGTGACAACAGCCACAGCTCTGTGCCCATTATGTCTAATATATAGGTTGCTGGCTACTAAAATTTCTATCATGGACTCTAATGAGTTTAAGGAATATGTGGGCGGGAGTTTCATTTAAGATGTAAGTAACTATTAATCCTCACAGCCATGATGCAAATGGTCAGGCCACTAAAGATGGTACAAACTGTTAAGCCAGTCCTGAAGCTGACCACTGTCCAGTAAGACCTGCCAGATTCCTTATCCCTTAACATGCCAGTCTGTTTGACAACAGCCATTAGGCTTGCTGAATTCCAGATGTACAGCATCCCAAATAACTGTCTTCATCATCTCACCCCAGACCTATGTGAAAACTTAAGAGATAACCCAGACTATTCTCTGAATACTGCTCATTTGTCCATCTGTCCTTTCTTTGTATTTCAAGAGTTGCCATTGAAAGTATGGAGTTAAGTGGCCCCCTAATGAACATTACATCTCCTCTATGACTATGCCATAATGGGTTTTTAGATTCATTCTTTGTTCTCCACCCTTACCCCTCAATCTCTCCCTAGGACTCACTACACCCACAAAAGTAAGAAGGCAACAATGCCTCTCTTGATACTGCAACTACAAAAACAGTATCACAAGTCATAGTCATATTCACAAATGTAACACAGAGACAACATCAGGAAAGGCTATTGCCTTGTTACAAAGATCAGCTGGGGTGGGGGATGAGTCCTGGGGTGTGCTTCTAGTATTTTTATTCTACGTGAATCTCCATGCTTGTATGTGGCACTGATCGGGGGGGTTGGCTTAGCTATTATTTGTGTAATAATATTGGACTCCTGGCTGAAGGTCGACTCACTCTTTGCCAATTTCATATTGGCTGAAATATCAACATAATATAAGCTTTGACTCTCGAAAAGGTCAAAGCTGCTTAATAATTCCATTTAGGATTATTCATAGCCTTATATATAGCCTCAGGCTAGGAAGGACCATTTTATAGGGAAGAGAACACAACAGATACTACCTCTGAATTTGGCGTGGGTCTTGAATTCGATGACCAAACGGCCATCCTCTCGAATATAGATCCTTATTATCTGAAGCCTTGCCGAGAGCACGCTTTCTGTCTGAATTCCTGCCAAGGTAAATGATACAAAACAATCAAAGTCAGGGGATAGAAGGAAATCGATGAAAACACTGATCTATATTGGCTTTTCCCGAGGGGCACATCTAAATTATGAAATGCTAAGAGACAATGACCATATTTAAATCAGCTGGAATATATTGTGCCTACACTATGTAGATGAGCTCTACGTTAACCTTTTATTATGGTCCAGGTGAAGGCTGCCATTACTAATTACTGCTCCATTCCATATCTAACAAAATAAATGACCACAACTAGACACACTGTACATAGACCCTGATATCATGATGTCACTTTGGTCTTCAAGCATGAAAGAAAAACAACTTATTTATCCTCAGAAACCCACTCTTGTTAATATGCTTTCTTTCATGGTCCCCTTACTACTAAGAAACAGCCTCCAGTCCATCCCATAGCCCAAAATATCTGATTCTCTATTATAACCTAAAGCATGGTAACAATTTGTTTACTTTATCTTATTTCACTCTGTGGCAATCCTTGAGGAGCTGGTAGAAACCTGATGGATAAATGGAATCCTCTGACTACCAGAAATCCAAAGAGAAGCTTGAGAAAGCCACTCCATGTATGAGAAATAGAATATTACTAAGCCACAGCTTAATGTTGGTGCGTTGAATCATAGTACACAAAAGCTTTAGTAACTGAATCACTGGGGAAAAAGGAAGTGTTAAAATAGGAAAATTTCAGGCACAACTCCAGGAAAACATTCTTGACCGAGTTCTATTAAAATGAAACGTAGTCAACCTTGAGTGAAACCCTACTTTGCTGACAGTATAATGGAGAAGGGAACCTGGGTGTATGAAGGCCACTTGAGCAGTGTACAAGGTCCTACTGAGCTAGAAAGGGTTCAAGTACTAGCTCAAAGACCCAGAGCCAGACTATATACCTCTGTCTGAAGACCAACTTAGCTAAGCTGAGGGTCTCCTTCCCATAAGACTCATCACTCAGTGTGAATTTGTGCAGTCATAGCAATTCATGAAGATAATCTAAGGTACAGAAAGGCTTCAACCCAGCTGGTGTGAAATATATACACAGATGACACCTTGAATCCCTGAAATTAGTGTAGTTAAAGGAAATGGAAGTCCAAGGCTAAGACTATCAAAGAGAGGCAGAGACCAGCATCCAGCAGCCCTTTATACTCTGAGAGATGTGAATTCCTGCGTGTGAAAACAGAAGAAAACAATACTCTCTGGGACCCTTCAGTTGGGTGGGCCAGACTTCTGACAGATTTTTCAATTTTGAGATGTTTCTTGAGTTTTGAAGGCCATTCTTCTGCTCAAGCATCATGCTTCGTCTCCAGCTGTCAAGCCACGGAGGATGGATATCTTCCCATCCACAATGCATAAGTTTTTGTGTCTGTGTGCATGGAGATCACGCACAACATGATAGGCAGGTTAGGACTTCCCGCTTGGTATTCTGTAGTGTTAGCTGGCCCTGGCATCTGATAACTGCTTTCCTGTACAGCTAGCTTCCCCTGACACCTGACAAATGGGGATATTCTACTTTTTTATGGCCCAAATGGATATGTACTTTGTTTATGTAACTAGTGTACAGAAACATGGGATTATTCCCTTGGACAATGAAGAAAGTGTATGGAAGAGAAGGATTTGGCCACTGTTAAAGACTGTTGGGTAAAGTTTGTTAGTATCCCAGAGGAAAAGAAGGCAGTAGGAGAGAAATGTGGGTACCTGTTCTCCAGAGAACAGTGTCATAGAAGAAAGAGAACTCCATTTCTGTGTGGTGATCAAGGGAGGCCCAGCCCCTGGGCGCTGTCACATAGATGTACGACACATACAGGGGAACGTGGACAGTCAGGAATGACTGAGCAGAGTCTCTCACCTGATAAACAAAGAAGAGGAGACTTGGTTTTGGAGCAGGTATGGAGGGGAGGGGAGGAGGAAAAAAAGAAACGTTAATTCCCACCAGAGAAGTGTCCAGGGTCACACAGCTAGTAAGGGTCTGAAACAGGATTTGAACTCAGGCCTTCTTTATAAGGCCATGGGATTCAGGATTTAGACTCAGACCATGTCCAATCTCCTAATTTTTACAGATGAGGAAATGTAGGAACATAATGTGATTTTAATACATGTTCTCAAAGTCCAAATCCTTTATACTAGACCATATTTTCTAATAGCCAGAAAGAATGAATGTCCTAAAAAAAAGGCCTATATAAATTAGATTCAGAAAACACATATTGATACAAGGTATAGGACATCAGGTATGCCAAAGCCTGAATGCTGTATGTTGGTGGAATATCACCATTAAATGTTTTACATACCTGAAATTTTCCAAGAAAGTGCTCACTGAAGTGTGGAGATAAAATGCTATGTAATTTATCTTCTTATTCCATACATTTGGGTTAATTTTCCACTTTATTCAAGGCAAAAAGAATCCCTAATTAAGAAGTGCCCCACTGGAAAAAATTTAATGGAAAAGAAAATCTGACATTTCCTCCAGAGGCCTCAATGAACAAGACATATTGTGTTAAATGTTATCACTTGATTTTTTGGCTAGGTGTTATTATATACTAATATGTCGATAGTGTTCAGATTCTCTTGTGTCTCAAATTAGAAACGCTGAACATTCAGACTTCACAGAAGTACTTCAAGGGAAGATTTATGTGCCTGTTCAGTGCTTAAACCAATAAAAGGCAGAGAAAACGAGTCCCCTGTCCCGAGATGCCTTTCACAACCTCCCAGGTTGCCTGCAATTTCAGATTCTAGTGTAAAGCTTCTCACCAGCCTCTCCTGACTCTCTATTAATTCCAAGATCCAGTCCAGAATTACTCATTCTGCTTTCCTTGCACAAGCTCCAGCTTGCCTCAAGAGCCTAGTTATGTGTTTTTCTTTCCTTCCTTCCAGTAACTCACTTAGCACAGATCTTGCTGTGTCTAACGCAACCCCATGATGCCTGTCCCAGGAGGCTTAGCAACACTCTAGTCTATTTAACTGACAAAACGATCCTGCCCTGGCAAGCGTGTCTTCATAAACCCTCTAAATCTGTTATTGCTTGGGTTAACTTTGGGTCAATTTGATTGGTTACCTCTGTTTTTGTTTTGTTTTTTTTTAATATGCCTTGAATAGCTTTGTAGAGCCCTTGCTGTCCATTTATAGAGTGGGGAAAATCAAAGAAGAAGGCCTGGTCTTTATCCTTGAGGGCCTGTGAACATATGATGTCTATCCAAAGAATATGAAATTAGTTACAATGGATGAGTGGTAAGAATGCTATTAGAAAAGTAAGCATAATATTATACTGGGCAGAAGCAAAGAAAGGTCAGTGTCAAAAGCTGACGAAATGAGCTGGCCGGCGATTTACCATAAGCATATGGAGGTCAGGGCTTTTCTGGGCACATAGCCGTCTTGTGAGAAAGAGTCAATGGTCCAGGTACTTTTTTTAATCAGGCCCAGGGGAGTCCCCTAAGCTGTCCAGAATCATTAATGTGTTCTCCTGGTCTAGGGACATAGCTATCCATTCAGTTTCTCCAAAAACCAGCTGGACACATAAAAAGTCTTCCATCTTACTATGTCTGAAGTACATACAGCATGCTGTTAAAAGCTGCTTCAGCTAGGGGAGGAAAGTCCTAGCTGTTGCCTTGAGTAGTCTCTTATGATCCTGTTTCCTAATTATGCTCAGTAGAGTTAGTGACTGCTGCTTCTTAAATGCCTACTGTGTGCAAAGTACTGTGCTCGGGACTTAGGACACATTTAGGTAAGTAAGACCTATACTCCTTGTCCTCACAGAGCTTACAATTTAACTGGGAGGTCATAAGAGGTCATAATAACCCCAATTGCTTAGGGGTGGCCAGGTGGCGTAGTAAGAGCACTGGCCCCAGAGTCGGGATGACCCGGGATCCGGGCTCAGATACTTAGCACCACAGCCAGAAATAACTGGCCGTGTAACCTTGAGCAAATTACTTAACCCTAATTGCTTTAAAATCAAATGGGGTGGCTAGGTGGCACAGTGAATAGAGCACCAACCCTGGAGTCAGGAGGACCTGAGTTCAAATGCTGCCTCAGACACTTAACACAAAAAATAGCCGTGTGACCTTGGGCAAGCCACTTATCCTCAACTGTCCTCCAAAAAGCAAAAAAAAAAAAAAATACACAGCATTACATGGTAGACAGAGCCTGAAACTTGGGGTCAGGGTTCAAATTCTGCCCCTTAGGTTTACTGACCATAGTATGACTTTGAGCAGGTAATAACCACTCTGTGTCTTAGTTTCCTCATCTGTAAAATAAGTGGGTTGGATTCTGGTGGCCTCTAAAGTCCCTTCTCAACTCTAAAGCTATCTTCCTATGAAATATACAATACTACATAAAATAGCCATATAACACCAATAATGCAGAATAGAACAGAACATCATAAATAGATTACAAAGGGTTACATAAGGTTAGAGGAAGAAAAGGCTGTAATAACCCGGGATAGAATCTCAGTCAAAAGCCAGTTGGGGGTGTGTCCTGGAAATTGTAAATGGCCATGGCCAATGCAAAGACCCATCTTGTATAGCTACAACAAGAACTGAAAGCACTTGCTGTATTGGCACCATTAATGACCACCAAGTATGAGTATTTCTTTTTTTGCTTTTTGGAGGGGGTAATGGAGGGAAATTGGGGTTAAGCAACTTGCCCAAGGTCACACGGCTAGTAAGTGTTGAGTGTCTGACATTGGATTTGAACTCAGGTCCTCCTGACTCCAGTGTCAGTGCTCTATTCACTGGGCCACCTAGCCACCGCAAAGTATGAGTAGTGTTTCAAGAACATCTGCAGCCACCAGCTGTGAATGAACACCCTTACTGGGCATTACCAGGTAGTTCTGGATAACAACATGAGCCAGAATTTGTTCTTTAGTCAAAGACCCCACCTATGATGCTTAACTGTATGCAAAAAAACTAATCTTAGGCAAAAATAATCTGTGGGGTGGTGTGTTCCAAAGAAACAATGTTTACGTGTTCACATTCGGCAGTGGTGGTGGTCAATGGACTGATATGTAGGGGAGATAACAACATGGAAGCTTAAATACCAGTTTGTGTTATACTTCACCCTCCAATATGCTTTTCAGACAATAGAACAGTATGGCTGGTATATTGGGAAAAATCCCTGGACTTAGCATCAAAGGTCCTGGGTTTGAACCCCAACTCTGCCATTCTGGACAATTAATAATGTTCCTAGGCCTCGGTTTTGTTATCTGTAAATTGAGATAATTGTACAAGAACCCCTTCTGGTCCTCATTCTATAATTATTCAATGATCAGTTAGAAAAATGTGTAACCGAATGACCAATTATGCTAGTGTCAACCTCTCTCCAGTAGAGGGCAGGGGTGTACACAGAATGAGGAAAATCACAAATACAAATGAAATGCTTTACTCTAATTAAAGATACTTTCCCTAAGTAATTCTTGTGCTGTCCCTCTATGGGCTGCCCAAAGTCTGGTTGAAAAGTGTGAGCTGTTACTGGGGAGCAAATAACACATTTAAAAAACTCATTCTAATTACTCTGCTCAAGGATGCCCCAGAAATAATCACCCTCCCATGAACCAATTAGGCCATTCCCCCATTGGACTGAGCTCTGCGGGAGCAGGAACATCTTGTGCCTGCCTTGGGATGCCTCTTCTGTGACTAGGACTTCTGCCTACAAAGCATACAGCTGTCAACTGAATTAAATTTCAGACACTTATAAAGTGCCTCCTTTGTGCAAAGCACTGGGTGAGGATCCGGGGGTGGGAACAATAAAATAAGAGGGTGCCTCCACTTTCATGAAGATGACAGTCTAGAGGGTGCCATGACATACGAGAACAGCTACTCCATCAATTCATATGTGAGAGACAGTTAATTATAATATTGAGTCATCACAGTACAGTGAACCTGAAGCCGGGAGTCCTATGCTAAAATTCAGGATCTACTGCTCCCTCATTTTGTGACCCTGGCCACACAAGTCATTTTAAGCTTGAGTTTCAGT
Source organism: Petaurus breviceps papuanus (assembly GCF_028583685.1). NCBI lineage: Eukaryota > Metazoa > Chordata > Mammalia > Diprotodontia > Petauridae > Petaurus > Petaurus breviceps. The sequence goes on along the minus strand of NW_027185655.1, from coordinate 9,998,951 downwards.
TTCTTCACTTTTAAGATGGAGATGAAGGACACTTGCATTTCTGACCTGATAGGATTGTAAGGAAAGTATTCTGTAAATCGTAAAGTGCGAGAGCAATGTAAGTTATTATAAGAGGCATGAGTGTGTGTGTGTGTGGGGGGGGGGGATAAGCATTTATTAGACATCTACTATGTGCCAAGCACTGTACTAAACTCTGTACAAATATCTCATTTGATTCTCATGTCAACCCTGTGAGGGAGGCACTGTTATTATTCCCATTTTATAGTAACATGGAAAACAATGCATTTTAATCATCCTCTCTCTGCAACATTTGGGCACTACAGAGCAACATCAAATTTTCAGGATAAGAATGTGGTCCATTTACTAAGCACTTACTGTATACCCAGTCTTGTATAATATATATATATACATACACACAGGTGCACACATGTGTATGTGTATACATACAGACATAGGCAATTTCTGGCAGCTGGGGGATCAGGAAAGGCTTCATGTAGGAGCCGGTACCTGACCTGAGCTTTAAAGGAAATCAGGCTTTCTCAAAGGTGATGATGAAATGGGGGACAGTTCCAGGGAGGGGGCTAGCCTAGACAAAGAACTTTTCTATATAGGGGTTTCTAAAAGGAGAAAATGTTGGTTCAATGTCAGGAAAACCCTCCTTCTCTCCTTATTAGAGGCGTCCCAAAGCAGGACAGACTGCCTTCGGAGGTAGTAGATTCCTCCTCCCTGGAGGTCTTTGAGCAGAGACCGGATTGAGTAGTGATGGATTCATGGGTGTATGGGTTGGACTGCATGGCGGCTGAAATCCCAGCCAGCTCTCACATTCTGTGACTCCATAACTTTGTACACTGAATTAGAGGTTGACCTCTCTGGTCCTCTCTTAGCCAGGGCCACTGATTGTCCTTAGCCTCAGAAACTCAGATTCTAAGACCTGAAAGAGACCTTACAGATCATCTTGGATAGCCCCACTCATTTAGAGCTGAGGAATTTGTGGTCCAGACGGCTGTGGTGACTTCATCAAATTGAACAACTAGTTAAGGGCAAACCTGAATCTTGGTCTAACACTCATTCCTACATTTACTGCCTCCCATTCACAAAGTGTTCTCACCTTCCTTCCTTCCTTCCTTCTCTTCCTTCCTCTCTTCTTCCTCCTTTCCATATGCTCCTCCCTTCTTTCTTTTCTTTCTTCCTCTCATCTGTCCCTTCCTTTCTTCTTCCTTTCCTCCTCTCCATCTCTTGCTTCCTTCTTTCTTCCCCTCTTGCTCCCCCTTCCTTCCTCCCTTTTCTCCCCTTCCCTCCTTCCTTCCTTCCTTCCTTCCTTCCTCCCTTCCTTCCTTCCCTCCTTCCTTCCTTCCTTCCTTCCTTCCTTCCTTCCTTCCTTCCTTCCTTCCT
>NW_027185655.1:9995027-9997549 GCF_028583685.1 Petaurus breviceps papuanus | reverse complement strand
CCTTCCTTCCTTCCTTCCTTCCTTCCTTCCTTCCTTCCTTCCTTCCTGCTGTCATGCTCCTCTTCAAGAACGGAGGACAAACAACAGCAACACAGCCAGAACTCAAACTCATTTCTTCCTGGCTCCAAGGTGTGCCCCCTACTCATGCATCTCACTGCTTTTCAAATATTTTACGAACCATAAGAAATGATGGTAACAGCTTAGACAATTCCTGCCCATCTACTTTACTCAGTAGTTTTGGTCCATTTTACGTGAGTGATGCTCCCACATTCATGACAGACAAGGGAGTATTATTCAGCCAGTGGAGTCAAAGTACCCAGGGCAGGTAAGGTGCAACCTTGGGCGCTCCATCATTGGACCTGGATTTTGTCTGAAGAGATGATCGAGGAGAGAAAACGAGGGGAGGGGGAAGAGCGAAGAGGGCTGCGGAAGCACACCTGGAAGTCGGCGGTTACGGATCCCCCACAGACGTCGATCAGCTCCGTCATGTCGTAATAAGCATCAAAGGTCCATGTGCAGCTTTTCAGGTTCAAGTGTTTGTAGAGCTGAATGGTCTTAGCCTCCCGCACCGTGGGGTCAAACTGGTAAGGACGATCATAGCCAGGGCCTAGGGCAATGCTGTCGTAGATGACTTCATCCAGGAATCCTGCTTCTGTGGACGAGAAAAGGAGTCCACACTGAAGCGAGGGAGCTTTATTAGGCAACGGTGTCAGGAGGGACCACTCAGCTCTTTCCTCCTCTATCTGGGTGACTATTAATAGCACGATGTGTGTACTTCAGATGTACCAAGGTAATGATATGCAAGCCTTGTTAAGTGCCCATTGCCACGTGTTAAATGCAGAGCTGGCTGCCAAAATAAACACAGGATGGGCTCATTTAATCCTCTAAGAGACAGCAGGAAGCCAGGAAGAAATGACGAATGAATGATCTTGGGGAGAAGAAGGTAAAATTGGTAGCTGGATATGTAGAAAAGAAAAACCAGACAAACAGTGGTCCTCACCTCACAGCCAGATGCCCACCCCGAGAGGGCAGCCATGTGGTGTGATGCCTCACACTCAGTTACTGGGTAACACAGTGACACCAAGGCAGAAATTCTCAACTTTTTAAACACTGAATTGTAAAAAATCATTATTGCAAAGAGCAAGAGAAATGCCCTTTTGTGTTGGCTTTCATAGTTTCTGAAAGCTCTGAAGGAAACTCAGAACTACTGAGTCTCAGAAATGGAAAGGATGTCAATGGTCATCTAGTCAAATTTGAACCTGAATAGCTTCTATGACATCATAACCATCAGGAAAGAAGGAAACAAGCATTTATTAAGTGCCTACTGGGTGCCAGATTGATATTCATAACAGTGGCACAACCACCCTGGGAGAAAGGTGCTAGTATTACCTCCATTCTACAGTTGGGGAAACTGAGGCAGACCAAGGTTAAGTGACTTGTCCAGGGTCACACACCAGGTTGAACTCAGGGCTTACTGGCTCCAGGCCCTGTATTCTCTAGACTGTGAAGTCATCAGGTTTTGAAGACTTTGAGTCTCCCAAAGAAGCCTACTCAATTACAGATAACTCAAATGGTTAAGAATTTTTTTTTCTTACTTCTAATCTGTATCTGCTGCTTTGTAGGTCAGCACCACCCTTTACCCCCCAGTTCTATTGTCTGGAGCCAAGCAGAATACGCTTAATGCCTTCTAGCACTCAGCCTCCAGTCTGGAGTCAAGCAGGCAGGATACTGGCATTCCCAGTGCTTACCTGAGATACCTTTCAGGTCCCCGATGGTGATGAGGTTTGAGCAGACATGTTGATGTCTGTAGATGGACTCCGATAAGAGAAAATGCACGTTGTGTAATGGCATTGTGGAGATTAGAGGCAGCATTCCATCCTGGTGTGGGATCTGGACCGAGATGTGGATCCTGGGGAAAAGTCAATACGGATCAGGCTAAAGTCCAAATGTATCTTAGTTACAGTTAACGAGCAGCCCAACAGATTCCCTCTCACCACCAGCGTTTTCCTTTGTCTTAAGAATGTCCAAAATGATCCCTCATTATAACATTTAAAGCTGGGTTTCATGTGTATAGGTAATATCTACACATATGGAATTAACATTTTTTAAAGTATCCTCAACCCTTTGAAATTACAACTTGAAATACAAAGATTTTTTTAAATTTATTGAATGAAGTGACTTTTAATTTTTCTTTCCTATAAAAAAAAAACCTTTCCTTCCTATACATTCAAGCTATTATGTGAATATTTAGTATCCTAAATGAAGAGTCAGATGAGATCTCAGGGACCATCTAGGCCAATCCTCCCATTCTGCAGAAAACCGAGACCCCAGAAGACGAAGTGACTTGGCCCAGATTTATCAGGTAACTAACGTCAGAATCAGGATTCAAACCCTGGTCAGCTGACCACAGAACTAGCACTCTTTGTACTGTACTAGGCTACCTTATATGATAGAGTCTGTAGGTCCGTCTCTCCCTCCTCTCTCCCCTTTCTTCCCTTCCTTTTTCCCTCTCTCTCCCTTTC
>NW_027185655.1:9994606-9995017 GCF_028583685.1 Petaurus breviceps papuanus | reverse complement strand
TCCCTTCCCCCTCCTTCCCTTTGTCTCTCCCCCTTTTCCCTCCCTCCCCCTTCCCTCTCCTTCCCTCTCCCTTCCCCTTCCTTCCCTTTGTCTCTCCCCCTTTTCCCTCCCTCCCCCTTCCCCCTTTTCCCTCCCTCCCCCTTTCCTCTCTCTCTCTCTCCCTTCCTCCCTCCCTCCTTCTCTCCCTTTCCCTGTCCCTCTCCATGAACTTTAGGACATCACAAGCCCCTATATTATGAACTGAGTTTTCTGCCACAAATCCCACCTATTACCACTGCTGACCTTTTACTCATCTTCCTCACCCTGTGTGGAATAACCTCCTACTTCCCTTCTACCATTCCACACCCTTGTCTTCAAGACTCATTTCCCCTGATTAAATAAATAGCAACCCTGCCTGAGCTTAAAGCAACC
>NW_027185655.1:9991584-9994596 GCF_028583685.1 Petaurus breviceps papuanus | reverse complement strand
GTATGGCAGGGACGAGTTCAATGTGAGGGTTGTTTCTGTATGGGGGCATGGCCAGAAAGGTCTGTAGTTAATTTATGCCAAGACAAGCTAGGGGTTGGGAAGCCCCCATAAGGGGCAGGGCCTTCTTGTGAAAAGTCATGTGTGGGGGCTGTTTGCTAGTGTTCCCCTCCCCCTACCAGTATATACTGGGTGTATGGGGTGTTCAGGAGGACTGGCATCTCTGGTGTGAGCCCCTTTCTGGGCCTTTTCCCACCTTTTGTGTCCGCCTGAATCACCCACCTCTCACCTAAAGCTATAAAATGATCAGTAAACCACCTCAGCAAACAGCTAAACCAAAGTGAGGGCACCTGACAGGCCTCGAATCAGTAGGTGCCTTAGATGAGATTCTACCCCCATCAGGTGACCACTCCCCCAGGGGAATGGGTGGATGAGAATGATGGGCTCCAAGAGCCGTGAAGGTGGCTGAAGCAGGCTCTGTGGTGCTCTTAGAGCTTGGTCGGGCACAGAAGACGCCAAGGTCATCCCCTGCCTCCTAGGGCACGGCCATTCATCTTTGGTCCTGCCACTGACTCTGATGACTCAGGAAGAGAGTGAGGCTGATGCCTTTGCACAAGTCTGCCTCACTTAGATCTAATTCATGCACAAGTCAAGACATCACTGGTCCTCTCTGAAAACAAAGGGCAAACACCACAGCACCAGGAGTTTGTGAGTCATGAGGGAAAGCCCGTAAGGGCAGGTTCTGCCTGGTAGCGCACGGGGATCGAGGGCTTTAGGGCTCTTCCTGGTTTTTTTGGTTAGAGACTAGCTGAGGGAAGCGGGGAGAGGTTATGGGTACTAGGCCACATTGCCTTGAGCATCTTTATACGGCAGCTGCTGTTCAGTCGTGTCCGACTCTGCAACCCCATCTGGGGTTTTCTCAGTAAAGACACTGCCATGTCCTTCTCCAGCACAGCATTTATACTATAGCATAATTCATTTGATTATAATCTCTTGTTATTCCTTGTATGTTTATAAACACACTGTTTATACAAATTGTCACTGTTTATTTTGTCATTCAGCTTGATTATAAGCCATTGAAAACTGATAAACATTCCTTGCGTACGCTCCCCGCTACAATACTCTAACCCAAACTGCTTAATGCTGCACAGTACAATATTTACTATTCTGTAGTACAATACGCTAACCAGAAGAGAGACTAAAAACCTTTAAGTTTTGCTCTTGCAGGAACCTTGGAGGCCTCTGGTCTAACCCCTCATTTTATGGATAAGGGATAATGGCCCTGGAGAGTTGAAGACAGAGCACAAGTCAGAATACACGTCTTCAAACTCTCGGTCCTTTCTTCAGCACAGAGATGCCTCAGTCCGAAAAAAAAAAAAATGCTTGTTGAGCTGAGCCAGAATCAAAAGGAAATTGTCTTTGTGGTTTGCTTTAATTTTTGGTCACTGGTTTCCATGACCAAATGCAAAGTCTGAGCAGGCTTCCTCAGAGCGGCAGAAACTCTAGGCTTAGCCTGTCTTTTCCAACTGGTAGCATCTGTTTATGTAGTTGTTGCTGGGATCTTTTCTTTATAATTCTTTTTCCAACTTGAGTAATTAGGGGGAGGGGGGATAAACGGTGTCTGGTGGACGTTACATACGGCTGTAGGGATTTCCTAGAGTAATTGATGGGGCCTCTGGAGGTTTTGCTCTCACCTGAAGGAAGTGGCACCCACAGTTTGGACCAAGTTTACATTCTTGTTCTTGACTGAGAAACAGGTGGAACAGGAGGTCTTGATATATTGATACAAAAAACAGGAGGGGGATGGGGAGAAAAAAATTCTCATTCTTTTCCTTCACTTTAACCATCAGGAAGTGGCAGGGCCAAGACGGGGCTTGTGATGAGGAGGGAAGGGTTCCTTCTCCCTCCATCATTTCCTTAAGGCTTGGCCATCTGGTCCAAATGGTTATCAGACAAAGTGACGGCAAACCTTCAACTACTACCATTTTGCACCATTTAGTGATATTTTCTTCATGTAAGATGAAGACAGAAACTCCTGTGTCCCTTCTTCTTCCTTAACTGCCACCACTCTCCCCTTTCTGTGGCTCTTTTCTTTTTGCAGTCTGTCACTTACCAGGACCACCCATCAGCACGAAGACTTTGCAGCAGACACCCACCATTTTTTAAAAAATAAGAAAGAACAAGCTTTGTCTTCAGATAGGTCTGAAACACCTACAGTGCCCCAGGATGCTGCTGCTAGTGCTCTGTCCCCGAAGTCACTGATTTTCCTTCTGTTAGGAATGTGGATTAGAAAGGTCTGAGTCTCCTTGGGACCCAGACTAGTGCTAGTACTGAGAAACATCACAGTGTAAAGAAAGTAGAATCAGAAGGTCTGCCTTGGTGTTGGCTTTGATCTCTCAGAACACACGAACCCAGGAGAGGCACTGATTCTCTCTGAGCCTAGTTTATACATGTATAAAACAGTGATGATAAAATATGAGGAAGAGAAGGGGGAGAAATAGTAGTAAGTAGGGGCAGTAATAGTAGTAGGGGCAGTAATAGTAGTAATAATAGTATAGTAGTAATAGTAATACTAGCAGTAATAGTAATAATAGTAGTAGTAATAGTGGCAATAGTAGTAGTAGTAATTGTAGTAGTTACAGTAGTAGCAATAGTAATAGTAGTACTAGTAACAGTAGTGATAGCAATAGTAGCAGAAATAGTAATAGCAATAATAATAGTATAGCAATAATAGTAGTAGTAATACTAATAGAAGTAGTAGTTATAGTAGTAGTAGTAATAGTGGCAGTAGTAGTAGTAATAGTAGTGGTAGTAGTAATTATAGTAGTAGCAGTAGTAATAATAGTAGTAATAGTAGCAGTACTAGTAACGGTAGTGATAGGTATAGTAGTAGTAGTAATAGCAATAATAATAGTATAGTAGTAATAGTAATACTAGCAGTAATAGTAATAATAGTAGTAGTACTAGTAACAGTAGTGATAATAATAGTAGCAGAAATAGTAATAGCAATAATAA
>NW_027185655.1:9986198-9991574 GCF_028583685.1 Petaurus breviceps papuanus | reverse complement strand
AACAGTAGTGATAATAATAGTAGCAGAAATAGTAATAGCAATAATAATAGTATAGCAATAATAGTAGCAGTAATACTAATAGAAGTAGTAGTTATAGTAGTAGTAGCAATAGTGGCAGTAGTAGTAGTAATACTAGTAGTAGCAGTAGTAATAATAGTAGTAATAGTAGCAGTACTAGTAACAGTAATGATAGTAGTAGTAGCAGTAATAATAGTATAGTAGTAATAGCAATAGTAGTCGTAGTAATAGTGGCAGTAGTAGTAGTAACACTAATAGTAGTATAGTAGTAATAATAGTAGTAGTAGTAGCAGTACTAGTAACAGTAATGATAGTAGTAGTAGTAGTAGTAGTACTAGTATAAGTCATGCTATATACTTTACAGGGCTAGCATAAAGTACATTGTGAACCTTCAAGTGTTATATATAAATGTGAGTTATTATTGTTCACAATAGAATTTTACAGGGATGTGCTGACTTCTCTGGGATCAGCTCACACCTGGACATAAACATTCTGCAATATCTAACGGATATTTACCATAGAAGGAATGCTTGAAGTACCTCTCAGTATAAAAGCAAATATACAGGCCAGTCAAATAGGCTTTATTTTCTGTTCCTCGCACATGACACTCCCTCTCTCTCACTGCCAAGCTTTTGCCCAATCTGCTCCCCCTGCCTGGGATGCCCTCTTTCCTCTCCTCAGCCTCCTAGAATCTCTAATTCTCTACATAAGGCATTTTCTGATTCACATGGCAAATATTAGTGCCTCTTCACTGAAATGATCTTGTCTTTATTTTGTGCAAACCCCAAACAAGACACTCCTCCAAACTCAGGGCATTTTCTCTGAGCATGCCCCCATACCTGGAATACCCTCCCTTCTCATCTCTGCCACCTGACTTCTCTGGCTTCCTTCAAGTCCCACCATCTTCAGGAAGCTTTTCCCAACCCCTTAATCTTGCTGTCTTCCCTCCAACATATCTTATATATGGTTTATGTATCCTTTATCTAGCAAACACAACTGTTTGCATGCTGTCTCCCCCATTAGACTGTGAGTGCCCTGAGAGCAGGGGCTGTCTTTTCACCATTCTTTACATCCCTAGCATTTAGCACTGTGCCCAACACATAGTAGGTGCTTCATAAATATTTACTTCCTGACTGACAGTAATCCCCTTCCATGGAATGTAAGCTCCTTGAGGGCAGGGATTGTTTCATTTTTTCTTTGCATTCACTCCCAGTGCCCACCACATAGTAGGTACTTTAAAAAATGCTTTTTCATTGATTAAAAAATACATGCATACGCACATGCTTAGTACTGATGGCATTGTAGGAAACACTAGAAGGGTGCTGGACTTGGCCAAACCCCTCCCTGGAGAAGGTGACACCTGGCTGACCTGTTGGGATGCTCCTTATGTTTGACATCAAGGTATTTCAGGGTAGCGATGAAGGACTGAGCTTGGAAGCCTCTGGCGGTCCCAGCCACAACAGGGGTGTGACAGATGGCACTGTCTGTCCCGATGGTAACGATGTTGCTTCTCAGGGGTGTCCCCAAGTGCCCCGCTTTGTCCACAGCCTTGGCCACACAGCGCACGTGGAATCTCCGGCTGAAGTAGATACTGTCTAGCACCTGCAAGAGGTCACACAGAGTCAGAAACTAGACCTTATCTCCCAGCTTTCTAAAGGCAGGATTGAAGCAAGTCCGCACATCCTCATCCCATCCTGGCCATCACACACACATACCATGTGGTTGACGCTGGTGAATGGTGTGTTGTCAGTGATGGTCTCAAAGGGAGACCTCGCGCCATTGCCATCGGTGGGCGTGGCCACTTCCCAGCTAAACCGGACAGAGGTCTGATTGATTCCAGCCTCCACGCAGCGTTCCTTCATGACGGGATACTTGGGGAAGTGAGGGTCACAAGGAGTGACACAGACCAGCGGGTACCCTGGGGAGGGCGATTTCTTGACCCCTTCCTTGGTCACTTCTTCCACATGGTCATAGTCAGCAAGCATGACCACCTGCAGAACAATGGACACAACGAAGCCTTAGGGGAGCTTGAGCATCAGGACTGAGAGCTGGACACCCCCCGCCCACATAAACATCACATAAATGGCAGTTTGTGGAGTCAGTATCACTTTGAAACCGAATCAGAATCTATGAAAAGAGGGGACCCCAAGAAAACAGAACAGAGCAGCAAACAGTGAAATATAGCTGAGCTTAAGCCTTTTCACATATGTAACCCAATTATTAAGTTATTCACCACGTCATGGAGAGAGAGTTAGATTCGGAGTTAGAAAGACCTTGCTTCAAATCCAGCCTCTGACACATACTGGCTGTGAGACTCTGGGCAAGTCACTTAACCTCTCAGATTTACAGTCAGATCTTCAAGACTGTCATAGTGGAGAAGGTGGCAATCAACATCAGTGGAAAGAATTCCCTCACCAGGTGGATGAAATTAAAAAATCAGTTCCCCCCCAAAGCCATTAAATTATTAGCTCCATAAGAATATAGAAATAAACCATAATAAATAACTATGTTCTTGCACATATAAGCATATGCCAAATAAATATAAGGAAATTGTCAGGGGAGATGTCACTAATTGGGAAAGAGGGATCAGAAAAGAAAAGGTTTTATACAGGAGGAAGCACCTGAAATGAGCTAGAAGGAAAGAAGAGGGGCTAAGAAGGGAGTGTGTTCTAGGCATCCAGAGCTAGCCTATAGTAAGGAATGAGAATGGGAGTTAGAGTGTTTTGTTTGAGGAACTGCAACAAAGCAGAAATAAACATTAAACACCTACTGTGTGCAAAGCTTCATGCCTTGGTGCTGGCAACCAGAGAGGTAAAAAATAGATGACAAAGGTTCTGCCTCACCTAATATCTCTTCTTTATACTATTTTTTTTGTTTTGCTTTTTTTTATATAAGTTTTGCCTTATATATCAGTCATTTGAATATCCCTCTCCCTTCTCTCCTCTTCTCCCTTTTTCTTCCCCTCCTCTCCTCCTCCTTCTCTCCCCACTTTTCTCTTTCCTTTTCTCTCTCTCTCTCTCTCTCTCTCTCTCTCTCTCTCTCTCTCTCTCTCTCCCGCCATGGTGAGAAAAAAAAAAAACAACCCACACCCATTCTCCAAATAACCATAATAATAATGTTCCATTGGCTCATATTATCCTGATATAGCACTTCTGAGTGCGAGAAAGGTTATTTCCTATGACTTAGTCTTATTTCTAATGGAGCTAATAGTTAAATGGGTTTTGGGACCAGATTTGTGATTTCATCCATCCTGGTAACTCCCTCATAAGGAAATTCCTTCCACTGACATGGATTGCCACCTTCTTGCTTGGGGAGCTGAGAAGTTAAGACAAAATGTATGTTTCCCAAGGGTAGAGACAGTTTCCTTTTTGACTTTTATGTTCCCAGCACAGAATAGGACTTAACAGATTCTTGTCGATTAACTTGTTAAATTTAAGTTAACTGAAGAAGTAGGATTTACTCCCACATTTCTTCATTAAATGTCAAGGTTACCATAGCAGCCCTTCATTAATTCCACTTTCACATTGTTCATTTATCATTCAGTCTTAAGTTAGAAATATAGTGACTTACTTTACAAACAGAAGGATCTGTGTCTATAAATATTCAGAGTAATATCCATGAAGTATCTTCTGATCTTACCTCCCATTTTTTTAGAGGCAATCGGGGTCGAGTGACTTGCCCAGGGTCACACAGTTTGTAAGTTTCTGAAACTGGATTTGAACTCAGGTCCTCCTGACTCCAGGGGGCAAGTGATCTATCCACTACACCACCTATTCCCAGATTCTTGTACTTGTTGCCACCATTAAAAATAAGGCTCCTATGACCTCTTCACAGTAAATCAAGAAGTCTTCCCTGTCCAAGGTCCTCTTTTCTTATACATACCCTCCAGGGGCTGTCTTCTTGTTGAGTCACTTACAATGGGTGGTGCTGGTAATATGAGACTCCCAGCAGCTTCCTGGTCTAGGATTGTCACCGTGGCAGTGGTCACGTCACCAAGGACTGCTTCCACGGGGTCATCAGGGCCCAGGACCAGAGAGAAGGACTCGTGCCATTCCCGATCTTCATTGGACAGAATCTCCACTTTGAACAGGATGTGATCCACGCCTGTATGACGGTGGCAAAGAGAAGGTTGGAAAGACCTGTTAGGACTGTGTTGGATTGTTTTATATACGCTTGGTTTTTTGCTAATTGTCTCGTTACTACTTAAAATGAAGAGAACCCATGTGATAGACAAAACCCCACTGTGGTAGACTCTTGGAAACATTCACCTGCAGATGTATTATTCAACACCATATGAGGATTAATGAGGCTTTTCTGATGATAGTTGGATGCAATAAAAATCTATGACTCGAAATAGATTCCACCCTGGCTACGTGTCTTCATTTAATTTTTTCTCTCTTTTACTAAAGTACATCCTCACATCCATCCCCTGAAGAACATCAACTCTTGGAACTACAAGGTTAGGCTAACCAAACAGGAAAATGGGGGCCTCACAGCAGCTCCACTCCAGAGCTCAGAAAGGGCTATTTCTATTTTCAAGATAAAGCAAGATCTCCCTCTCCTCCAAGCCCTGTCTTGGCGGGAAGGAGCATTGATGCTTTCCTAGACCACTGCTGCCCACTCCCATGGCTCTACAAACAAGGGCAGCATCAATACCAAGCGTAGGTTATTCAAACCTCGTTATGAAATAGCCCTAATGAGTAATTCTAAACCACACAGTTAATGTGGCCGGTTAAAACCATCAGGTGGGCTATCAAGGTAGCTTGCTAGCTTGACCCCACTCATTCTTCGTCTTCCCTCAGCTTCTATCTCCATTATGGCCTCCTGTGATAAATGCTGTGTAGAACATAGTATTTGTAATGTGAGGGTTCCTGACATCAGAGCATGCATTGCTTTGTAAACCCCAAAGGGCAACAAATGAATGGAAGATGGAAGCTGGGTATGTTCTTCATTGGTCAGTAAAATTATATGCTCACAAAATTGTATTTTTGGCCAAAATTTTATATGCATGCATGCATATATATAAACCTATATGTATATGTATGTGTGTCTCTCTGTATGTGTATATATAAATATATACACATACATGAAATTTTGGCTAAGAATATAATCATATATACAAACTTACTATCATACATGTTTTATATATTGACCAAGTACACAGATAGATATATAGTTACATATGTGTATATATGTATATGTGTGTATGTGTAAGATTCTGGCCAAGAATACAATTTCATGAGCATATAATTTTATGTTACTGAACATTAAAACATGCTCTGTCTGTGTATATATATGTGCATGTGTGTGTACACACACACACACACACACACACACACACACACACACATATATATA
>NW_027185655.1:9977291-9986098 GCF_028583685.1 Petaurus breviceps papuanus | reverse complement strand
TGTGTGTGTACACACACACACACACATATATATATTTTATATATATATATATATATATATATATATATATAGAGAGAGAGAGAGAGAGAGAGAGAGAGAGAGAGAGAGGAAAAGAGAAGGAGGGAGAGGGAGAGAGAGGGAGGAAGAAAATATGTTTTAATGCAATGGACCTAAAAACCTCTTCCTCATTATTTTTGCTAAATTACTATTACATTTTTCATTTTTTTTCCTGTATATACAGATGTTTTTTAGATATAATTTCTTTTTCCTTCCTTTACTTAATCCCTTCTTCCAATGCCAAATACATACTTCTCCCAGGAATAAATTCCCCATCTTGGGATTTCCTTTTCATTACCAGGACTGAACTTGAGGACACGGCTCTTGGGGTAATAATCCACACCAGACTGGGCAGAACCATCTCGAGTGCTACAGCGGACCCTGGAAGTCCGGTTCTGGTCTCCTCTCCGGATCACTTTGATGTTCAGAATTGCAAGAGCATCTGGCCCAGCAGGTTCCCGGACCTGGTATGCAGCCTCTTCAAACTCAATAGTTGGGGCTAAGAAAACAAAGTGGGGGGCAGGGGAAGAATCACAGGATCTCAGAGTTGGATCATTGAATTCAACTCAACCTAACCATGCTTTCTCTATCTCCAGCCCCGCCAATCCTCACTTGAAGACCTCTAGAAAGAGAGAAGCCAGTACCTCCCATGGTAGCCCACCATACTTCGGGACAGCTCTAATAGGAAGTTTTTCCCAACATTAAGCCTACATTCACTCTTTCCAATTCTCCTCCATTGCTCCTGCTTCTCTCCTATGACAGCAGAGATAATTAGGCTAATCTTTTTTTCCCAAACATTTCATAACGACTAGCACATATCCCTACATTTTCTTTTGCCTAGGTGAAGCATTCCTAGTTCCTTCTACTATCCCTCAGATGGCATGACTATGAGGCCCTCAGCATCCTGGTGACCCTCTTTCGTATGCTCTCTAGCTTTGCAATGAATTTTCCGGCATGTGGTTCCCAGAGCTGAATACAATACTCTAGGTACAGTCTGACTGAGACAAGGTACAGCAAGACTGCCACCTCCCTAGTCCTGGACATTAAATTGGCTTTTTTGACCATCACATTGCTGTTAATTCATATAAAACTCATAGTCTACTAAACCCCCAAATCTCTTTCTGATGAAATACTCTCTAGCCATAATTTTCTCATCTTGTCCTTGCAAACTAGATTTTTTGAACTCAAATGTGAGACTTTAAATCCATCCCTATTCAATTTGATCTTATTAGATTCAGCCCAACACTCGAGCCTTCCAAGGCCTTTTTGGGATTCTGATTCTGTCATTTACTGTGTTAGCAATTCTTTCCAGTTTTATGCCCTCTACAAATTTGATGAGCATTCATTATGTACCTCTATCCAAGTCACTGATAAAAATGTTAACCAGAACAGGGCCAAGTACAAATTACCAGGGCAGAGGTTCCCAAAATTTCTCGGTTCACAGTGTCCTTAATGTCTCAGTAATTTTTTCAAAGTGCCCTTTGGTCAAAAGAGATTCCTAACCATTCAAAATATTGTGTTTCCCTCAAAAATTAAAACCCCACCATCATGCCCTTGTGAGCACACAATTTGGGAACTGCGCCTGTAATAGAGACCTGGAAAGAATGTGCGATTCCGAGTGTGAGACTTGTTTCTTAAGAAAAAAGTTGATAAGTGTATTTCAATAGAACTGGTTTCCTATTTTTTAATATCTAAGAATAATATTCTGAGAAGGGATCCATAGGCTTTACCATTCCTGCCGTGGAAGGAAAGTTAATTCTCTCTCATTTCATCTCAAAGAACTTTATATCCCTCTTATCTACTTATTTTGCCTTGAATGTGTGTCTATACTGATGCAAAGTGAAATGAGCAGAACCAGAGTACAGTACATAGTAACAGCAATATTGTACAATGATCAACTGGGAATGACTTAGTTATTTCCAGCAATGTAGTGATCCAAGACAACTCTGAAGGACTTATGATGAAAAATGCTATCCATCCCCAGAAAAAGAACTGATGGTGTCTGAATACTGATTGAAGCATACTTTTATTAAAACTTATTTTTCTTGGTTTTTTTTTGGTCTATGTTTCTTTTTACAATATGACCAATATAGAACTACACATGTATAACCTATATGAAATTGCTTGCCTTCTCAATGTGGGTGGGAGGGAAGGTGGGAGAGCATTTGGAACCCCAAATTTAAAAAATGTTTAAAATTATTTTGCATGTAATTGGGGAAAAATAAAATGCTAAATAAGAAATTTTTAAAAAGAATGTGTCTGTGTCTTAATAGCTGATAAGCTTCTCGAAGACTTGAACCATGTTTAATCCTTTTTATCTTCCCTAAACCTCACAAAGTACATAATATATAGAAAGCATTTAATGTTTGTTAAATGAATGAATGAATGCTCTTCCCCAGCCCTCATAAAGTGTATAATTTATAGGAAGCACTTGATATTTGCTGAATGAAACACAAAAGGTTGATTATACATAAAGTTATATAGGACCATGGGTGACATAGAAATCTATCTTTATCACTACTGGCTAGGTCTTATAGCTCAAGTTTGAAAAAGCAATCTCATCAGGAACTATGAGGGAGAGAGTAAACGACATTCTCTCTGAAAGTCTCTTTTCAGTTTTCTATCAGCTATAAAGTCATGGTCTTCAACCATGAGAATAACTCACAGGAGATTGCCTTACGGACACCTCCTTTACCCACCAAGAACTCAGGATCGACTCTTCCTCAAGTTCTCCAACTATCTTGCTTTTAGAGAGGACAAGGGTTAAAAAGGATTAAAACATGGATCTCCCCTATTAGACCTAAGTCCCTTGAAGGTGAGAATCACAAATTATTCATCCATTCATCACTGCATCTTTCTCAGTGTCTGGCACAACACCTTTCCCATAACAGGTACTTAATAGATGTTAGTCATTACTAAACCGCCCTTTGAATTCCCACACTGTTTCTTTTTCCTGATTCTCCCCAATATCGAAAACCTTTCCTGTTGGTTATGACTACCTATTCACTCACCATCCTCTCCCCCACCTAGTACCAGAGGTATTAAATGGTAATTATGTCCCCAAACAAGTCTGCCTGCATCATTCATTACAATACTAACTTACTTAGACAGTTTATTTTTTAACTCATTAGATGAACCAATTTGTGTGAGGAAAGCTAATAAATTGCCCAAGACCCTTTCCAGGCAAGTGATACAGTCTTTCAAAGCAAAGGAAATATTGGCATCAGGGAGGTGAATTCTATTTTCAGCAACATGACTGAATTACCATATGTTTGGAACATGCCCATTTCCCTCTCTGTGGCCCAGCTTTTCAGGCCCTAATGGTACTCAGTGGTTGTCAGGAACACAGTGAAGATTGATTAGGTAATTAATAGCTCCAAAGTCCTTTGAATTCATTTTAGAAACTTAGAACCAACCTTCAAGAAAGCTGTCATTTGTTGCCCTAAGTTATAGAAACATGCTATTAGGTATTTTCAAGAGAACCTTCTGACTCCAAAGCACTTCTCATTTTTAATTATGTAAACACCATTACATTCCTATTCAAGTCAGCAATCACGAAGGCACCTTCTTATCTTACCATCTTCATCGTTGGATACGGTGATGGTGGCCATGTTGTTCTTGCCTATTCTTGCCCCACTCCAGTGGTTTCCAAGAGGATGGCCAAGGTAGACCCTGAACTGCTCCTCTGGCTCGAAAATGGAATCATCATTGATATAGACAGTGCAGTTCTTCACCTACATTAATCACATGGATTCAGACATAAAAAGAGGGCTCAACAATCTCCTGGCCATCTTTGGAAGATTATTCTATTGTGTGGCTATCTGAAGGCTGCAGAAATAGAGCTAAGGAAATACATCAGGGAGAGTCAAATGCATCCATTTGCAAAAGAGAACATATCAATATTCTTTAGTATTTTTCTTACTTCATAGATTCAATGCCATGATCTTTCCTGCTCAAATTCAAAGATGCAAGAGGGCAGGAAGGGACCTGGAGGTCTTCTGGTCCCACCCCACCCCCATTCTCTAGAGGAAGAAACTAAGAGTCAGGGAGGTTGAGTGATTTACCCCCCTCATCCAAAATCATCCAGTTCGAAGGCATCAGAACAGGTGATTTGAGTTCCCCCTTTTTTTGGAGGGGTGAAAGTAGGGCTGTTTGGGTTAAGTGACTTGCCCAAGGTCACATGGCTAGTAAGTGCGAGCAGGTGATTTGGGCAGCTGGGTGGCACAGAGGACAGACTGCAAGGCCTAGAGTCAGGAGGAGCTCAACTCTAATCTGGTCTCAGACATTTACTTACTAGCAGTGTGACCCCAAACAAATTTCTTAACCTTTTTCTGCCTCAGTTCCTTCATTTGTAAAATGTAATAATAGCACCTGCTTCCCAGAGTTGTTGTGGGGTTCAATGAGATAAGCATGTAAAGCGCTTAACACATTAAATACTATATAAATGTTAGCTAATGTGACCGCTTCTCATTTTTCACTCTGTTATAAATAAAGAACAAAGAAGGAAGGAAACAAATATTTACTAAGCACCTACTGAGAGATGTGGCCATTTTATATTCATTTTACAACTAAGGAAACTGAGGCGGACAGTGGTAAAGTGACTTGTCCAGGGTCACATAGCTAGTAAATAAGTATCTGAGGTTGTATTGAACTCAGGACTTCTGACCCCAGGCCCAGGACTTATTCCACTGTGTCACCAGTTGCTTCTAGATGCCTGTTAGAACACAGATGGTCACAAGACATTCAGTCCTTGATGACTTTAAAAGTTAGAATAGATGAATGGAAAAAAAAGTCTATTAATTGCTTACTATGTTTATAGTACTGAGTTTGGCACTTGCTGTACAAACAAAAGCAAAATGGTTCCTACTGTCAGGGAACTCATGTTCAAATGGGGGAGTTTCCATTAAGGAGTCAACAGCTGTCAGTGGTTTGGAGTGGTCCCAATGGCCCCTCTACTTATGGGCCAGGTTAATTTGGACACTGGTAGAGGCCTGCTGAGGGATGGGTCTCTGTACACAGTTATTAGCTTGCTTTGTTTTCAAAGAAAGAGAAAAGACTTCTTTTGATGTTAAAAATGACTTCAGGGGTGGCCAGGTAGCACAGCGAGTAAGAGCACCGGCTCCAGTGTCGGGATGACCTGGGGATAGAATCCAGGCTCAGACACTTAGCATCCACCCAGAAACACCTGGCCGTGTAACCTTGAGCACGTTACTTAGCCCCGATTGCTTAAAAAAAGAAATGATTTCAAATGGTAATGGAGAAATTCAGCCCTAGAACTTCCTAAGTCATACTGGTGGTTGACAAGAACATAGCTTAGGGGGCAGCTGAGTTCAAATCAGGTCTCAATTACTAGGGCAAAATACTGAGGCCATTCTTCTCTGATAGCATTTTTGATGAAGGCTAAGGGCAGGCTTGATCCCTTGATCCCATCCCCTCCCATCTTCTCCAGACTTCCTCCATTATCATTCCCACTACCCAAAGTATCTTCAATCTCTCCCCATCTACTAGAAGAAGCAGAATTGCAGAAGCTCAAAAGAAATACGAGATGTGCAAATTTAGAGACATCTTGACTCCAAATGTTCATACAGACCATTTGTGCCCGATCTGTGGTACAGCACTGCAAGCACATATTGGTCCAATCAGCCACAGTCAGACACACTGTCCCTTGATCCCAACCGAGTGATGGCAGTTTGGTTCTCGTGGAGAACCGAGGACAACCACCCCCAGTCAATCTACTGCATAAGAGGGTATCCTTTCTGCTGGGTACAAACATGGCCAAGTCACTCCTATCCTAACAAACTCTCAGCAGACCCTGCCATCCCCACAAAGCTATCACCCCACATATCTCAACCCTTCTCAGTTCAACTCCTTGGAAACGTCAGCTACAATCAAAGCCCTCGCTCCCGGTTCTCTTTCTCTTCTAAACGCTTTGGTTTATGACCTCATTACTCAACTGAAAGTGCGTTCCCAAAGCTACCAATTGTCTCTAAATTGCCACATACTGGTTATGGACTTTTTCTCAGGTCTCATTCTTCTTGACTTCTCTGTGGCACTCGATATTTGATATTCTGGATTTGAACTCAGGCCTCTCTACGCCAAAGCCTAGTGCTCTATGCACTGTGCCAACCACTTACCTCACATTATGAGTAAGTATTAACAGTAAGAATGTTGAGAATTTGCCAAAGTTCCCATGCTTTTCCAAAATAAGCATGCCAAGGCCGAGAGGAGTCGTATGTCACGTGGTCTCCGTAGTGCACTCACCTTCTCCCCTTTCAGAAATGTGATACGTGAATCGTCCGAATTCCTCCTCTCCTCAAAGTCTGCCATGACTTGAGCTGTTAGGCTTTGGCTGTAGCATCTCACTGAGGACTCATAGCTCAGGTCCCCACTTCTAATGATGGGAATGTGCAGGATGCCATCCTTTTCCTTCACTAGGTACAAATCCTTAGCAAACTGCATGCTGGGCACTGGAAGGATGGAGGGAAGAACAGGGTCCTCATTAGCATCTCACGAGTTTCTCTGTGGTCACAGTACCCAGCTACAGAACCAGTGAGCGAAGAAAGAAGTCATCAGCTGCACAGTGGGACGTCAGCAATGAAAACCCACAGAAGAGACATGGGATACACCACATCTGGCCCTCAAGGCACAGGTTTTTTTTCCTTATAATGAGGAACATTTTATTCTGGAATAAAGTGGGGCAAGAAGAGCATGTGGCTTCTTAAGAACATGGCATCTTAGGGGAAATGGGCTGCTCTCACTGGGTGGCTTGCATTCCAGCCTACACATTTCTGTGTAGTTTTAAGGAATGATGATGTATATTCTTTACAAATAATAACAGCTATACTGCTTTAGGCTGTGCAAAGTGCTTTACAAACATTATCTCCATTTATTCTCACAAAAGCTCCAGGAGGGAGGTGCTACTATCCTCATTTTACAGATAGAGAAACTGAGTCTGATAAAAGGTTAAATGATTTGTTGAGGATCACAGCTAGTAAATATCTGAAGCTAGATTTGAACTCAGGTCTTCCAGACTCTAGATGCAACACTCTAACCACTATGGCACCCAGCTGCCCACTAATACCTCTGTGCATATATTCCTGGTATTTCCCCGATCACATAATTGTCTCCTCCTTGGGAGCTGAGCCTGTATCTTTTCTTTCTTTCCTCCCTAAGAATCCCTACTACAAAGTTCTATGGATTCCAGGATCATAGATTTGGAGCTGGGGGGAGAAGGGGGTGATTAAGACAACATCTAATAGGAGATTTTCATTTTACAGATGAGAAAAGTAGGGCGCAGAGAATGGGCATGAGTTACCTAAGGCTAGGATAAGAATCAGAGTTGGGATCTGAACCAAGATTCTGACTCCAAGCCCAGCTTTCATTCCACAATGCCATCTGCCCCTGGACCAGCCATCAATTCACATGACTATTTGACATGCTGCTGACTCCTAGCTATTCTTTTGAGTTTGAAAGCATTTTGATAGAAGTAATCGTTGAGGGCACTGGCCCGTGGGGGTGTTTAGGGCATTTCAGGGATTGCTGAGCCAAACATTAATATGCCCTATATACAGTCTGGTCTCTAGTGCAGCAGGAAACCCTTTGATCTGCTCCCACCATGACCTCTGGAGTCTGCCAAACCTGGAAATGGGCGGTGAAGAGGGAATGTCCGAGCATCACCTAATTCTGTAATGTTTAGAAGCATTGGGAACATTCTGCTTGATTTACCTAAAACGTGTGGTGCCCATGACTGCTGACGTTAGTCAAAAGTACAGATTCAGTATTTAAATTAAACCTAGCGAATAAAATTTACTTCTAAAAACATGCAAAAGACTCTTCTTCAAAGAACATCTAAATTTTAAAAATATTTTATTACTTATTATTTTACTAAATTTATTTTAATAATTTAATTGAATTTAATAATGAATTTATTAATTTAATAATACAATATAAATTATTTTTATTATTAGTGAATAATAATTATTTATTTTTAAAACTGCCTAAAGAAAAGTAATGACTTTGGTTATTATTAGTAATACCTTCAGGTTGACAAATTAAGGTTATGACACATATAAAATAAAAGGTTTGTGGTAATAATGCCAGCTTCTGCCTTGAAAGAGATGAGAAAAATGGCTATGGCTCCTGGGTGAAATGAAGCCCAAAGTCTCATAGAGAGAGGTCTGCTTACAACAGTTTATCCAGGACCCCAGCTGTTGCGAAACCGACTTGGCTCAAGCTCAAAGACAAGGGCAAAGGAAAGTGATGATGTTGATGGTGTTTGATCAATGAGCCAACCAGATGGTGGGGCTCGTCCTTAAATTTCTTGCTGTTTACTAAAGAACTGAGACAGTGTCTTGTACACAGTAGGGGCTCATTCAATCAATAATTTATTGATCTTCTTAATAATATTCTGAGTCAATGTCAACTCCAGTGCCTGCGATAACAGTGAACCGTGTAAGATTTTGTAAGGTCAGTGAGATTTAAAAGGGCACTTTCAAAGTTCCTTCAAGTTTAGGGGGAAATCGGTAAATGGTACTGTTGCATAAATAAAATGTGATTGCATGCAGGAACTCTGGGGTTATTATATTACTTAAGACCAGTCATACCATAACTAGGGGACTACAGGCAGCTGGGTGGCCCAGTGGGTAGAGTCCTGGACTTGAAGGTCAGAAGATTTGAGTGCTGCCTTAGACATGTACTAGTTGTGTGACCCTGGACAAGTAATTTTAACCTCAGTCAGTCTTGGTTTTCTC
>NW_027185655.1:9917933-9976891 GCF_028583685.1 Petaurus breviceps papuanus | reverse complement strand
ATATTAGAGCTCTCTGTCTAAAGGACAAATGGGTAGTGTGGTAGAGTAGTGAAAGAGCCAGACATGGGGTGAGGACCCTGGGTTCAAGTCCTGACTCTAGCATATACCAACTGTGTGAGTCTGGCTAAGTCACTTAGTCTCATAATTCCCTGGAGACTCTCTCAGATTATGGTCTGCAGAAGAAGTATGAATTGGTGAAGGGAGTCTCCTGACTAGGAGTTAACAATACAGTGAAATTGTAGGTATAGACTAAAACATGCACAACATACATACGAACATAGTCATGTATGCATTCATATATACACAAGTATGTGTACATATCTATTCTGTGTGTAGGCAGATGCACACATGTATTACATGCACACACATGTGTATGCATGTATCTATGTGGCTGTATATGCACCGGTGTGTCTATTGTATACACATGTTTAGTTCATATACATAGTATACACAAATGCATGCCTGTATGCATCCATGCAGGAAATATGTTTGTACACATGCACACACATTAATGTACATGTATATTTTTCACACGTCATAAATGTGCATATATGAGATGGTGATGATGATGGCGATGAAGATATTGGGGACCAGGAAGACAACCAGGGGCTATCCATGCCATGATAACTGGAGAGAAAATGGCCTAAAATGAGACCATTTTAGGTTTAGAGTCCAGATTTAAGGTTCAGATTTAGTTAGCTAAAAGAAAGACTGAGGAGAGATAACTGTCATAGAATACAAGGGCTCATTGAAAGAAGTTGGTGATCCCTAACACCCGTAGAGATTCATTTTTTTTGTTGAGCAATTGGTATAATTCTTCCTGGAGCTTAGGATACAAACCAACTGCAGTTCAATATGTCAATAACTGTGCAGCATGTACTAGGTACAAAGCACTGTGCATCTAGGTGTGGAGGGGAAATCCCAGGAAAATAAGATATGGTCTCTATCCTTGAATGGTTTATAACTTGGGCTCTTCTAACCTATAATTCTATGGAGCTCCAATGTCAATACTCAATGGGATATTAATTAACAATAAAAGAGCATCAGCTGTGTATATTAAACACAAGGAAAGGAGGAGATGGAAAGGGGAAAAGGAGAGAGAAAGGGGAGAGGGAGAGAGGGAAACCATAGTAGCATTAGCAGATTTATATAGCAAGTGATACTATCTAGGAAGCATTAGATCATCTACTAATATGAGCCAAGAGATAAAAACAAAAGGAAGGAAAAGGAAAATGAGAAGAAGATGAATTTTTCCCTTACTGCAAAAATCCAATCCAGTTTTATCTCTCACTCCCCCTTCTAATCTTCAGTCCTGAGAAAGCAAGGCCTTTGGCTACAGCTGTTCACCACAAAAATACTGTGCTCATGGATTTTTAAACACAGTTACAATGTGGGTTTTTTTGGCCATGAAATAAAACTGTTTTCCCATCACAGTCGCTCTCTCAAAGAAGAAAACTTTGAAGGAAGTGTGGAAATGCAGTCAGATTCACCGCTGGAGGAAGTTCCTCCTAGGTCTTACCGTCTTGAAATGTGTCGTTGATGGCAATGATGGCTTGGGAAGGTTTAGTCATCTCTGCCCCTTGTGCTGAGCTCAAGAAAACTACAAACGTCTCCAATCCTTCAATCGCAGGATACTGTGCATCATCCAAGATGACCAACGTGCAATGCTAGACAAAGATAAAAACAAAGCTTACCGAGGACCTAGAATGCACTTGTGTGTGTCAGACCAAAGGCTAGGTGACAGAGTTTATCTGTGGGTACTCTTTTATCTGAAACTTGGAAAAGGCCGTTTTCTTTATTACACCCTTCCCAGGGTTCTGTTCTCAGAACTGCATATGTAAATACATGACTGGCTATCCCAAAAGGGGTTCTGAGACACCAAAAACTATTAGTAAGGTATTGTGGAAGTTCCTTCAAGTTTTCCTTTGTGCCTTGTTTCTGAAGAAAGTAAAGAATGGAAGGATACAAAATGAACATCATTGAGAGTGCAGTGATAAATGATAACTTCATTAACTAACCAATTAACGAGCATGTATTATTAAGTGTCTACTTCATCAAGGTTCTCCAACCTTCTGACTTTATTCTCTGGCAATCACTGCGTCTGCTCACCTGTTCAGTGTCACCAGGCCGAAATTCCACCTTTTTAGAGCTTGGAATATAGTCAACCCCTGGAGTAGCAGAGGGTGGGTCAGAAGGGCGGGTCGCACACCACACTGATGTGAAAGTGGAGAGATCAGTACCATGCCGGACAACCGGGATCTCCACTGTGCCTACGATGAAAGCAACACAGATTTTTGGTGATGACCTTGACACTCAATGTTTTTTTTTCTAATACAATGGCCAATCTATTCTTAAGTAGTAAGGAAATGGCAAGTCATTCTGGTATCTTTGCCAAGAAAACCCTAAAATAGGGTCATGAAGAGTTGGGACATGACCGAAATAACAATCATACTAGAGAAGGCCATGTACTCTCATGGCTACTTTTAATTTCAACAAAAATGGAATGACAGAGGGCAGAAGGAGGTAGTTGGACTCTGGCATTATTTACCTGCATCTTCACTGACAGTGTAAGCCGTGCTGCCCAGGGAGACAGTGGAGGCATCATTGGGGCCCCCAATGAACACCTTGGCTGAAGCCACACTCCCAATTCGGGCATTGTCAGAAGCTCCTGCTAATGCAATCTCAAACTCCTCTTCTTCTTCATACTCGCTATCGTCAATCAGCATGACATCGCAGGTGGATGTGGTGATGCCAGGTCCAAATATCACCCGATTCTCAGACGACATTCCCCTGGACTTAAAATCAGATCCTGATTCTAGGGCATAGAGACTGCTTCCCCTGGCTGATTTGGGGATGGTGTAGCAAATGGCAGATATGATACTGCTGGAATCTCCTGAAATGGAAAGGTTGGGACAACCACAGTGTGAGGATGACTATTTCTTAAATCTTCATGGGAATCTTTGATAGCTCTTGTACAAGTCTATAATGCTCTGGATGTCTTCCTTCCATAGCTAATTCCTTCAAAGGTCTGCTGGGAAATTTCCTAAACTGTAGCTTCTTTTAAGGTCAAACGACTGCAGACCATGAACCACTTGAGGATTTAACTATTTTACCCACAACTGCCAGAGACGGATTTCCCATTGAGTGCTCTGTTAATTCACAAGACTCATTACCCAGCCCCCCTACCCTCCATCTACAAGCACAATGCTTGGAGAGATAAGGGACATATTCATTGCTTTAAAAGAGGCAAAGTACTTGGCTCCTGGAGGTAGTTCTCAGTTCACAGGTTTTATGAATCTACTTCTGCAGTTAAACTCCCATAAAGGAAAGAGCTTACAAAAAAAATGCATGTTTGTAGAAACAACTTTATTTCTCTTCTCTACTGTTTCTCTTTATCAGCCCATGATCAGGTCTGGGTTGCCGCCCAAAGAAATCAATGAACTTGCCTTGTTCACCAAATGGCAACACTGGGGCTTTATGGAGTGTACGATATTTGCTACATTAATTTCTAATCAGAGATTCAATAATGAACCTAACAACCATTTAAAGAAAAATACTCATTCTCTTGGCATCCCCATGGCTTTCAAGGGGATTTAATTCCTAAGAGTTTTTATTTTATAACATCATAAAATTGTAAATTCCCATAATTTTTGTTTGGATTTTTACTATGAATGGTTCACTATAGAAGGACAGAATTGTGCTATGGAGAAAATGCTGGACCTCAAGTCAGACCAACCAGGGTTTGAATACTGCCTTTAACATTTATTAGCTCTGTGATTTTGGGTAAGTCACTATACCCTTGTGAGGCCAACATCAGAGGTCAGCAACTATGGCCCCAGGGCCAAATTTGGCTATAGTCTATTTTTTGTAAGCCTCAGTAAAGACCAGTTTTTTTAAACATTTTAAAATGCAATAAAACTTTATTTAAAAGTGTAAAAGTCATCCTTAGCTTGAAGGTCATACAAAAACAGGCAGTGACAAGCTAGGGACCATAGGAACCTTCTGAGACACCCACTAAATTATAGAGTAGTTGTAATCCGTGCTGATGGAAGGAGATCCCAAACTGATGAAATCATAGTCCTGGACAGAGGGCTGCTACCATTCTCAATTCTATTTTCTCTTCACTGAGCTCTGTCTCACAGGGTTATCTTGGAGTGCATTCTTTTACCTCTGAGCACTAGAGGGTCAGGTCAGCATTAGAAATAGTCACTTCCTTTCTCAGAACAAGGCAAAGACCATCTATGAGTCAGGTTGCTGATAGAGAGCAGATTCTATTGATTTTTCTATTTGCCGTGGGGGATGGGAAGAGGTGGGGGGAGGGGGGACTTGTACACATAGGCACTCATCTGGCATAGCCTGCTTGTAAGGTTGAATTAAGTGAACCAAGGACCTGTAAGAACATGCACAAAATATAAGCTTTCTGCATGCCATTTATTCTGTTGAGGAGGAATAATTGAGGGAACGATGGTATTTTGGGAACACAATGCTATTATGTTCTATTATGTCTTATGCAGGCCCTTTTATTTCAGGCTCCAAAAGACCTAGAATGAAACATCATTACACTGTTGAGATAGACAGGTGATAAATATTTTCCATGCTATTTTAAAGATTGAGAAACTGGGACATTGAAAGCCCTGCTCCTCTCTATAATGACATTAGTCCTTGTTATTAGACATGGTGAGGGAAGAAACATTGACTCATTCATCCTGGATGAGCCCTCTTTGAGCCCACTAAGGGACTATCTGGGAACAGCTACACTAAAGTGAATATGCCTTGCTGAGGGCCAGATTTATTTCCCAGCAACACCTTTTGGCACAGGAGAGAATCTGGCTTAATAAAATGGGTTTGCCCAGGACCACACATAGGGGCACCAATAACCAAATTTGAGATAAGCCCAGGCCTCCACGACCCCCATTCTAAAGCTTTAAGCTCCCACATGATAGCAAGAATGCTCATGGACAGACCTTTTCTTTCAATAGGTGCAAACAGGAATCCAGCACTCTCATTGACCCGGTAGATCTTCCTATCAAACTGTAACGTAGGCTCGTCTTCAGTGTCATTGATAATAACCTTGGCCTGGGTGAACTCTCCCAGCAAGGCATAAGCCGGCATGCTGAGCTCCACAGTGAAGCTTTCAATGTTCTCGAAAATATCGTCATCATTAATTACAATGGTGCAGGATTTTATGTCTTCTCTCTCATCGAATTGGACCTGTTAGGGGAGTGATGAGGGGTCCACATCAGAAGCATGGGACAGCTGGCCCTAGTAACAAGCATCCCCTTTTTCCTTCTCTCTCCTTTCCAGGTACATGTACACCCAAAAAAGTATCCTAGGAGATGAGGCACTAAGCCCAGAAAGGAACTGGGTTCTAACTCAAACTCTGATACCAACTTACCTGGCACCACAAAAGAGTTTCTATTTCTATATCTCAGCTGCTTCATTTGAAAAATAGGAGCTGCTTTACATAGACCTACTAATCTTCATTATGAAAAACGTAAAGAGATACTTGGTCATTTTCAAGTTATTAAAAATTTAAGAAGGTACCTTCCAATCCTGAAGTTATAAAAAATATAAGAAGGTATCTTCCAATTCTCAAGTTATGAAAATATATAGAATTAACTCTACCACCTTGCTCTTTGATGAGTAACTTTGGACATTTCTGTGTCTAGAAAGTTTCCCTCTTGCTCAAAATAACTCGTGCTACATCAGCACCAGATTCAAAGGCATGTTTTTTTTTCTTCCCCAAACTTAATATCAGACTTGTCTAGATTTGGCATTTGAAACAAGTGGGGAATGAAGCAGGAACTTACAGAATGAATTTGCATAAGATGGATTGAATCTTTAGCTAATTTTTCACTATTTAAATAAGCTGGGTCTAAAATAGCTGGGATACAATTGGAACAAACGTGGGGAATTATTTCCTGTAGTGAACACAATGAAGGAACTAATTAGCATGTAACCAACAAGATGATGAATGAGTCATTTTCGGCAGTCCCCCCAAACTCTCAAAAACTCCTAAAAAAGAGGAATTACAGTTGAATCCACAGGATAAGAGAGGGAGGTGATTATCAATTAACACCAGAGAATGCAAATCCATACAATGTCACTCCTTCACCATCTATGGTCCTAGCAGGGGTACAGAGAACAACACAGGCTCATGCCTGAGACTCACTCTGAGATCTTTTCCTGTACCTCTCAATCTCTGCCAACCCTCCCAACTGGCAACAAGCAACCAACAATGATTCTGACTAGTCAGATGGGGGAGAAGCATCATGATGCTTTCTGCATCAGGTACCCCAAAGTCAGAGCCCTGCCAAGACTATAGAATAAACTTTTTCCAGAACACCCTTCCCAACCCTGCAAAGAGTGACAGATGCTGATTCAGGCCAAACAGAGAAGGAAAGAATGATAGCCAAGGGAAAAATTAGACTGGGGGCCAGAGTGAGTGGCTGTGTTAAGGAAAGAGGACTGAAAATCTTCTGAAGTCAGTCCTGCCCCAACCCCCAGAGGCTAGATAGGGCTGGTGAATTATAAATTCCACAAGGTGAGAGAAAATTAAGGAAATTTTTTTAGACTACTGCAGGTGAATTGTGCCCACCATCAACATAAGAGAGAAGGTAAAAAAATAAGTGATGTGTGAATGTGAAGAAAAAAGACTGAAATCCAAAGATGTAAAGAAGAAGAAAGTTACATAACAACCCAGAGAACAAGGAGATAAATCAACAGAAAAGATGAGCACTAAATCCTTAAAGAAATTACAAGGCTCTCTCTAAAAATATTATAAGACAAAGAAAAATGAACCAATGCCAATCCAGAACTCTGTGGACTCATATGAGAACATAGGACAAGAAGAAGATATTCCAACATATTAGTATACAAGGTATAAGAGAAAAGAAATTCACAAAATGAGAAATTAGGAAGGAGTAAAATCTGGAATTGACTGCTCTCAAAATATAAATAATT
This sequence comes from Petaurus breviceps papuanus, assembly GCF_028583685.1. Taxonomy (NCBI): domain Eukaryota; kingdom Metazoa; phylum Chordata; class Mammalia; order Diprotodontia; family Petauridae; genus Petaurus; species Petaurus breviceps. The sequence goes on along the minus strand of NW_027185655.1, from coordinate 9,969,928 downwards.
AGTAGATTAGGGAAAAATTGAATCTTTCAAAGAAGTACTATATAGATTAACAAATCTGAAATACAAAAATAATGAAGTAGAGAGAAATGTTGCAAAAGAGAAACAGAAGGCAACAATGTTTAAGAAAACACAAAAAACCAACAATACCACATACTCTATAGAAGTCAACAGTCATTAATCTTGAACACAGAATGTGCCAAGACATCTTAAGGAGAATAAGTCTCCCGAAAGAACATGGCAAACTGAAAAGCTTGAAAATCATAATATATACCTAGAATTTCTGAATACAGAAAAAATATCAGTAGAAATAATCCACAAATCACTTCCAGGCAAGGGTAAGGAACTTTTGTGCCTCATTCAAGAAATAAAGTAATTATATTTAACAGCTCCAATGATGATCAATAAATTCTGTCAAGTGGCCAGGAGAAAGACCTCCAAATATAAAAGGAAGGAAAATCAAAGAACCCCAAATTCATTTATGTTTATATGTGTGTGTGTGTTTTAATGTACCTAGCTAAAACCAAAAGCTTCCATTATATGCATTAAAGAAACACTGGAGGGGCAGCCAGGTAGCACAGCGAGTAAGAGCACCAGCTCCAGTGTCTGGATGACCTAGGGATCGAATCCGGGCTCAGACACTTAGCACCCACCAGAAACACCTGGCCGCGTAACCTTGAGCAAATTACTTAACCCCAATTGCTTAGGGGGGGCCAGGTGGCTCAGTGAGTGAGAGCACCGGCTCCAGTGTTGGGATGACCTGGGGATCAAATCCAGGCTCAGATACTTAGCACCACACCCAGAAATAACTGGCTGTGCAACCTTGAGCAAGTTACTTAACCCCGATTGCTTTAAAAAAAAAAAACTTTTATATATATTTATATAAACACTGGAAGTTTTCCCAATAATATAGAAATAAAGCAAGGATGCTCCCTCACTCTGCTAGTCTTTGACACAATTCTAGAAATGCTAACAAAAGCAATAAGAAAAAAGCAGAAAGATGCCAATTTTCAAAACTTGGTGTTTCTAACTTCACAGCGTCTTTCATAAAGGTATCCTTCTACACACTCACTTAGGTATCACCCTAGTTCATGTTCTCTTCATTTCTCAATAGTCTTATAATTAATTTCCCTGCTCCTCACTCCAATCCTATCCTTGATGTCAAACTCAAAAAGAAATAGATCCCTGCTGGCTGCATAATGACTTAGAAAATCACAAAGTAACATTATCTATGTTGTATAGCATCTTTATTTTGTTAAATATTTCCCAATTATGTTTTAATCTGGATCTTTAGGAGTTTTGTGTTTGATTTGAAGCAGGTCACCAGTTGGACATGTCTCCTCCACACAAATGACAAAGGGATCTATATAAATCTCTCTGGACTACCCATGTCATCAATGACTCCCTATTACCTCTAAGATCAAATATAAAGTCCTTTCATTGGCATGTAAAGCTCTTCACAATCTGGCTTCTTCCTACCTCTGCAGTCTTCTTATACTTTACTCCCTTTAATATAATCCATGCACTTTCCACAGGATCACCTATCTCTTCTTAGTACCTTTACATGCTTAAAATTCTACACCTGGAACACTCTGCCTCTTTGCCTTCACCTTCTAGAACATCTTCAAAACATCTCAAATGCTACTTTCCAGAGAAGACCTTTCAAGTTGCTAACAGCTTCCCCTCTGTCTGTATCCTAACTGTTCATATAACATCTCCCTAATTCAGTAGCCCCTGGAGAAAAAGGTCTATTTTTGTCTTTTTTAGTAATCTCTTGAGTCTTGCATAATATCTGGCACCTATTAATTGTGTGATAAATGCTTCCTGATTGACTGAAGAGGGGCAAAAAGGAGACAAAACTATCTCCATTTGCTTATGATGTAATGTATTACTTAGAAAATCCTAAGGAATCAGCAAAAAAAAAAAACTAAATGAGACAACAGCTTCAATAATGTTGCAGGCTGCAAAATAATCCACAAAAATAAAGAGCATTTCTATACAACAAAGACAAAAACCAGGTATCAGTAATAGAAAGGAAAGTCTTATTCAAAATAAATACAAAACATAGGAAATATCTGGTAGCCATTCAACCTACCAAAGCATTAGCAATTCTTGTATAGGTATATTTGCAAAATGCTTCTTAAAGAATTTAAGCAGAGGAATATTCAGTGTTCATGGACTTACCACAGCCATATAATAAAAATGACAAAATTAATGATATCAAACTACCAAAGGGATATTTTACAAAGCTAGACAAAATAGTAACAATATTCATTTGGATAAAAAAGGATATCAGGAAAATGATGAAAAAGGTAGGAATGAAGAAGGAATAAAACTTCTAGACCTAAAACTGCATCATCAAAGTGAGTATCAAAACTGTTGGCAGTTGTTAAAAAAAAATAGAAAAATGGGTCAGTGGAACAGACTAGACCAGGAAGAATCATAGATAATAGAACTCAGTGACAGTGTTTGATACAACTAAAAGCATAAATTACCCATGAAAGAACTCCCTGTTTGACCAAAACTGCTAAGAAAACTGGAAAGGAATTTGGATGAAATTAGGTTTAGATATTTTCTATCATATTCCATAATAAGTTCAAAATGGACAAATGAACTGAAAATTAAAGACCATACAGTTAACAAAACTAGGAGGAAAGTAACAAGTCATATACTGTGCACATATATTGGTAGGGGGCGAATATTTAATAAGGCACAGAGGCCATTCAAGAATGTGAAATAGATGGGCGTCTAGGTGGCGCCGTTGGCCCTGGAGTCAGGAGGACCTGAGTTCAAATGCGGCCTCAGACACTTAACACTTATTAGCCATGTAACCTTGGGCAAGTCACTTAACCCCAATTGCCCCGCCTTCCCCCCTCCAAAAAAAAGGCAAAAAAAAATGAAAGAGATAATTTTGATTGAATAAAGGTGAAAAGCCTTTGAACAAATATAATTAATGTTTTTATAACTTTCTATTTTTTGCAACATAGCTTATGTAGAAATATGTTTTATGTAACTTATGTATAATGGGTTTCATATTTCTCTGGGAGGGGGTCCAGGGAAAAACAAAATTTGGAACTCAAAATTTTAAAAAATTAATTTTTAAAAAATAATGCACTTGTGATAAGAATGGAAATGATCAACTGGGAAAAATCTTTGCATAAATATTTTTGAAAACAGTTTGATAGTTAAGATATGTAGTCAATTAATAGAAATATATAAGACCATAATCCATTCCCCAGTAAGTGCTTAAAGGAGATGAACAAATAGTTATCAAAAGAAAAACTGCAAATATTAAAGAGAAATCTCTTTTTCTCTTCCTCCCACCATGTACCCCATTGGGAAAAAAATTTTTATAACATTTCTTATGACAAACATGCATAGGCAAGCAAAATGAATTCCTTCGCTAGACATGTTAATATGTATGGCGCTCTAATAAAGCATTGTTGTGGAGTTCTGAATTGGCTGAAATGCTCTGGAAAACAATTTGGAATTACACAAAGAAAGTGATTTTTAAAATGCTCAAGCTCCTTGCCCCAGTGGTTCCAATGCTAGGTAATATACCCCAGTAGGGGCACCTAGGTGACATAGTTGGGAGTCAGAAAGACTCATCTTCATGAGTTCAAATCTGGTCTCAGATATTTACTAACTGTGTGACTGTGGCCAAGTCACTTAACCCTGCTTGCCTCAGTTTCCTCATCTGTAAAATGAGCTAGAGAAGGAAATGGCAAACCACTCCAGTATCCTTGCCAAGAAAACCCCAAATAGGGTCACAAAGGGTGTGGAACACTACTGAAAAATGACTAAACGACAACATACTCCAAGGGAGTCAATGGTCAGAGGCTTTCTACAGCAAAGCATTCATAGCAGCTGTTTTATGGTAGCAAAGAATTCACGCCCAATAACTGGGGAACAGCTAAACAAATTGTGGCATATGGATAGAACAGAATATTACTGTGCTGTAAGAAATGATGAATGGGATGGAAAGAACATGGAAAGACTTTTATGCGCTGATGTAAATAAGCAGAGGTAAGCGGAGTAAGCAGAAGCAAGGAAACAATAAATACAATGGTGACAATGTAAATGGAGACAGCAGAACAGCCGACAGTGTCTCCTTCGCACTTATAGGGAGCAAGGGATATAAGAAGATCCCTTCCTCTGCTCCTCTGTAGAGGAGGAGGATGGCTAGGAATGAGACACATTCCATAGAACTTTAGACTTCTACAATACAGTGCTTAGTTTGCGGGGACATTTTAGTCTCCTTTCTTAAAAATAAATTTTTGATTATGAGGAATGGCTCTGTGGGTGGAGGGGGAAGAGGGATACAGTGGATCATACATAAAGGAAAAACAAAATATGCTTTTATTTTTAAAATAGCTAAAAATATTTTAAAATAATTATTATTTAAATAATTTATTTAAAGAAATTATTTATTTATATGATGCTAGATTATCATTTATATTATTATACATTATTATTTAAATAATTTATTATTTATATTATCATACATTAGTATTTAAAATAGTACTATATTTAAAAATAAATAAATTATAAAAATTTGATGGCTTTATTCCAGTTTTACTCTGAGTAGAAAACTAAAATCTACATATGAGGATGTGGATTTTTATGAATAAAAAATGGAGGGAAATGGTTTTGTTTGACCTTGGCATAAACTGAAATACCTGTGGTTTATATGGTCGTAGTCACAGACCTTTAGAGTCACTTAAAATCTATAAAACAAATTATTTTAATAAAAACTCAAAGTTGTAATAATTCACATTCAATTATGTTTTTATTTGAAAGCATTTCCTCTTTCAAAGAAAAGAAAAATCTGCCTGTCTAAATGCGAGGCCTCTATCTAGTTGGTCTTTGGCCTTTCTCTTTAAAAGATGGCCTCTGACCCATTAATCTTTTGGGGGACCGTATATTTGGCTTAGCTCTTCTTCTCTTAAGTCTCATGCATAAAGGAAAGTCAATGGCATCACAAAAACTCTTCAATGAAACATGAGCCCAGACCCTTTTTAGAAGGATGTGTATTGATTAGAATAATTCACTATACTCTACTGAGAGAGGAACTCCCTTCATAGAGGCTTGAGCAGAGGGTGAGACTTACGTGTAGCTGCTTTAGGCGGTAACTCTGGATCAAGAACAAGGTTCTTGCCGTCCTCATTCACTCACCTGGCCAGCATACTCCACATAGTCTTGGTGCCCATGGTTGGAACTGGAGATGGCTGTCCCCTGCTCGGTGCGACACAGGACGATGGCATACTGATTGAGGTTCCCAGTTCTCTTCACGGTGACGCTGACAGAGCCGGCCTTCTCACTGACGTTGTAACTTGAAACACAAGAGCAAGTGGCAATAAATTTACCTGTCGTTATAAGAAGAATTTTTTAATCATAAGAATTTTTAAAAAATTGGACCTGTGGTTCTTTTGGTACCGGCAGCTAGGTGGCACAGTGAATAGAATGTTGGGCCTGGAGTCGGGAAGACCTGAGTTCAAATCCAGCTTCAGACACTTACTAGCTGTGCGACCTTGGGCAAGTCACTTCTGTTTGTCTTAGTTTCCTCCTCTGTAAAATTGGGATGATGGTATTGCCTACCTCTCAGAGCTATTGTGAGGATCGAATGAAATAATCATTGTAGAGCACTTAGCACATTGCCTGGGACACAGTCAGCACCACATAAATGCTAGTTCTTGTTGTCGTCCCTTAGGGGAAACTCCCTGGGAGGTTTATGGTTACACAGCTCATTAGATTAAGAGTCCCTCAAGGGCAAAGACTGCTTTTCTTTTCTTTGTTTCCCCAGTACTTAGCACACAGTGGGTGGCTAATAAATGTTTACTAAATGAGAGCCAGTATAGGTCAGAAATAGAACCCAAACTCAGGCCAGCCTCACAGAGTCCCCTCCTTGGAGACCAGCTCAAGCACCATCTTTGCCTCCTGCATGAAGCCCTTCCTCATTTCCTTCCTCCTCTCCCCCAACAACTGCAGGTCACCTGGGAAGAAAAGAGCCCAGACACTGAGGTCCCTTCTCAAGTTCTCTAGGCAAGAACTCTGACACAGAGAGTGCAATCCCAATGGGCTGGCCACGTTGTCTGAATGCCAAATGTATCTCTGCCTAACAGGTTATTCTATGGAGAACGCACACAAGGAAGGGGCTCACATGGAGGTCAGAAGAGACACAAGGTCTCTCTTTGGAACTGATCGTGAGACATGGCAGACGTCGGCACGGGACCAGCCGGCACAGCGTGCCCCATCAGAAAAGGTGCCGTGCTCTATGAGCTGTGGCTCAGAAGAAACAGGGGATGCATAGATGTGGAGCCACCTCTACTCCAAATGTTCACACAGACTATTTGTGCCCAGCCCGTGGCAGAGCGTCTGATCAGCCAGTCAGACACACTGTACCTTGACCCCAACATAGCGAGGCCATTTTGGTGCTCTTCCACAACGAAGGACGGCAACCACCCAACTATTGCCCTCCCTCCCCAAACTCCCCTTTACCTTAGGAAATTTGTATATGTTTGCATTTGTTTGCTTTATATGTTATACTTCATAGGTATTTATTTATCGTCTCCATTCCAATGCAAGCTTCTTATAAAGAGCCTTGTTTGTCCTTTGTATTTGTACCCTGAGTGCCTGGCATATGCTTATTAAATTTTTTTTTGCTTTTTGGAGGGGGAAAGGTAGGGCGATTTGGGTTAAGTGACTTGCCCAAGGTCACACGGCTAGTTTTGTGTCAAGGGTCTGAGGTCAGATTTGAATTCAGGTCCTTCTGACTCCAGGGCTGGTAGGCTCTATTCATTACACCACCTAGCCGCCCCCCTTGCTGATTAATTCTTGACTAAAAGACCTTCTCTTTCCATGACACCACTACATCCTTCATATATAATTCCACGGATTAGTAGTTTTCAGAAAAAAAAATAATTTAGTCCCTTTAAGAAGCATTGTTTTTAAATGAAAGAACTAGTCCTCTGGAAGGTGAGGTTACCAAGTGAATGAGATAGGTCCAGAGATATTGTAGGGCGGTTAGGTGGTACAGTGGGTACAGTGCTGGTGCTGGAGTCAGGAAGAAATCTTCCAGAGTTCAAATCTGACCTCAGACACTTAGTAGTTGTGTGACCCTGGGCAAATCACTTCACCCTGTTTGCCTCAGTTTCCTCATCTGTAAAATGAGCTAGAGAAGGAAATGGCAAACCACTCCAGTATCTTTGCCCAAAAATGCCAAATGGCATCACTGAGAATCAGATACCAGTGAAATGACCGAACGCCAGCAGAGATATTATAAACCACTGTGCTAAGAGGAGATTGGCAGACAGTTAGCGTGTGTGGGCTTGACCCAGGTGCCAGAGACTGAGGATTCTCTCAGTGTAACAAAAACATACCACAGGTAGAGCCCAGAGAACAGTAGGGAGGCACGAAGACAAATAAAACCTGCTTCCTCTGATACACATAGGGAACAGCAGGGAGCAGAACAGGGAGAGGCTTTGGAAAGGTCTTGGGCATCTCCAGACATGAGGGAGAGATAAGTGGACCTGTTTAACAGTCCTGTTTTACAGCAGTTTTAAGAAGTGACTTTTTTTTAACCCTTTTTGTAACGGGGCATTATATTACTAGAAGATAAAAGTTAAAATGAAATGGTGCCGCATCTTCATTTTTACATTATATTTCTGTAGCAAAGCCAAAGATCACGTGCTCCCTACTCGCTCCTTTCCTATCCTCCTCTGAGGGACCTGACAAATGGCCCTGGGCGATTGTGAACATGTCTACAGGATTCACTGGCCGGGCAGTCACAGAGGTCAGACGCTGGGGAGACTCATCCTCCTCCTTACAACGATTCTTACCCCCTCTATTGCTTCTGAACCAAGCAAAATGCTCCAACTCTCGTCACTCCTCCAAATGACCAGTTTTATTTAATTCAGGAGAGCAAACATTATTTTGGGGAAACACAACAAAGGGTCCAATCAACAGCACAATTTTGCAGAGTTTCAATTACGGATGCTATTGTGAGCTGCCCTTCCATAAGGGCAGCACGTGGATGAAGGATATAGGCCATAGAAGGAGGCTGTGGCATTAATTATTCTGCCAGTGTCATTTCCTTATATTCTGATTTCACAATTAGTGCTTGCAAGTATACATTTTCAACATTATTCTTGCAAAATAACTCAAAACATCCCAATCTCTTATTCACTCTGGAGGGCTTGGATTGTACCTGTTATATAGTAATCCGCAGACTTCCACTTTCTCCTATTGCCATAACAGAGGAAAAGAAGTCCCCGCAGCCTCAGAATTTACCCCAGGACCACAAATCCTTTTGAAAACTCAGCACCAAGGACAGAGGAATGTGAAGGACAATCTATTTAAATATGTTAGGCTTTTCTGTTTTCTCTCAAGTCTTAACCACATAGACTAATACTTATTTTTAGGTCATGAGATTTTTTTTTTAAACCAAAGTTAGAAGATTAATTAATTAATTTAAACCAGAGTTAGAAGATTAATTAAAACCAAAACCTATATGTTGTGACCCCATCTAGGATTTTCTGGGCTGAGAAACTGGAGTAGCTTGCCATTTCTTTCTCCAGCTAATTTTACAGATTAGGAACTAAGGCAAACAGGGTTAAGTGACTTGTCCAGGGTCACACAGCCAGATTTTAACTCAAGAAGTTGAGTCTCCTGACTTCAGGCATGGCATTCTATCCATGAGCCACAAAACCCTATATGCATGGGACCAAAAATCCCATGAATGTCTCATGGATGGGATGCCCCTCAGAATACTTAGTATAGTATCTGGCGCAGAGTAGGCTCTTAATAAATGTTGATGGATTGATTGACTTAAGGTTGATTCCCAAGGCTACCTGAGGCACTCCTTCATTTTGGGAAACAAAACACTATTTGTACCTGGTATGTTTAAAGCTGATCAGGGACCACTGCACATGGAAGACATTGTCACTGACCACATTGGGTTTGCTGTCTTTCACTAGGAACTGAAAGCTGTCCATTGTCTCATGGATTTTCTCTTCATCTAATACATAACGTATCAGACCCAAGTTCACATCCTCTGTGGGGAAAAGGCAGTCCATGAATCAGTTCAAACATAGAATAGCAACACCTCCCAAATTAAACGCTCAAGTCTATTTCCTTGAGTGACTTATAGAGAGTAACGCTCAAGTTAAATTAAACGTTCAAGTCTATTTCCTTGAGTGACTTACAGAGAGTATTGTGGTACAAAGGGTCAGAGGTTCTTAAAAAGAAAGTATTCTATAGAATTTTAAAATCAATATATCAGTAGCTTGGGGGAGAGGGGGCTCAGCAAATAGTGATGGAGATCACAGAACCAAGACAGAAGAAAAAAGCAGCATACAAAAGGAGTTATTAGTTCTGCAAAAGCAGCTTCAATTTCACCCACACTCCCCTGCACCCTGTAAAAAACAAAACAAAATAAAACAAAACAAAAATCCAACAACAATAACAAAAACCAGAAAGTCTCTGTGTAATTATCCATGAGATCCAATCCCTTGTTATATTGTCCTGTGGCATCATCTTCCTCCAAATCTCAGCTCAGCTGCCACGTCTTCCAGGTCTTCCCTTAATTACAACACTCCCCCCTCCACATTCCCACTTGACCTCTCCAAACTGGAGGGATTCTCTGATTTCTCAGATTTTCATGGTGTACTTTGTATTTCCACTTTGTACGTGCCATACTGCACCCCCTCCCACCTCAAATGGAAATTCCTTGAGAGCATGGCCCATATTATTTTTTCAGCCTCATACTCTCAGCACTTAACATATAGCATTTTATGAATAATAAATGGTTGTTTAATTGAATGAATCCATTGGAAAGAACCTAAAAACATTTTTGTTGAATGAATAATAAAAAGTTATTGTGCCATTGATGGGATTGCGGGACCTGCCCATACCCCAAAAGCCCTAAGACCATGTCTCAGATGGAAGCAACACAGGGCTTTTGGGGTCCAGGTCCCCCCATTCCATTAACATGTTATTCTTAAAAGTTAAAAATTAATGTTTTTTAAAGGGTTCTTGAAAAAGTATTATTAAATTATAAAAACACTTTTCTTAAAAATAAATCTACATCACTCGTTTTTTAAAAGTATTATTATAATATGCTTTTTAAAAGCTCTACATATTCCTGTACCTGGCACATAGCAGGCAGGCACTTAATATTTGTTGAATGGAAGTTTTATAGTGTTCTTTAAAAGTCCTGCCTTTAATTCCAAAGGACTCAAAAATGGTGTCTACTTCCAAAGAGAGAACTGATAAAGTCTAATTACCAGTTGAAGTATAATTTTTCCCTTTATTTTTTTTACAATATGGCTAATATGGATGTGGGTTTTACATGATTTCACATGTATAATATGTTGCGTGACTTCTCAGTGGGTGGGGGGAAGGGAGGACGAGGATTTGGAACTGAAAATTTAAAAAAACATTACAAATAACTTTAAAAAAATATTGTTTCTAAAAGAGATTCTAAAAATGCCTTAAGATTTTAAAGATTTTCAGACCCCCAAATCATTTGTGTTTTTAGAAGGTGGTTTTTTTATTAGTGTGGTTTTATAAAAATGCTATTCTTAAGAATGGAAAAACCCCACATCACTGATGTTTTTGTTAGGCAGAAAAGTAAACCTCATGGGAGAACAAAAATATCTTTAAATCAGGCCATGGTAAACAAAAGAAAAGATGTAAAAGATGAACATGGAAGAAATAAATTCCCAAAGCCCTGGCATGAGGCCCTTGCTGCATACATTAGGACTTCTTTATCTTCTGTGTATCCTGGACTCCTTTGGCTACAGTCTGGGGAAGCCCATGGGCCCCTTCTCAGTAGAATGCTTTTAAATGCATGAAATAAAATATAGAGAACAGCAAAGGAAATTGTTTCTATTAAAATACAGTTATTCATTTTTTTTTAGTTCATGAAGCCCAGGGTAAGAACATTGCTCTAAAGCATGGCCATGATGCAAAGCAAGAGAGGGAGGGAGGGAAGGGGAGAGAAAGAGAGACAGAAACAGAGAGACAGAAAGAGAGAGAGACAGAGAGAGAGAGAGACAGAGACAGAGAGGGAGAGACAGAGAGACAGAGAGGCAGAGAGACAGAGAGAGAAAGAGACAGAGAGAGAGAGAGAGAGAGAGAGAGAGACAGAGAGAGAGAGAGAGAGAGAGAGAGAGAGAGAGAGAGAGAGAGAGAGAGAGAGAGAGAGAGAGAGAGAGAGAGAGAGAGAGAGAGAGAGAGAGAGAGAGAGAGAGAGAGACAGAGAGACAGAGAGACAGAGAGAGACAGAGAGAGAGAGAGAGACAGAGAGACAGAGAGAGAGAGAGAGACAGAGAGAGAAACAGAGAAACAGAACGGAAGAGTAGAGAGAGGAGGGGGGAGAGGGGTAAAGGTCACAGAGGTCACAGGAAAAGTGGAAATAAGAAGAACAAAGGCTCAGAAATAAACAATGTGGTCAATAGGCTGACAGATGGAAAAGTCCTTCCTTTCTTTAGCTAGCATCAGGGGAGGTCCTAAGGGGGCAGGGGGACATGGAGACTCCTGCCCTCCGGGTGCCTACCCTGGGTAAAAGTTGTGGCAGCTTGGCCAGGGTGAAGCTTGTTCTCCACGGAGCCGTGTCTGGGTCCAGCTGTTATCTCATACACAAGACGCTTATCTTCTGTATCTGGGTCCATGGTCAGTAGTTCTTTCTTGGTGATCAAGTTGGTCGCCTAGAATATAAACCCCAAATAATTCAATTCTTGCATTTAAATAGATTCATACAAATTAAACAAAAGATTAAAAATTCCTCCCCGCTTCTTGAAGGCATCTAGGTGGCACGGGGATAGAGTACTAGACCTGAAAGAAAGAGTACTTGAGTTGAAATCCAGGCTCAGAAACTGACTAGTTTTGACTACTGACTCAGTTTCCCCAGCTGTAAAATGGTGATAATGATAGCCACCCACATTCCAAAATTGTTGTGATGGTTGAGTATCATACATATAAAGCACCGGGCATACAGTAGGCACTTAATAAATCCTCCCTTACTTCTCCCATATACTCTATGGAGGGATCATTATATTCATTCAAATACCTAGCTCCATTAAAGGTAGAATCTCGGGGTTGGAAGGGATCTCAGAAATCACAGAATTTAGTGACAACTCATTTGTGAATCTCTCTTACAATCGCTGTGATAAGTAGCGATGAAGGCCTTGCTTCTACATGGAAATTCTCTACCTTATGAGGTAACCCATTTCATTTTCAGGTACTTCTAATTTTTAGGTAATGAGCAGCTAGGTGGTGCAATGGATAGAGTGACAGGCCTGGAATCAGCAAGACTTGAGTTAAAAATCGAATTTCAGACACTTTCTAGCTGTGTGACCCTGAGCAAGTCACTTAACCCTGATTCCCTCAGTTTCCTTATCTGTAAAATGGGCTGGAGAAGGAAATGGCCAACCATTCCAGTAGGGTAGGCATGGACAGTAAGTCTGATCCCTCTTCTATCTTTTTGAAAATTTTAAGTAGGAAAAACTAAAGCAAAATCATATAACAGTCTAAGATAACAGCATCTTTTCTCCTCCATGCTATATACACCCATACATAAGTAATAAATAAAATATACATGTGTAGATATGTGTATATATTACATACACATATATATTTCCTTCAATTCTTCTTCATATAACATGAGTTTAAAGAATAAATGCGATAATATTTGCAATTGCACAGCGCTTCCCACATATCAGCAAGGAGGATGGGAATGATCATTCTCAGAGAGCACCTTAAAGTCTGCTTTCTGAACAGCAACCATGAGGGCTGAGGAGTGAAAGTGCTATTATTCCCATTTTATAGGTAAAGAAAACTGAGGCTAAGAGAAATCGAGTAATGTGTCCAAGGTTCTTTATCACATGAACAGCATGCCATCTAGCCACGTATCTTCCATCTTGGATCTGTGCAGTTGATCTTTTGAACTTGTAAAGGACCTTAGATATATGGATACAGATAGACAGATAGATAGAGAGATCCACTGAATTTCATGTTCTTAGACTTAACCCATTCTCTTAGTCCATAAGGATCTTTATTGATCCTGATTTTGTCCTTCAAAGTAATGTCAATCTCTTGCGGCTCTGTCACCTGAAAATTCAAAGACCACAGTTTGTCTTTAGAAACCCACATAATTGTAACATACATTATTCATGCTACTCTCCTTTACCCTTTCCACAAATACACTCTGAAAGCCTTAGCTAAGCACCTTCCTGAAATCCATCTAAAACATGGTACCTGCTACAATCTTCTGATAGAGGAGTCTAGTAATCTTGTCGAAAAGAGGAAACCACATTTGTCCACCATTACTTGTTCTTGGAAAGTCAGTCAAGTGTACTGGGTCAGTGTGAGCATAGTTTCTCCCTTAAAGTGCTCACCAAAACAAATCTTTAATATTTTGTCCTAGAATTTGAGCAGTGTTAAAACTGTAGTCTAGAGTTTCCAGAATTTAACTTCTTAAATGTTAATTAGGACACCTGCTCACTGTGTCTTCAGTCTTCCAAAGACTCTTCCATTCCCCACAATTCCTCAAAGATTACTGAAAGTAGTTCAGTGATCACATCTCCAAGTTCTTTTACTATCCTGGGAAGTATCTATCTGGGCTAGAAGACTTGAACTTATTTCCAGGACTGGGGGGCTCTCTTCCAACTCTTTTTTTTTAAAGCAATTGGTGTTAAGTAACTTGTTCAAGGTTACACAGCCAGTTTTTTTTGTGTGGGTGCTAAGTATCTGAGGCCAGAACCGATCCCGGGTCTCCTGACTCCGGGGCTGGTGCTCTTACTCATTGGGCCACCTGCCTGCCCCTCTCTTCCAACTCTTAATCTAGATTAAGCTTCAATTTCCCCTTCACCATTTTTGCTCTGCCCTTTCCAGTCTAAATATCATTCTCTCTGACAGAAAAGACAAAATAAAAATGAGCATTGAGAGGTTTTGTTTTCTTTCTCATCCGTTAATATTACACTCCTGCCCCAAGCTAGTGATTCATTCGTTTTTCCACCTATTTCAAACATAGTTTAAAAGTGTTTTATTATGAAATAGAAAATCATCAAACACAAACATTTCCATGTAGAAAGAAGGCCAGAAAAAAATTGTATAAGAAACCATGAATCTATTACATATAAGCTTGTTAAAATACACACATATGCATATGTCTACATATACAACATTAAATTTAACACGGTAGTACCAACAATGGCCTGCTTGTTATCTGTGCATACTCCCTTCCGAACTTCCTTCTGCGTACTTTTAAATGTTTCAATGATACTCTCTCTTTTTTTTTTTGCATTACTGTTACCACCCCCAAACTCTCCTCTGACCCTCAAAGAAAACCCTCCATTATAATTTTGGCCTTTGAGGAAGAACAAGCCTTCTTTGGGTCCAGAGGGAGATCTCTAGAATATAAGTAGGAATCCTGGGAATTTTAAGCCTGGAGAGATAGCTTTATCTTCTCCCCATCCCGAGAGAGAGACAATCAGAGACAGAGACACTATGAGGAGCTCTGAGTCTTACATTACTGGGATTTTTTAGCTGAACTGAAACTTTTGCTTTTAACTTTGAAGAAGTATGGACAGAAAGCACTGTGAATGGGAAGCAAGAAGAAGGTATTCTCTGCTGACAGGTAAGGGTGAACTTTTTCCCAAAGACACTGAGGAAACCAGTGAAATTTTAAAACTCCCTTTTCTTCCCCCTTTTGCTTCTATCATGTAGTTATTTACTCCAAACTCTTGCAATTCTTTCAGTCTGTTTATGATTTTTAATTTAGTTCACGTCTTTGAAAGCATCTCACCCTTTACATAAAACTATGATCAACCATAGGTCTTGGCCAGGGCTCTCTTTCCTTCAGCCACACTGAAGGAAATGGATGCCAAGAATGATCTTGATTTAGTCCCTGAACAATGTCCTCTGACAGATCTCACTGCATCACCCTCATCTCAGACATACGCTAGGAAGAACAGAGTACAGTGACTCAAGCCTTATAACCTCCAGCTCTTGCCCAGAAAAAAACACCCTTCAAGACATTATTATTATTATTATTATTATTCCTCTACTATGTCTATCTGCCAATACTTTTTTTCTCTGCATTGACCAAATAAAACAAAACCTCCACTTCTCACTCTTTTATCTACATCCTTCTTAGCCCTCCCACCTCATGAACCATTCCAATGCTGCCCATTCTTCCCAAAATTGTCTTTGGGATCACCATATTATAGAGAACAAACTTCCCTTCATTTTGAATCTTTCTCTCATCTACTAGTTTTCACTGAGACCAGATTTCTCACTCACAAACCATTCCTGGCCATCCTCACTAACCCTGGACAAGCTCACACCCCATGACATACTGGTCCAAAGAAACAAAACCCTCCCTTTAGCCATCATTCAGCAACCACCCTCTCCTTTGATGTTAATTCAATTACATTTTTTTATCCAATCAAGATAAGAGGGGCTTTTGTGTGCAGGCCCCCAGATCATATAAACTATTACTTCTCAAAATATAATTCCCAGGCTTTTAAAAAAATCATGGTCTTCAGAGCTTAAATTATCTGTGGTAAAGAAATTTATGAGTCACAAGTGACATGACCCCTATAATGGTCATGGAGCTCCCAATATAAAGATATATCTAGTACAGTTACAATAAGAACTCAAAGCACTTACTAAAATGGTATCACCAATGACCAGCAAGAATGATGATTTTAGGGGCAGCCAGGTAGCACAGCCAGTAAGAGCACTGGCTCCAGTGTTGAGAAGACCTGGAGATTGAATCCTGGGCTCAGACACTTAGCACCCACCCAGAAACACCTGGCCGTCTAACCTTGAGCAAGTTACTTAACCCCAATTGCTTAGGGGCGGCCAGGTGGCTCAGCGAGTAAGAGCACTGGCTCCAGTGTCGGGATGACCTGGATCAAACCCAGGCTCAGATACTCAGCACCACACTCAGAAATAACTGGCCGTGTAACCTTGAGCAAGTTACTTAACCCCAATTGCTTTAAAAAAAAAAAAGATGATGATTTTAAGAGTGTCTATAGTAAACTGACACTGGGCAGATGTCCTTACTGAAGACAATCCCTTCTTCATGCTTCTTTGCAAGCTGGCCATCATTCAGGTCTTTCTTGATCACAACAGGAGTCAGAATTTGGCTTTAGCCAAATCAAAAAGGCATGAGCTCACCTAGGGCCATTCACTGTAGGCAAAAACTTAAGCTTAGATAAGAAATAATTCTGTGGGGTAGTGTGTGCCAAAGGAACAAAGTCTGTGTTCATATTCAGCACTGGTGATGGTCAATGGGAGAGTGAACAACACTGGGGCTTGAGTATTGGCTCCCATTTTCTTGGACCATCCAATATGCTTTTCAGTCAACTGAACAGTGTGGCATATTGGGAAAGAGCCCTGGGTTTAGAGTCAAAAGACCTGGGTTTGAATCTGAACTCTGCCATTAATCTCTTGATTAACATCTTCTAAATATTCATGAAGTCCTTGTAAAAAATTCCTTTTACTTCCTTTGAGTATTTGCTTGGGGTTGTTATTGAGTTAGATCTGTAATAACCATTGACCCGAACCAAGCATCTACCTCACCTTCCCAGTCACCAGTTCCAAACCTTGCTTTTATATACATACCTCCCCCATCCTTTTCCAACTTCCTTTCATGTTACCTGCTTTTCCAAAGTCTATGGCACACATTTGATGAATGAAAACTCAGCATTCTCTTTCTTCACTGAAATGAACTTTCAAGAATTCCCTGATTTCGGGGTGGCCAGGTAGCACAGCGAGTAAGAGCACTGGCTCCAGTGTCAGGATGACATGGAGATCGAATCCTGAGCTCAGATACTCAGCACCACACCCAGAAACACCTGGCCGTGTAACCTTGAGCAAGTTACTTTAACCCCAATTGCTTAGGGGCAGCCAGGTGGCTCAGCGAGTAAGAGCACCAGCTCCAGTGTCAGGATGACCTGGAGATCGAATCCCAGGCTCAGATACTCAGCACCACACCCAGCCCACCACACCCAGAAATAACTGGCTGTGTAACCTTGAGTAAGTTACTTAACCCCGATTGCTTAAAAAAAAAAAAAGAATTCCCTGATTTCCCTTCATCAAGCAGGTTCCCTCCCTACTAAGCCAATAACCAAGTTCACTAATTGACTTCCTTTGTCTCCTGAGAGCAAAACTTGACTGAAAGTCAAGATCTGATCATCCTCAGAGAAAAGAGAACGCAGAGAAGCTGAGAGTTGGAAGGGTCAAACCCACACACAATTACATGACATATAGGATTGCTCAGCTATGGTGTCAAGGACAAGTTATTAGTATATCCAGTGTGTCTGAAGACTTCCAAAGATGGCAGAAGCCACCACCTCTCAAGCCAACCTATCTTTGGGAAGACTTGAATTGTCAGAAGGTATTTCCTGACATCCAAGCCTTTTTCAGTTTCTACCCATTGTTCCTTGATTTGCCTTCAGAGGCAAACAAGTCTAATTAGAACAGGTCTAATCTTTCTTTTACATGATGATGTTTCACATCCTTGAAGAAAATTATCATGCCATCCCTGAGTCTTCTTTTCCCTACGCTAACCACCACCATTTCTTTCCATATGGCATGGACTAAAGACCCTTCACTATCCTGCTTGCCCTGTTCTGGACACTCTCCAGCTTAGAAATATTTTTCTTAAACTAGGCACATAGGAAGTACTAAATAAATGTATTTTCATTCAAAAATTCTTTCATTTGCATTTTAAAAAATTAGTCCATAAAACAAATTTCTATCTTTCAACACCATCTACATAGTCATTCACTTGTTATATCCTCCTTTAGGGGCAGCTAGATAGCACAATGGATAAAGAGCCAGCCCTGGAATCAAGAGAATCTGAGTTCAAATATGACCTCAGATATTTCCTAAGCTGTGTGACCCTGGATAAGTCACTCAAACCTGTTTGAAATGGCAAACCATTGCAAAATCTTTGCCAAGAAAACCCCAAATGGGGTCAAAGAGAGTCAGACGCAAATAAAACAACTCAACAACACATCTTCCTTTTTCTTCTAAAGACTTTGTTTCCCCTCTAGCTAATGCAAAAAAGAATATATTATTTTATCATACAGCCTCATGTGAAATACCAGAAATGGGGCATGGTCAGTAGGCCTGAAAAATCTCTAAGCAAATAATTTTAAAGGATTCCACATCTCCCGGGTGGTCACATTTCCCTAACCATTATAGACCCTGCCTCTAACCATTAAGAATTCTCTTCACAACAGTGGTATCTGTCACCCTTATTGTCCCATAGGGCATAGGAGGATGCTTTTTTCTATGAAATTGCAATTCCATGCCCCACAGGAAAAGTCACATCCCTCTCAGAAAGTTCAAGGGCTTCAGCATTTCCTCACTTCTTGCGTCATGGTCTTCTGCTCTCCAATATTTGACCCTAGCTTTGATTCTTCTCTGTCTTTTCAGTATTTCATTTCTTGGTCTCATTCTTCGATGGTTTCCTATTCTATCTAGGAGCACTTTATTGTCCTTAATAAATCAGGGAAGAGAGAAGCAATTTTTCAAATCCTTTTGGCTTCTCCTAAAATAGGGCAACAAGAATTTAAATTGTTCACCAGATGTTCATTTTGAAGAGGACATACATTTTTGATGAGTTGGGTAGACTTCACACCCAATACACCCAGAAATCATTCTCTGCATGGCAGAATAGCTACTAAAGGGAAGAAAAAGAGACTCCAGAAATTTAAGTTAGCATACAGAGCTAGGGAAAGCTTACCTGTCCATCCATATACTCCAACCACTGCAAGCCCAAGTTGGTGACAATTCTTGGGGTACCATCATCCACTGGAAGGATGTCCACTTTAAACCGCTGGGGTGCTGCTGTCACAATCTGAAGGAGGAAAGCCATCATTCAGAGATACCCCAAAACACCCCATATTCAGGATGAGAAAAAAGATCTTTCTAAAATGGTGGTACTTAGGAAATGGATAATAGAACCCCAGGTCGACAGCTTGCATTCTGTAATAAGGACAGTAGCAAGTCAGGGGCATGAGTTTAGGACAAAAGGAACCAAGGACATACACTTGTGGAGTTTCCATTTTCATTTAAGTTTTTTTTAACCATCCAGATTTTTTGTGGATTTTAGTAACATTCGGGTTAGAATCAAAAAATAAACACTTCCCTTTTTATAAATCATAACATCCTTGCATGAGAAGTGAACCAGAGCTATTATTAATGCTTAAAGGGATCGGCATGTCAATCAATGTAAAAATATCATTTTACTTTGAAATAAATTTTTTTTATTCTACTAACTCTATTAACAAAAAATAATGCGCTACATCAATTAACACTGCTTCAAGGTATTTTTAAATTCTAGTCTTTCTAGTGTTAAAATGGCAACGTTAAAGTTCTTTGAGGGAAATCTTCCTTTTTTCCTGGAATAGGCTCTTCCTTGTCTCGGGGGGTGGGAGTGGGGGAAAGGATCTATTTTTGAAAAGAAGTTGGAGGAAGTAAAAATGTATCAGTGGGAAGAATGAAAAAGATTCTGTTTATAATAATCTTTTACAATAAATATTTGAGCTATTTTAGCTTGTAGATTCCAATGGCTCTTCCCTTTCCTTTGCCTCAGCTACCTCCACAAAGTCTAACTTTAACACCCCTTTGTGACACAGTGTTGAGCCCGGAATATCCAAGGCTCTGCCAGTAGAGAGTCAGCTCTGGTGGGCTTTACCACCTTGGAGAGGCAAGACTTGCTTTCCATGGATGATAACCTGTGGCCTCTAGGTCCTCAAGTGCAGCTCTCTTCAATCAAAGGACCGCAATTGAGCACCTAGAGGGCCACATTTGGCCTGGAGGCTGCAGGTTCTCTACTCCTGGACTAGGCTGATGAAGCCCTCACTATAGAATATAAGGGAAAGAGCACCAACTCAAGAGTCAAAGGATTTGAGTTCAAATCCTGCCTCTGATCTTTACTACCTATATGACTTCAAGCAAGTCAGTTAACTTCCCCCGGCCTCCATTTTCTATCTTTCTATCTAGATGGCCTCTGAGGTCCTTTCCAACTCTTGATTCCAGTATTAAAAGGCTCATTGATTACTAGTGGGATGCCTATGACAATTTACGGAACAAAAAACAATAGAAAAAGGCTCTTTGGGCCAATGAAAGAATGGTGGAACAAGGAGGTGCAGGTTGCTAAGAATCTCATAATTTTTTGACCTTGAATAATAATATATACATAATATATAAAATAATATCTATAATATTTATAATGGCTAACTTAGTTATGTACACTCCAAGTACGAGATCCACATCCATAGATCAATGAGGAGACATACTACTATGGTGTCTGAATCATAGCAGTTTTGACATCCTCACTTTAAATGATGACTTTAATTGGAAACAGAAGACAAGCCTCAAGATAAATGGAAGGATGTGTCATAAGGTCTAAGTAGAGGATCATAGATATGAGGGAAGAAAAGAAATCTACACGATAATTTTGTTGTGTATTTGAAAGGAATAGAAAGTTGTACAAAGTAGATATGGAGTTTCATATGCAATCATCTGGTTTATTGTACTATGTTACAGAAATGTTTGCTTTATTCTATAAATTTTTAGAAATGGATTTGGAGATGGAAGGGGCCTTAGAAACCATCAAGGTCTTATCTCCTAATATTGCAGATGTGGAAAATGGGGTCAAGAGAAAGGAAGCTAACTTGTCCAAGAGTAAATGGCAAAGCCAAGATCAGGTCACAGATAATCTGCTTCTAAATCCAGGGATCCTTCCCCTGACTCAAGGTCTTTCCACGGTGGTGAGCTTAGTTTTAACGCATATCCAAAGGTGACAAGAAACATCATCAGACAGGACACTTGGTCAACTTGACTTGTAGGACTAAAAAGATCTGCAAAAAGGTCATTGATAAAATAACTTCTGCTCATAAACCAACAAGTATTGAAGAAGATAAGGGGAGAGATTCTTTAAAAATAAAACCTTGGTAAATCCCTCTAAATCACGTCCATATATACTGTACTCCTTGGAGACTTCAATGCAAAAATGGCCACAGGGGAGGCTGTGAAAAGTGCCTTGGAAATTGGTTTAGGCATAAAAAAAATGGGAGAAAGCAAAAGTTTGGAGGTTATACAGATGCTTTATTTCTTTGCTATGACTATTTTCTTGAAGGGTCAGGAGGCTGTCATTGGACAGTGATAACAATGTCACACAACACTGAAAAAAAAGAAATTCTTATAGCAAACAGCAAATGATGCTGAGTGGCTGTCATTTCTGAATCAACTGTCTGTGTACAAACAGACCATTGACTTGTCAAAATCAGAGAAGGGAGAATAGAAGTGCACACACATTTATATAGTGCTTACAATCTGCCAGGCACTGTGCTAAGGATTTTACAAATATTATTTCATCTGCTCCTCACAACAACCCTGTGAGGCAGCTGCTGTTATTACCCCCAATTTACAGAGGAAGAAACTGAGGCAAACAGAGGTAAAGTAATTTGCTCAAAGTCACACAGCTAGGAAGAGTTGGAGGCCAGTTGAAGTCAGGACTCCCTGACTCCAGGCCCATTCACTGTGCCAACAGATGCCCCATTAATCATTACCAAATAATAAGGAAGAATAAAAACGATAAGAAGATAAGATATGGAACAGAGAGGTAGCTCCAACCTGACCTGTTTAACTAAGCTGTTGATGATAAATGGTGAGAAATGTATAGAAAGAAATGAAACCTATGATTAACAGTTTCCTAAGGAATTGTAACAAATGCAAATCAATTGCCAAAATGAAGAGAAAGAATAAAGGGAAAGACAAGCTTATAGAAAGTTTACTGAGACACAACTAATCCATATTATCTTAAGGGAATTTATGGGTGACACCAAACAAAATGGACAGAAACGCTGAAAAAGACTGTGAAGACTTCTATAACAAGACTCTTTTCTCCATCAAGCAGAGTTAATGTCACTTGAACATTACCATTCCCAACATGCTGCATGATGGAGCTGAAACGGTGCTCAAGAAAATAAAACTGCAAAAAGGAGTATGACTAAGCCAAGTGAATACAGAGAAGGTCCGTGTTGGTTGTAACTCCATTTTGAGAACACAGAAATTAATTCTCAAGATATTTGAAAGAAGAGGGCTGAACGCTTGTTTTAAAAAAATGATTACTGACAAAATGATCAAGAAAATATCATATGCCTACTATCCTTTATTTATACAATTTTAATGAGCATAATCTACATATATATTGGGGTGGGGTCTCCTTCCCAAAGGGATGAGAAGACTTTTGCAAGGGCATAGCTTTGAAGTCACATAACTGACCAAAACACAGTCTACAAGATCTCACAATGCTTATAGTCTGAGGATAATACAAAACATTTGATTCAGTTGATCAAAATGATGTCATAAGAGTTCTTCAAGCACATGGTTCTCATGTATATATTAAAAGCATACAAGATCCTTTGAACCATGGAACACTAAATACAACTTTATCCAGTCACCTTTTGATTAGCACCATGGTGGCCATGAAAGATGGAAGATGGGTTTGCCGGTGTCATGGAAAAGATCTGGGCCAGGTGCCATAGGTGATGGTGAAATGGATTCACAATGAATAGGAGAAGGAGAGAGGGCTTGATTACATTTGCACAGAGGCTTTAATAAGTTCCATTATTCATCCAGTGAGACTGCATAGCTATGAGACATAGCACACCATAGTCTGAAAAGCATTAAAACTGTAAGTCACACAAAGGACAACATAGAGAGGTCTATGATGGGTGTAAATAGGTTATAATATATTAGCAAAGATTTGTACAGAAGAAATGCCAGAAAGGATTTTAGTAGGGAGATGAAGAACTGAAAAGGAAACAGGCTAGACATCTAGAAAGAATCTCTTTTTGCCTTTGTTTGTACCCCCCAGGGCTTAGCACAGTGCCTGGAACATAGTAGGTGCCTAATAAATGCTTGTTGACTTAACTCAACCATCCTGAGTGCTCCAATGGTGCCTACATATATTGAAGAGATCTAAAGGAAGACCGATGGCACATTGGATGAATGTGGACAAGAGTCACTCATACAGGATGAGAAAATGGGGATAGATTGTAAGGGAACCACCACACTGAGATCACAGATCTATCCAGGTATCAAAGCAAGCCAAGGGTGATGTGACTATAAGCTTCACAGAATGACTTATTTCTACTGTCATGTTGAGAAGTCAGGGTTTTCATTTTCATTCTTCCTTATCTCCTAGAATCACTCTGGAGATCTGCTGTATCCCCCTTGTTAACCAGAGGACAAACAGGCCCCTCATTGCTGCATACTGGGCCATTCTGATATTTTGAAAAACAGACCAAGTGCACAAAAACTGCAGATGAGGAGAGAAGGGAAAATGAAACCAGTGATTGATCAGTAATGACAATGCTGGTGTTAAAACAGCAGAGAGAATCCCAGGAGACTTTACTGGAACACAAGGTTAACCTCGTGTAACCTGTTCCCAGGCTGATTATTCTACAGAAGATACAGCAGGTGTTCCTTTCCTTGGCATGTTCTCTGCAGAGGCAAATGCAGATTAATTCAACACACACACACACTTTTTGAAAAAGCACTTATCAGGGCAAGGCACTGTGCCACATGCTATGGATAGAAACCTAAGGAAAAACCATGCCCTCTTACAGACAGCTTATGTTCCCATGTAAGATTCAACAGCACTTGGCATAACGTGGTACACAGTAAGTGTTTGATAAATGCTTGTGGACTTGTCATGTCACTGGAGAAGCAAATCTAAGATAGTTTGAGAAGGGGGAGAAGACTAAGAGCCAGGGGGAATAGGAGAGGCTTCACAGAGGTGGTTGTACCTGAGCTGAGCCTTAAAGGAACAGAAGTACTTAGAGGTAGAGACAAGGAGGCAGAACACAGCGTTTGGGTAACAGGGAGTAGGTCAAGTTAGCTGGAATGCAGAGTGCATGAAGGAGTGTGATGTAAGATAAGCCTGACACAGCTCTTCTTGTGATGGCCAAGAAGTGGAAATTGAGGGCGTGCTCATCAACTGGGGAATGGTTGAACAAGTTGGGGTATGTGATTGTGAAGGAATACTGTTGTGCTATAAGAAATGACAAGAAGGATGATTTCAGAAAAACCTGGAAAGATTTACACCAACTGATGCAAATTAAAGTGAACATTGTATACTAGTAGAACTAGGAGAACATTGTATACAGTAACAGCAATATTGTAAGATGACCAACTATAAACGATTTAGCTATTCTCAGTAATACAGTGATCCAAGACAATCCCAAAGAACTCATGATGACCTCTAGAGAAAGTATTGATATTGTCTGAATACAGAAGCACACTATGTTTTTCCTTCTTTCCTCCTTTCTCTCTTTCTTTCTTTCTGTATGCCTGTCTTCTTGTACAAAATGACTAATATGGAAATGTTTTACATGACTGCACATGTAATAATATATCAGATTGCTTACCATCTCAGGGAAGGGAGAAGAGAGGGAGGGATAGAATTTGGAATTCAAAACTTAAAAAAAATGTTAAAACTCATTTTAATACATACTTTGGAAAAAATAAAATGTTATTTTTTTTTTAAATGATAAGCCTGCCATTATCTGGAAAAGTCATTTGCTCCAATTAATCAAATGTTTTCCTTATAGCCAACAGACAATCCACATTCTGTATTTTTGCCATCTTTCAGTGAATTATGTAACTGGAAAGAGGAATATCAGCTTCTTGAGGACAAAAATGTTTACCTTTAGTCTCCCTATTCTCAGTGCTCTATAGCAGTGGGTTGATAAAACTCTTCAAGTTTGACTGGAAAAGTGGGCGGAAGACAGATTGTGGAAGGCTTTAGATATCAAGTCAGATTTTCTTTTTATAAGCATCTGAGAATTTCTTGAGGAGCAGAGGGACATAGTCAGACTGGTGTTTGATGGAAATTATTTTGACAGTTTTTGTGAGAGGTAGATGAGAGAGGAAAGAGGGGCAACAGAGAGACCAGTTAGGAAGTTATTGCGATAGAGACATTACCCAGATTGAAGTACTGGCTGTCTGAATAGGGAGAGGAATACAGATGCCAGATAATTTGTGGAAGGAGAATCAAAAAAACTTGGCAACTTTTTTGAGAGGCAAAACGTAAGGGAGAAGAATCAGCATGACTGCAAGTTTGTAAACCTGGGTGACTGGTCTCCTCAAAAGAAAGAGGGAAAATTAGAGAAGGTAGGGGTTTAGTAAGGAAGGTGACAATTCCCATTTTTGACAAGCTGAGCTTGGGATGGCCCAGGGGACATCTAAGTTGAAATTTTCAATAAGTAGCTGGTGATGTAGAAATAGAATGTGGGAGAGGGCTACAGGAGACATGTGCATAGAGATAATTAAACCTTTAGCGGCTGGTGAGATTATTAGGAGAGAGACTACAGAAAGAGAAAGGGAAAGGGACCAGGACAGAGAATTAGAGGTAGGAGAAGGATGATGAGACTTAGGAGGAAGAAGGAGGAACAGGAAGAGTAGTGTCATGTATACAAGGCAGAGTATGTTCAGGAGAAAGAGGCTGTGGTGGATGTCAAAAGCCACTGAGGACAAGAAAGAAACAGTCATTCACTCTGGACTTTACAGAAGAATAGCCAAATAAGTCATCATGCCTTCTTGGTGGCACTATGGAAAATGATCCTGGGGGTTATTAATATTGCTTATTCTATGTCATATCCAGAAATGCAAAGAGGGAGTCCTCTCTGAGGAAGGATGATGGTGCTACAGGGTACTTGCTAAAGATAGAGTGAAGGCTTATGGGCACCCTATGATTTCTGCTGAAAAACTGGCTATTCAAACAAAATAATCCCCTCAAGGAAGGAAATTTGCTAGCTTCACACTTATAACTTTCTCTGCTACTTTTAGAAGATGTGTTCTAGCAATGAGAACCATTTATGCAGCTGAAGGATTACACCAAAGTGAAAAAGAGAACCACGGCCATGAGAGCTGGCAGCATCTACCACAAGGAAGGAAAGGGAGGGGAGAAACCTTTGGGTCGGTGTTTAGAACCCTTGGTCAGAATTTTTCCCTCTTACCTCTTTTCCTCCTTCCTCAACAATGAAGAAGGGGTTAGTCCCATCAGAGACAGTGAAAGTAAAACGGTCTTTGAGGGAGTTGCTGCCATCATGGCTGTAGCTGATCTTGTTCTGGTAGATGTCTTCCATGGTGAAGGTGGAAGTCTGGCGGTAATGTTGCCCATTGCTGGTGAGTTCAATAGCTCCATGTCGTGGGGGCTGAATTACAGTAAATGTGACAGATTCTGCCTGCAGAGGGACAGAAGGGGAGAAGAAAGAGAAACAGAACCAGGCACGTGAGTAGATACTGCTATTTTTTCTGTTATAGAGAGAGAATGAAAAGGGTCCTTGGGTCTTTATAAAGTGGACATTCAAATTTCTTTTTAGGGGACAGAGCCAAGATGGTGGAATAGAAACACAAACTTGGTGCGGGCTTCCCTCCAATCACTTCCAATGCATGACATTTCTTTTTTGTATAAAAAGGAAATTCATTCTAGTCCCTTCAATGGTGAGTTTATACCCTTTTAATCTGACTTTTCCCCATTTGACTTCTATGTGGGAGGCATTGTGAGTTAAGATACAAGGAAAAGTAAAAGATGGCCCCTGCTCTCAAGGAGCTCCCAACCTGATGACCCTGAAATATCTAAAGGAAGCTACTACATCTTCTCCCCTCCAGTCTCTCAGTCCCAGGTTCTACAATGAAGCTTCCCAAGACATCACCTCCAGCCTGCTAATATCCTGGCTCCTCCCCAATTTATCAATATCCTTCCTCAAGTGTTTATTAAATGTGTTTATGTTTCATGCTTTCGAAAAATAACAGAAATAATGAAGGAAACAGTCCTCACATATCCACTGTGGTCACATATTCCTAACTTTCTGATTGCAAATTACAGCTATACATTTCAAGGTTTTTAACCTAGTGTTATGGGAATCTAAGCTCTTCCTTGCCCCCTAGGCCCTCTGATAGGCTTAAATGACTCTGAGAAGCTTCCCTGGTTTTCAAGAATGTCCACATATTGTTGCTTTGTCATTGGGCAGTGGGTCAAGAGGGCTGTGACATTCTCTGATCCAGGAGAAGGATATATATACCCTGATGTGAGGTTTTGTTTTGAGGCTCACTTTGGGAAGAGTTGTGTGATTTGACCAGATGAGACTATGTAGCCATCGAGCCCCCCGGCTTTGAAAACCCAGATGTTGATGCTTCCCTCTCTGGTAACTGACTAGGCATAGATGTAACGGTCAGATAGCTGGAAGCCTGTCTGCGGATGTTTCTCTGTATTTGTTGTCTTCTTATAACTTGTTTGTATTCTCTGAAGTTCGGGGTGCTGACTTTTTCCCCTGAACTAGGTAAATGATATATATTTGATTGATTAAAATAAGATTGTTAACCCATTTTGAGTTGTTTTCCTTTAGAAAATCAGATCTAGGAACCTGTGTTGGCAGCCACCCTGGGAATTCTAGGGTGCTTGCTGCCACAATCCTGGAAACTGAGTACCACCAAACTCCCTCTTTTCCCCCTGCCCCTCCCCAAACACAGACATAGACAAACACAAAGACAAAGACACACACACCCCATCATCAGACAAGGGCCAGCCTTACCTCTGTATCAGCATCCACGGCTTTGAGCTCAAACTCAGTAATAGTTTTTCTCACCCCTTCCTGCACTCGAATTCCTGTGTTTTGTACAATGGGTAATGAGTCATCCACAGGGTTGATGGTGATGTGAAAGGTCTGACTCACCTAAAAGAAGGAGAAAAGCATAGGGTGTATTTTTTTTTCTTTTCTCAATACTTATCTCCACCCCTCCTCCCCAACCCAACGTATGGATTCTAGAATGATTAGGACAAGGAATTTAAGAAGGAACACAAGAGAACTTACTAAGCATGAGCCCACAAAGAAGTTTTTAAAGGAAGTCTTCATGGCTCAACCTGCCCATTCTCAGGGAGATATAGCTATGGATCCAAAAGAGGCTAAAAAAATGTTCTCTTATTATCACACCACCTTTCACTAAAGCAACACTTCGGTGCTTCTTATGTGTACTCATTGTGGTATGGTGATTCTGGATGCTTGTGCATTCTCCCTCCCTTTCTCTGTCTCTCTGTGTCT
Source organism: Petaurus breviceps papuanus (assembly GCF_028583685.1). NCBI lineage: Eukaryota > Metazoa > Chordata > Mammalia > Diprotodontia > Petauridae > Petaurus > Petaurus breviceps. Next base: position 9,941,795 of record NW_027185655.1, on the reverse strand, counting down.
CTGTCCCCCTCTCTCTCCCTCCCTTTCTCTCTCTCTCTCTTCCTTTCCCTCTCTCTCCATTCCCCCCCTCTCCCTTCCTCTTTCTCTCCCTCCCTCTCTCTCCTCTCTCTCTTCCTTTCCCTCTCTCTCACCTCTCTCTCCATTTCTCTCTCTCCCTCTCCCCCTCCCCCTCTCATGCAATGTCCACTCATAGGCCCCATCTCACTCCTGATTAACATAGGTCTGATCTTCATTTTTCCAACATGGGCTGATCCATCCCTCCTTAGACAGCCTGATGTCTCTCTCAGTGGTTCACCATTTTGGCACCAGATTTAGGGCACATAACTCATTGGCTTTAGCCCACTGTAGCTCAGAACTCCCAAGCTCAAGCAAACTGCCAACGTCAGTCATCTGGCAGCAGGTACTAGAGATTATAGTGATAAAAATATTAACAATACTAACTGCTAGCCATTCATACAATGCCTATTATGTGCCAGTCACTCTGCTAAATGCTCTACAAATACCATTTCATTTGACCCTTACAGCAACCCTGGGATGTAGTGCTATTATTATCCCCATTTTGCAGTTGCAGAAACTGAGGCAAATAGAGGTTAAATGCATTGTCCAGGGTCCCACAGCTAGAAGGTGTCTGAAGCTGGATTTGAACTCAGGCTCAATGCTCTATCCACTATACCATCTAGCTGTCTGAAGGTACCTGCCACCATGACTAACAATCTTGGGTTCTTAATGTCTATGCCAGTAGATTTTTTATTTTTATTAATCTGTAAAGATGGCCATTTCAGTTGTGTAAATGGAAATTGAACCAGGCCTGAATATTTTGGCCTTAGCCCTTTGTGGAACTGTCCTTGGGAGGAATTCCCACTTGAATCCAGTGAAATAGTGAACAGAAGAATGTAGTTGCTTAGAAATACCAAGGAGAGAAAAAGAATTCCATCGCTCACCAGGTTGGTTCCATCAGAGACTGTGAAGGTGAAGGCATCATTGTGTTTTTCCACTTCACTGGTGTGGATATATTGAATGCTTCGAGCACTTAGGTCTGCCTGAGTGAAGGAGCTGATCTGGACGCCTGGAAAATGGGGAAAGAGGAACGTTGAATGACCGAGGATGAAGAGAAATCAAAAGAAAAAGAACTGAGAAGAGAAATGGGGGCCAGCCCCGCCTCTGAAAATCGAGACAACAGAAGATTATCTCACTGATGATTTATATCATGGGATGGTCTCCCATTTGGTCAGCAGTCAAATGGCCAAGGTGAGACAGAATCTCAGAGCTGGGAGGGACCTCAGAGTTCAAATCACATCTGAACAAGAAATAATTATAGTAAATAATAACAGCTAGCATTGACATAGAGCTTTCTGGGGTTTGCAAAGCTCTTCACACAGGTTATCCCATTTGATCCTTATAACTGCCCTAGAAGGTAGATGCTATCATTATACCCACCTTTCAGGTAAAGAAACTGAGGGACAAAGAAACTAAATGACTTGTGTAAGGTCACAGCTAGTAAGTATTTGAATCAGAATTTGAACTCGGGGCTCCCAGACCTCAAGTCACCTAACTGCCTTCTATAATGTTCTCAACAAGTGGTTAGTTGTCCAGCCTTTCCTTGAGGAGAAACCCCTAACCTCCTAAGGCAGGTCATTCCGCTTGAGGAGAGCTCAAACGGAAAGGAAGTCTTTTCTTACATGAAGTTCAAATCTGCCCCCTCTGAACCTTCTGTGTGTTGCTTCTGATCCTGTCCTCTGTGGCAAAGCAGAACAAATCTACCCTCCCTTTGAAGTGAGAGCCCTTCCGATACCATACCAGCTCTCCTACTCCCTTGGGACTTCTCCAGGCTAAACATCCTTGCTTCTTTCTGATCACACTCGTGTGACACGATCCCCTCTTCCTTCACCATCCTGGCTCCTCTCTTCTGGAATGCCCCAGCTTAGCAACGCCCTCTAATATAGGGCACAAAGCTCCAGACGTGGTTTGACCTGGGCAGAGTACCGAGGGACTAGCATCGGCTTCATACTGGACACTTCCCACTTCTCAATGTAATCCAAGTTCCGAATGCCATTTCTCTTCTTGCCATGGCTGGCTATTGCTACTGAGTTGGCCATACAGGCGAGAGGTCAGTTTGGGAATCCAGACGGAGGATTCTAGGTGATATGTAAAGATGCATGTTCACAAAGAGGTATGCGCGTTGGGGTAATGACGGGCCATTAGACTAGCAACGAAGAGGCCTGTGTCCTGTCTCCTTTACTAACTGGTCATGTTTGACTCTTGTCAGAATCCCCATACCAAGGCCACCCCTCTCTTGTTAACTATTAGGAAACACTTGGTTTCCAGAGCAAAACCCAGCAAGCAGTCTGTGCCCTAAGCTTAGCATAACAACAATCCTTTGGCTCATCCACTGAAAGAACCCAGCCGCAACAAAATCCCAGAATTGTGACTCCTGAGCTTGGACAAACACCTGTAGAAATCATGTTCTGGTCATGAAGGCTTGCTATGAATCAAACTTGCTTCACTGCTAATGGGTTCATTGTCAGGGTTACAGTTCACTGCATAGTCACTGATATCTATCTATCTATCTATCTACCTACCTATGTAATCTAATCTTTCTATCTATCCATCTGTCTGTCTATCGATCGATCTGTCTGTCTGCCTATCTGTCTATCTATCTGTCTACCTATGTAATCTAATCTATCTATCATCTATCTGTCTGTCTGTCTATCTATCTGTCTATTGATCTATCATCTATCTGTCTATCTACCTATCATCTATCTATCTATATTACATCTCTAATCTCTATGTATCTGTATCGATCTATATGTCTATGTCTATGTTAAGATCTGGCCTCACTAAAGCAGTCTCCTTACAAAGCAGACCCCGGCGCAAATGTCTACTGCTCCTCCTCCAACAGAATAAAGAAAACTTTTTCCTCATTATCACTGGTGAGCTCTTTCAGTTTTATTTTGTTCTTATTTTATTTCTTAGAGTTAACAGTGGCTGTGATAACCTGTGTGAGCTCTTCGGTATTTTCAGCATGAACAGTGGCTGCATAACTTCTGTGACTCTTTGGTCATTCATTTTCAGAGCTGACACCCTGAATAAGTCACCTCCTATGTCTGAGCTTTGGAATCATTTGTAAAATCAGGCACTTCTCCCCGATGATCCCCAAGGTTTCTTCCAGCTGTAACACTCCAGAATCCTACAATATCTGAAGTCTCAATGCAGTTAGCCTGATATTATTACATCTTCCAAAAGAGATACAGCTTTGCCTTGCAAGGTTAGGCAGAAATCTATAAGATGGCCCATTTCAGTTCCAGCCTATTAAGAGCTGATGCTGCAAACACAGAAAATATAAAATGCTTCATCGGGAAGCAAATGCCCCAGCAGAGCAAGAGACGGCTCCATCTTCTTAAGAAATGGTTATCGACAAATAGAGATGTGAAAATAAACCATGGAAGCTGGTAGGGTTTTATCGTGGTGGGTTTTTTTTTAAATGATTAAAAAGTCATGCTGCCATTGTCAGAATCAAATAAGGAAAATTTAAATCAAAGGGCTTCCTTTTGCTCTTTATGAAAGAGCTAAGTTGTTTTTTTTGCTGACACCATCCAGTCCCAAGAAATGACTTAGAAACCTCTGAGCTTGATTTTAGGGATTGATTTAATAGATTTAGGGTCCAACACCCACAGGAACAAATGGAAAATACATTTGTTCCATGAGGAATAAAAGGAAGCAATTCTGATTCAGTCTTGGCTAACTCAGAAAAATGAGCAGAAGATGAAAAATCACTGAAACTGAAAAAACGCAGACCACGCTCTCCCCGATAACATGCAGCCTGCAATGTCATCACAACACATTTTATACCCTCTGCATGTAATGGCATTCCTGGTTTCAGGATTGCTTCTAATCATGTCAATATTACCTAATAAAAAGCCACTTGAAAGTGAACACTTTTTTTGCTAAGATATTCCAAGGCTGATTTTTCTCTATGTGGAAAGGACTCCTAGATCTCTATCTCCCCTTCCCCCCTGCCCGCCACTTTCTCTCCCCAGTTCCAGTCCTACATCACCATATACCGAACATTTCAAACCCAAACAGAACCAATTATTATTTTGCTAATCTAAATTTCCCTGTCAAGAGAACCACTATCCTTATCCTTCCAGTCTCCCAAGTTTATGACCTCACCATCAGCATCACCACCATCATCATCACCATCACCATCACTACCATCACCACCACCACCATCATCATCATCATCATCATCCTGGCTTCTTGGGTCTTTCTCCTCTCATCATATCTAATCAATTGCCAGATCTATCATTTCTGCCTCCCCAAGATCTTTAGGATCTGACCCTTATCTCTACGCAGAAGGTCCCCATCATTATTTCTCCCCTGAACTATTTATAGTAGCATCATAATTCATATCCCTCAGGGAGTTAGTGGCACAATGGACAGACCACCAGTCTTGGAGTTAGAAGGACCTGAGTTCTAATCTGTTCTTAGATACTGATAGCTGGATGGCCCCGCACAAGTTATTTAATCCTTATTGCCTCAAAAAAACATTCATCTCTCTCCCTGACTCCAATCTGTCCATAAAGTTGCCAAAGTGATATCTATTAAGTATGAGTTTGGTTATGTCATTCCCTACTCAACAAACTCCAGACAAACTCTTGTCTCTGGGATAAAATAGAAGCTTTTCTGTTTAACATTTGGAGCCCTTCACTGGCTAGACCCAACCTGCCTTTACAAAATTTTCATACATTACTTCCTTTCTTATACTCTCTGACTTAGCCAAACTGACCCTTTATTGTTCCTCATACACAACACTCCAATCTTAACATTTGAAGGAATGGAGGACGAGAAGAGAAGACTCAGGAGGATGCAGAGAATTGTCTTGAAGCTGTCATGAGGAGGGATTAAGTTTGGGCTAGAAGAGGCTAACTAGAGAGACCTGGGGCTCCCTCCTCCTCCTGCTGTTGAAAGGCTAACTAACCTTCCATGTGAGACTTTGCACCGCTAATTCTGTCCACATCTTCTTACACAGTTGTTTGCATAATGTCTCCCCTTTCAGACTGGAAGACCCTTGAGGGCAGGCACTGTCTTTTGTCTTTCTTTGTGTCCAGAGCATTTACTTAACATATCACCTGGCACAAAGTGGGTATTTACTTATTTTTTGTTTTTTTTTCTCTATTTTTTTATTTTTTAGTTTACATCATTTATTTCCACAAGATTTTGAGTTACAAATTTTCTCCCCAATTTTCCCTTCCCACCACCCCAAAACAGCATTCTCACTGAATATCCCCTCCCCTGATCTGTTCTCTCCCATATTTTCCCCCATTGCCCCTTCAACTTTCCAGTAGGGCACAGTGGATCTCTATGCCCCAGTGCCTGTATATCTCATTTCCCAGTTACATGTAAAATAATAATAATATGTTTATATATATTTTTAAACATTTGATTTTAAAACTTTGGATTCCAGATTCTTTCCCTTCCTCCCTCGTCACCCACCCTCATTGGGAAGATAAGCGATTCAATATAGGTTGTACATGTGTAGCTAATGCAAAACATTTCCACAGTGGATGTATTGTGAAACACTGCCTATATTTCCCTCCCTCCTACCCCACCTCCCACTTATTCTATTCTCTACTTTGACCCTGTCCCTTTTCAAAAGTGGGTGCTTCCAACTTCCCCCCCCCAGCCTGCCCTCCCTTCCATTATCCCCGCTCTCTTCCCTTCCCCCCCTACTCTCCTGTAGGGTGAGATACCCTATTTAGTGTGTATGTCATTCCCACCCTAAGCCAAATTCAATGAGAATAAGGTTGACTCATTCCCTTTTGCCTTCCTGTTCTTCTCCTCCATTGTAACAATTTTCCCTTGCCTCTTCTTTATTAGTTTACCCCATTCTGTCTCTCCCCATCTCCTCTCATTATATTCCTCTCTCACCTCTTAATTTCACCTTTTAAGTATCATCCCTTCCTATTCAATTGGTCCTGTGCCCTCTATGTATACCTGTAGACATATATACATACACTCACCTATGTATTCATATACCCTCCTATATAGATATATGTACACACACACACATATACACACATATATACATTTCTATTCCCTTCAACTATTCTCATACTGAGAAAAGTTTCAGAAGTTACAATTACCATTTTTCCATGTAGGAATATAAGTAGTTCAACTTTGATAAGTTCCTTATGATTTCTTTTCCCTCTTTACCTTCTCAAGCTTCTCTTGCTTCTTGTATCTGAATGTCAAATTTTCTATTCAACTCTGGTTTTTTCATCAAGAATGCTTGAAAGTCCTCTCTTCCACTGAATGATCATATTTTCCCCTGAAACATGATACTCAGTTTTGTTGGGTAGGTGATTCCTGGTTTTAATCCCAGCTCCTTTGATCTCCAGAATATCATATTCTAAGCACTTGGATCCCTCAATGTAGAAGCTGTCAGGTGCTGAATTATCCTGATTGTGTTTCCACAATATTCAAATTGTTTCTTCCTGGCTGCTTGTAATGTTTTCTCCTTGATCTGGGAACTCTGGAACCTGGCTATAATATTACTAGGAGATTTCTTTTTGGGGTCTTTTTCAGGAGGTGATTGGGGGACTCTTTCAACCTCTATTTTGTCCTCTGGTTCTAAAACATCAGGGCAATTTTCCTTGAGAATTTCTTGGAGGATGATTTCTAGGTTCTTTCTTTGATCATGGCGTTCAGCTAGTACAATAATTTTTAAATTATCTCTCCTGGATCTATTTTCCAGGTCAGTGGTTTTTCCCATGAGATATTTCACATTGCCTTCTATTCTTTCATTTGTTTGGATCTGTTTAACATCATCTTGGTTTCTCATAAAGTCACTAGCTTCTATTTGCTCCAATCTAATTCTGAAGGAATGATTCTCTTCAGTGAGCTTTTGAGATTCTTTTTCCATCTGGCAAATTTGGCTTTTTAAGGCATTCTTCTATTCATTGGCTTTTTGAGACTCTTTTGCCATTTGAGTTAGTCTATTTTTCAAGGTTCATTAGCTAAACTGGTATCCCAGAACTTAAGGTTAAGAAAGGGACTCTTAAGTTCTCAATTTCATGGCTATTAATTCATAAATCATGGAGGCCAGAGAGCAACAATCTTGGGAACAACCTGGTGGTTCTTACCTCAAATGCCTTTGTCAGATTATCATTGAAGGTGAGATGCCAGACCTCATTTCTCTTATCTCTTCACTTTGAATTTTGGGCTAAATCCCTGTATTTTTATTTCTGATTTGATGTTGGTTCTGGAACATTTGGTAGATAAGCCATGTACATTGCCCTTGGGCACTCACAAATCATATACTACTTCCTTAACCAAAAAGGGACAGAGTTGGCATGTGAGTGGAGAAACACATTTGCTTATATCTGAGATAGAAACACAGCTGAAAAGAAGCAGTGATGTGATTCTATTTAAGGCTATAAACTCTGGAGACAGGGTGGCTCTCTCTTGGAAATTGTTGGATCCTGTGAGCGTGGGCCAGTAGAACAGGAAATCGCTTATTTTACACATCCAGACTTGCCCAAAGACATACAACGGCATTAAAGCCAGGACTTTCCCCTTTATACTACCTCTAAGAGAACACTCTTTTCAGCATAATAACCATTCCCACTATCTCCAGGCCTTTCTTCGAGACCCAAGGGATAAGAAAACACAAAAAGGAATTCAAAATTTCACCGTAAAAATACCCTCAAGTCAACCAAGAAATGACCTGATGCAATTTTGCTGATCCCCCCCATCCTTCTAGTGATCTAAAAATAAAACTTATTAATAAAAATGCATTTTTCAATTATAGGTAATAACAATTTTTAACATTCTTTTTTAAAAATGTTGAGTTCCAGATTCTCTCCTTCCCTCCTTTTGCTCCCCCCTCCTTGAGAAAGCAAACAAAAAAGTATTAAAAACCCAGAACCTGGTGACGCTGCATGTTCTAAGTATCCTAGCTGTGGCTGCCTGGTAATCCTGTAGGTTAACTCCCCAGGCTCACTGTCCTGGTCAGTGGCTGACAGCTGCAGAGTTGTGATTTTCTTTACTGAGTTTTCGTCCAGAATCAGTCCTTTGTTGACTATGACGGAGGGTGGGAATCTGTCTTCTGAGAACATAGAGAACAAAGTGACAAGAATTAAAAAGGACATCCTGACCATTTCTCAACGATTGGTGCACTGCTTATGAATCAAATATTTATGCCAGAGCGATTAACTATACTTACACTGTTTGCCAGGAATATAGCATATTAAATGTGTGGCACAGTGGATGGAGTGCCAGGCCTGGAATCAGAAGACCTGAGGTCAAATCTGGCCTCAGCCATTGGCTAAGTGACCCTGTCTGCCTCAGTTTCCTCATCTGAAAAATGAGACGGGGAAGGAAATGGCTAACCACTCTCATATCTCTGCCAAGAAAACCCTAAATAGGGTCATAAAGAGTTGGAAATGACTGAACTGAACAACAACAATAAATAATTGTTTTCCTTATATTTTGGGGGTGCCAACTGGTGATTTCCATGGTGAGAAAAATCCCTCTGCCAATATAGACTGGCAACTCCTCTGCAATTTATAATATCAGATAAGGTGACAAGGCCAGTGTACATCAATGACCTTCTTGCTCCTGGGGTCCTTCCCTCCATTCGGGATGCCATCTTGTCTTTCTTTCCTGGTAATAATCATGCTAACAGTTTACTCTAAGGTTTGCAAAGTGCTCTAATCACAACGGTGGAAGGCAGGTGACTGAAGCAACTTGGGGGTTCAGAGAATAGAGCCCTACATTTTCAGTTAGGAAGACCTGAGTTCAGATCTAACCCCATATACTTGATTAGTTGGGTGATTTCTGTCTGCTTCACTTTCTTCATCTGTAAAGGGGGGATAACAATAGCCTCTACCCCTAGGTTTGTTGTGAGAGTAAACTGAGATAATACTTGAAAAGTGCTTTGCAAACCTTAAAGCACTCTATAAACAATAACTATTATTAAGGTAGGCAGTATGAATATTGTTATTCCATTTTACAGATGAGGAAATTTGTTATGGCCAAGGAAACGAATTTGTCTAGCATTATATAATAAGTTTAAGTGTCTAACGTAGTAATAGGTGACAACTCTGTTCCTTTTTGGGGGGTGACTAAGGGGGAATACGTCTCCCTGAGCTACCCAGGCTCTAAGTGCAGTGATGACTCAAAAGCCTGCTCTCAACATTGATGGGCATGAAAGCTTTATGGTGCTCCTTTAATCATCTGGGCTGGTTGCCACTCCTTACACAGCCTAGCAGCCTTCCATCCCTGGGGGTTCACCATACTGGTGCTAGACTCAATGGGGACACCTGATCAGCTGTAGCCCAACTTTAGCTCAGAACTTCCAGACTCAAGCAATCTACCAGCCTCAACCTCCCCAGAAGCCCCCAGGGCCTACAAGCAGGCCCTACCAAACCTAGCTCCAATCAATTCCACTGAAGAGTAGGTATGTGATTCTCTCAGATGAAGAAAAATATTTCAGGTTTCATAGTATACATTTTCCACATAAATCGAGGGCTGCCAAAAATACCCGGTAAGTCGAACCTGGATAACTTCATTAAATGATCTGTCTTTCAGAAGCCCGATACCTTCTTTTTACCTAGGACACTGATGGAGAACGACTGGTCAGTCAGCTTGTTGCCGTCAGCATCGACCACATCAAATTCAAAAGCAAAACTGCCCCCGGATTCTCCCTTCTCATGTCTGTATTCAACCCATCCTGCAAAGAAGAGGAAAAACATCACAGAATAAAGATTTGCTGTTAGCGTTTCCCTTATTTACAAAAATCTGACATGAGAATCATTCCTGACGTTTCCCCTAAACTTTAAGAAGCACCTCAGGCTGAGCATGCCTCACTTCTGAAATGGAAACAGATAAGATTCTCAATTCCTGGCACTTCTTTTCTGTTCTCACCCAACTAACATCATCCTTGAACAAAGTTAGAAGAAAGAGGCTTGTAGTCAATGTCCCTGAATGACAAAGAACTTGAAACTAACCTGTTGCTTTGTTGATGTGTTATCTTCCCCATAAAATGTGGGCTCATCCAAAGCAAGTTGGGTCTTTCTTTTGGTAAAAATGCCTTTGATTTTTTTACTTTGAAGCCTTATTATTGCCCCTGTCCCTTAGGGCACTTTACAATCCTCTATGGCCAATTTTAGCAATGCCCATGCTTAGGCTTTCCCCAATCCCATCCTTCAGACCAAGAGCTGGGTCCAATCAAGTTTAACCAAAATGGGTGCAGTCCGTCCTGCGTACAGGGCACTGGTACACAATCCCATCACACAGAGAGCCATCCCTGAAGAGAGATCCTGTCCCATCCTCCAAGATGCAGACACTTCTAACCTGAGCCTGCCTTCAGCACAAAGCCTTAATGCCCTGACCCTACCTTTTCCCCTCAATGCAACTTTTTAAAAAATGCTGGAAGCACTACTTAGTAACAGGGTAGCATTTAACATTTATACTTTACATTGCATCAGCATTTCCTAACAGAGGGATGAACCAGGTAATTTCCCCTAGGCAACTCTGATTTATTTCTTTCCATTCTGCTTAGTTCATTAACTTGTGCTCTTTGGGGAGCAGGAAAGATATAAATTGCCCACCTAAGGAAGACATCATTTTTACCTTAATCTATCCCCTCATCCCACGTATCTGTCTGTGTCTCCAATTCTCTCTCTTACTTTCTCTCTCCCTTTCTGCTTCTGTGTGCATGTCTCTCTCTGTATCTCTCTCTCAAACACACACACATTAACTTTTTAGCCTCATTTCCCTCCACAATAAACCAGAATTCTATCAGTGATGTTGCAAAAGCATGAGTAAATTCTAGAAAGAAAAAGACAGTTTTATTTTTTTAAGGAAAAGCAAAAAAAAAAAAAATACCATTAAGCAGAATTCTCCCACTTAAACAAGATTCTCCTTTAACAAGAAGAAATAAAAAATCATGGAAAAAAATGAAAACATAACCTAGCTCAAACACAACACAGAAGAGAGGACATTAGGAAAAGCCCTGTTCATTACCATGAGTCAGGGAGGATTCCCAGGCTCCTGCAATTGGGAGTGACATACAAGGGAAGCTAACATGCCTAGACTGGGGGGCTGAGGCTCACCTTGGCTGATGTCATCTTGGGTGAAACTCTTGATAGGTCCCTTAACTGAGATCTGCTCTAGATTGTCATTCCTTGCCAGCTGCAAGCGCCCCACACTGGGATCTTTCTTCATGACATACATAACCTTCAGGTCATCCAAAATGGTGCCTGCCACTTTTAAGTGTTGATCTGTGATCTGGGCTACAGAACCTAGAGAAGAGGAAAATTACTAAGATGCTTCCAATCACTGGAACTTAGAGCTTGTAGATGATTTAGCCAATTTTCTCTATTTTCCAAATAAGGAAACTGACTAGTCCAAGGTCAGAAAAGCAGGTCGAGGTCACAACACCAGCTGGTGACAGAATGGAGACAAGAATCCCAGGGTCCAATCATCTTCACACTACACTACCCCTCTAGACTAATGGTCCATTATTTCAGTTGTTTGCCAAATTAATTCTGGGGACCAGGGAAGACATCATTATTTACAACTTATCAAATCATACATGCCAAGGAAGGTCACTGTTGATCATGAGTGCCTGTGGACTGAAATTTAATTTCTCCGGGCACTAAACAGGTCAATACCTTCCTAATTGGCTAATTATCCCCTAGGAAAATTTTCCTTCCTCTGAAAATAATAAAAATGCAGATGATAATAATATAGGCTGACATTTACATGATGTGATCAACCTTGCAAGTTGCTTAAAATACATTACCTCATTGGAGCTCACAGTAACCTTGTGAAGTGGGAATAAAGATTAATACCCTCATTTTACAGCTCAGGAAGTTGAGGCCCAGAGAGCCTGACTTTCTCTGAGATAATGTTTGATGAACAGAATTCTCTCATTCACAGATTAAAATTCACTAATTCTGAACATTTTGTCCTAATATATTCAAGGTCGCTAATATTTACCAGACCCGCTGAGAAAGATGTTATACACCCACGTGAGGAATGGATAAGAAATTTCTTTCTCTTACCATTTCTCTCCCTTGTAGCTGGTTGCACCCCCCCTTCCCCTCATACCTGCTGACAACTGCAGGCCTCGGTTCACAGCCAGTTGGGGAGGCTTGCTCTTGGGGAGTTCCATGGAGAGCTCCACCCTTCCAGTCTCAGTGTAGAGGCCATCTGTGAGGGAGAAACGGAACTCATCCACAGTCACACCAGGACCACTAGGGGTGTAGACAATCAAGCCATCCAGGATGTCTTGGTAAGTGAAGGAGGATCCCTGGGCCAAGATCCGGCCATTCTCCAGGGGCTCTGAGGAGAACTGCCTTCGATGGAGAAAGCCTGAGGAAGGAATGAACCAAGTTATCTTTCAAAGAACCTGTGGTCAACTGTAGTTGAGTGAGTCCTAAAAACTCTCATCAAAAGCACTCAATGATACAAACGGACGTTTCTGGGACCACGAGTCAACCTAGTGATAAGGTGGCATTTTCCATTTTACCAAATAATGCCCTTACTCACGTCTTCCCACTATGGTCTCACCACCAAAGCAGAAGACCCATCATCTCAGCTGCCCAGGTTAAAATATTGTAAGAAAATGCAAATGGATATGGCCATCCAGCAATCCAAGGAACATACCCTGCCCTATGGGTTTTAGTGTTAAATATTTTGTCCTTCCTATGCAAAATAGGGGTGCAACTGTTCAATTCTGTCCTGAGAAGGTAACTGTGAAAAGTGCTTTGAGCTCCTTTATAAGTCAAGATAGATATTTTATTTAGTCTCATTATATTGATCATATGGATTTTTAAATAGTAATAATGATTAACAATTATATATAAAATTATATTATGTCATGTACAATTTTATATACAATTATATATAATAGAGAATTATATTATCTATTATATAATGTACAATTAATAAATATTCATTTTAAAATCTTAAATAAACATTTAATTTTAATTCTAATATGTATTTTATTTTTCCCCAATTACATATTAAAACAATTTTTTGACATTTTAAAAAACTTTTGAGTTCCATATTCTATTTTTCTCTCTCTCCGTGACACAGTAAGCAATTATATATAGGTTATACTTTATTGGCACATATTTTATTTTTTTTAATGCTTTATTAACTTCTGATTTACATCATTCGTTTCCGCCAGATTTTGAGTTACAAATTTTCTCCCCGTTTTTCCCCGAACCATCCCCCCAAAACATCAGTCCCACAGGATATACCCACCTCCAATCTGCTCTCTCCCATATTTTCTCCCATACCCGTTTCGACTTTTCCATTGGATCTCTATGCCTCAGTGCCTGTATATCTTATTTCTTAATTACATGTAAGATGGTATTAATAATAGTGTATATATATATATATATATATACACACACACACATATATATATATATTTGAATATTTGATTTTAAAACTTTCAATTCCAGATTCATTCCCTTCCCCCCTGCCACCCACCCCCACTGGGAAGACAAGCAGTTCAGTATAGGTTGTACATGTGCGGCTAATGCAAAACAATAACGTAGTAGATATATTGTAAAAGACTGACTATATTTCCCTCCCTCCTATCCCACCTCCCACTTGTTCTATTCTCTACTTTGATCCTGTCCCTTTTCAAAAGTGGGTGCTTCCAACTTCCCTCCCCCCAGCCTTCCCTCCCTTCCATCATCCCCCCTGTCATCCCCTTCCCCCCCTATTCTCCTGGAGGGTGAGGTACCCTATTTAGTGTGTATTTCACTCCCTCCTCAAGCCAGATTCAATGGGAATAAGGTCGACCCATTTCCTTTTGCCTTCCTATTCTTCCCCTCCATTGTAACCATTTTCCCTTGCCTCTTCTGTATGAGATAGTTTGCCCCAATCTGTCTCTCCCCATCTCCTCTCATTATATTCCTCTCACCTCTTAATTTCACCTTTTAAGTATCATCCCTTCCTGTTAAATTAAATTGGTCCTGTGCCCTCTATCTATGTATACCTGTAAACATATATACACACATTCACATATGTATTCATATGCCCATATCCCCTCATATATAGACATATATATATATATATATATATATATATATATATATATATATATATATATATGTATTTCTAATCCCTTCAACTACTGAGAAAAGTTTCATCAGTTACAATTATTGTTTTTCCATGTAGGAATGTTAATAGTTCAACTTTGATAAGTTCCTTATGATTTCTTTTCCCTGTTTACCTTCTCATGCTTCTCTTGCTTCTTGTATCTGAATGTCAAATTTTCTCTTCAACTCTGGTTTTTTCAGCAAGAATGCTTGAAAGTCCTCTATTCCACTGAATGACCAAATTTTCCCCTGAAACATGATACTCAGTTTTTCTGGGTAGGTGACTCTTGGTTTTAGTCCCAGCTCCCTTGACCTCCGGAATATCACATTCCAAGCCCTTCGATCCCTCAGTGTAGAAGCTGCCAGATCCTGGGTTATTCTGATTGTGTTTCCACAATATTCAAATTGTTTCTTCCTGGCTGCTTGTAATATTCTCTCCTTGATCTGGGAATTCCAGAACCTGGCTATAATATTCCTAGGAGTTTTCTTTTTGGGATCTTTTTCAGGAGGTGATCGGTGGATTCTTTCAACCTCTATTTTGCCCTCTGGTACTAAAACATCAGGGCAGTTTTCTTTGAGAACTTCCTGGAGGATACTTTCTAGGTTCTTACTTTGGTCATGGCTTTCAGGTAGTCCAATATTTTTTAAGTTATCTCTCCTGGTTCTATTTTCCAGGTCAGTGGTTTTTCCCATGAGATATTTTACATTGCCTTCTATTCTTTCATTTGTTTGGATCTGTTTAACAGCATCTTGATTTCTCATAATGTCATTAGCTTCCATTTGTTCCAATCTAACTCTGAAGCAATGATTCTCCTCATTGAGCTTTTGAGATTCTTTTTCCATCTGGCAAATTTGCCTTTTTAAGGCATTCTTCTCCTCATTGCCTTTCTGAGCCTCCTTTGCCATTTGAGTCAGTCTGTTTTTTAAGGTATTATTTTCTTCAGTCAGGCTGTTGACTCTCATTTCATAATTTTCTTGCATTGTTCTCATTTCTCTTCCCAATTTTTCCTCCACTTCTCTTATCTGCTTCTTAAGGTCCTCCATGGCCTGTAACCCGCTTGTATTTTCCTTTGAAGCTTTTGGTGCAGGAGTTCTGACTTCACTGATTTCCTCCTGTTCCATGCCTTGCTCCTTCTTATTCCCAAAATAGGAGTGTAATGTTGGAATCTTCTGTCTGCTTTGTTTCCTTTGCCTGCTCATTTTGCAACTCAATGATTTGACTTTTGGGCTTTTTGCCACAGTAGGACTCTGCCACCAGACAGGGGAGTTTTCGTCCCAAACGCTGGGGTTTTCTCAGTTGCCAGAGGTATTAGATGGGTGCCCTCTCTGAGGTCTCCACACGCTCTGGCAGGCTGGACACACACCCCAGGACCTCCACCCTAGACTGCAATCCAGATCCAAGCAGGTTAAAGCAAGAGCGATTACCCCTCAGACTGGTGCTTGGTCCCCCTACACTCTGCAGGCCAGGAGCTGAAGCCTCCACAAGGCACCGGTTGGCTGTGCTAGTGTCTCAGCAGTTTCTTGCCCTGGGGGTAGAAGCCACGCACTCCCACTTGCTGGGTCCCAAAGTCCAGACTGCACTGGCCTCTCACCTTGTCCTTTGCATCTATGTATTGATAAATCTGGAAACGGCCACAGCTGCTGCTGATCTGGAGTCCCTCTGGCAGGCGGCTGGTCAGGCCCGCCCTGGGGCTAAAGCCTAGGCTTGGGGCTGGGCTCGGCTCCCAGATCGCTGTGCTGGCCAATTCCTGCCGGCCTGCCGGGCTGTCCTCAGCTGGAGGTTAGCTTCTCTGTGTCATTTTGTCGGTTCTGAAGCTCCAAGAGTCCCCTTTTTACATGGATTGGGGAAGGTGGAAGCCAGAGCCACAGGAAGGTTGTGCTTCTACTCCGCCATCTTGGCTCCGCCCCTCGGCACATATTTTAATAAGCAATTTACTAAAGTAAGCTATAAGTAAAGTTAATTTGGTTGTGCAAGAACCAGCAGCAATGATAGCAATAATAGTAGCTCTCTCTGCAAGATCAAAACTTTCTGTTTTTCTGATCATTTCTCTGCTTTTTGAGATCAAGAAACTGAGAGTTATTTATTAAGGTCAGATGCTATACCCATTGCCCTCAAGGAGCTTACATTTTTGGTGTAAGGGAGGAAAATACAACACACACACAGGTAAGAAAATGTGACCTACACAGGAGGACCCAAGAGTCTCAGGGCATCTTTAAGCTCTGAGACTCCTGGGATATCTTTAGAACTAACATTAATGGCAATGAGGAACTTCCATTAGGAAGGAAATACACTAAAGGATGTACGTCTTACCATGATCAGGCTTTTTCGTTAGCACAAACACCAGTTCATTATCTGGGGTATCCAGATCTTGCAGACTCAAAGACGTATTTCTGATCACCACTCCCGAGCGCTCTTGCACCCTAATAGGCTGGATGGTCATCTTGGGAGACTCATCATTTCTCTTCTAATTAAAGTAGAGAAACATGGCATATATTCATAAATTCAAAACTAGAGAGAAAAACACACTGCTCAAAGTATCACACTAGCCATTGACACCCCTGAAATTTTATCTATAATCTATCTATATTATTACTATATCTATATTCTATCTACACCTAATTGCGGTGACCAAACCAATATAGTTTGAAAGTAGAGCTAACAAACACACAAAATATCCCTTTGTTAAAAAAAGAAAAAGTAATGTTGGATAAATCGGAAAAGAGAATTCTGAGTTGAAAGGGACTGTACATAGTATTTACTTCAAAAGCATAAGTGGGTTGCCCAAAGCCACAAAAGGATTGAGTAGATGGTAGTATTCAAACCCAGACCCTTTGACTACAAAGCTCTCTCAAATAGAGCATATTGAATTCCAATACTCTTGTTACAAAATTTGTCTTCAGATGCCTCCTATAAGGAGATTTTATTTGCACAATTATTGTGTGGTGGAGGAGGTGAGGAAAGGTCTTGAATTCTTTCTTATATGTGTGTGTGTGTGTATGTGTATGAGAGGGTCTATAAAAAAAAAAACCCAGAGTGGATGTAAATGGGAGGGTTCTGCTTTTGGAGCCAAAGCATCTGAGTTAGAATCTTCTCTCTAAAACCATCAGTATGCATTATTTGTAATGGGGCTAAGTTAGAAGCATTCCCAATAAGATGAGGTGTGAAACAAGGGTGCCCACTGTCACCAATATTATTCAGTATTGTACTGGAAATCCTAGCAATATAGCAATATAGTAAGGGAAGAAAAAGGAAAAGAGGGACTCAGAATAGGGAATGAGGTAATAAAACTATCTTTTTGCAGACAAGATGACAATATATTTGGAAAATCCCAAACCCTCAACTAGATAGTTGAAACAATTCATAATTTTAGTAACGGAGCATGATATAAAGTAAATCCACATAAATCATCAGCATTCCTATGTATCCAATGATACCTTGACTTGATTTTTTAAAAATATATTCATTGAGGCTAGGTAACACAGTGGACAGAGTTCTGGGCTTGGAGTCAGAAGGTTCAAATCTGACCTCAGACACTAGCTGCGTGACCATGACCAAGTCACTTAACAGTTATTTGCCTCAGTTTCCTCAATTGTAAAAAGAAGATGATAATCATGACTACCTCTCAGGACTGTTGGGAGGATCAAATGAGGTAATATTTGTAAGTGCTCATCCCAGGGTTTGCACATAGTAGGCACTCTAGAAATGCTAGGTATTACGATGAGGATGGAGGAGGAGACTTCTCTGACATTAAAATAGATTTATAAACTGCTAAGAAAAGTCACTGAGCAAGAACCACAGGGAATATCAGGGACAAAGGTACAACCTATATTTTTTATGTAAACAGGGGCCAGAGCTTCTTGAACACACTAAGCTGAAAGTCAACACTTGGATTCTGAGCCTTACTTTCCTCAACATTGTTGCCCATGATGTTCTCTAACTTGGTGGCGCCATTTTAATATGGACCTTCAGAGCTGAAGGCCAAACCCAATCATCTAGAATGTAGATGTATTTCTACTTGTTACTGTGGCCCTGGGCCGACCTCCCAATGTCTTTACCTCAATGGTGACGTTGATGCTGTAAATCTCTGAACGGCCAGATGCATCACTCACGTAGAAACTGAAGACGTCACTGGTAGGCTCCACGCTCTCATGAACACTCTGAAAGTAGTAAATGTGGTTTTCTAAAATATCCTGAAATGGGAAGGATGCTTCCAAGTCACTGCTGCCTCCAGGACCAAAACGACTGCCTATGTGACAGGAGAGAGGGTAAACCCTGCTTAGTAATTCCTATTTATCGAACTGAGCTGGAAAAAGAACATGGTGATCAGAAAGGGCAAAGTAAGCATTTAAAGAAAGGCAGTATGTCACAGTAGAAAGAGCTAAGAACTAGGCAGTGGATAGGAGAGAGGGAAAAGGAATAAGCATTTATTAAATGCCTACTATGTGCCAGGCACTATGGTGGGGGGAGGGAGTGGAAGAAAAAAGGGAAAAAATTTACTTGATAACTTTTATTATATATTTAAAAGGAATAGCAAGCCGCACGTAACATTTACAGATTTTATGCAATCATCTTTTTTAAATCATACTATGTTATGGAAATGCTTGTTTCATTCCATAAATTAATAAGTAAATAAATGAATAAATAAATAAGATTTTGGAAAAGATACACAGAGGACTTATTTTCTCTGCACCTTTCTTTTCTTGCTGATTGGATATTATGATTTATTATGTATTTATATAATTAATTATACTCTTTATTGATTATGGATTCTTACATATCATAATAAGTGTATTAATGTTTTTTAAAGAATATTACAAATATTATCTCTTAGAGTGTTAGATCTGGAGGCAGGAAGACCTGAATTCAAATCCAGGCACAGAAACTTACTGTGTAACTCTGAGTAAGACTCGTAACCTCCATTTGCCTCAGTTTCCTCATCTGTGAAATGAGGGTAATAATAACACCCACCTCGCAGGGTACCTTGCTGGCATACACATTCACATATACTGTCCAACAGGACAATATTTACAGAAGCACTTTGAGAACTCCGATGAGAGATACTGTAGTTAGTATCTGGAGGGGCATCAACCAGTGAGGTGGGTTGAGGGCTGTAGCTGGAGTCAGGAATATCTCAGATGGCCTCAGACACTCACTAACTGTGTGACCCTAAGCAAGTCTTTTCATCTCTGCCTGCTGGGGATAATAACAGTACCCACCTCCCAGGCTTGTTGTGAGGACAAAAGGAGAGATTATTAGTAAAGGGCTTTACAAACCTCAAAATTCTACATAAATGATAGACATGTTTTACACAGAATTCTCACTGCCTTGAGGATCAGGCTTCTGATTGCAGTGATAACAGCACAGATTCTGTGGATAACAGCAAATCAGAAGATGACAGCATCTTCCATGGGCCATGACCTGGCATGAATAACCACTCATAAGCAAAGGGATGAACGAATGAATAAAAAAGCATTTACTAAATACTAACTGTTTGCTAAGTGATGGAGATACAAATGGAAAAACAAGGCATTCCCTGTTCTCCAGGAATTCACGTTCTAATGGGTGAAGGGGTTATACTAAATGCTAGCTTGGTACAGAGGCAGCCAGGTGGCCCAGTGGTCAGAGCTCTGGGCCCGGAGTCAAGAAGACCTGAGTTCAGATCTACCCTTGGATACTTACTAGCTGTGTGACTCTAGGCAGTCACTTGACCCTGTTTGCCTTAAATCACTGGAGGATGGAATGGAAAACCACTGCAGTATCTCTGCCAAGAAAGCCATGGTCCACAGGACCACAAATTGTCAGACACAACTGAACAATGTCAAAGTTTGGCATGACCCCCTCTAGTTGGCATATTCATCAAGAAGAACCCTGTCCTTCCCTCTTCCCGAGTAGTTTACGGTCATCCAGAAGGAGCAAAGAGACATTTCCTCAAGCCCTGAAACCCCTTCTCCCTCTTCCACCTCCCACCATCAATCTCTGGAGCAAGGCTGGCCACTGTCCTCAGGGGCACCCCAGGGGCAGGCACCAGTGAGGTTCTGGGGGGTCTGCCTTCTACAAGTGGCCTGAGGACGTGCGGCTCAGCTCCTCCTTCCATCTGACCCAAGACTCAGCACCCTCTGAGCTAGGGGGAGAAACAGGCAGAGAAGAGAAGCTCATTCTGCTTTACTTGTCTCGTACTCAGTGCAACTTCAAATCCCCCCAGTTGACTGATAATAAATTGTCATTTACAATTTTAGCCCCTAGGAATGGGAGATGAGCAAAAGCCTCCTGACTTGACCAGCTGCTGGTTGCAAAGCCCAGGACAGCTGACAGGAACTAGCTATGAGCTCCATCCACTTCTAATCATGGAAATCTTTGCTGGAAGCCAGACACAGAGACTAGGAGATGAGAAATCTTTAAAATGACACTCATGAAGAATAAAGAAACACCTTCCCTTTCATTGCTATTGGCTTTCCTGAAATTGTGTACCATTCCCCTCTCCCACTCTTTCTCCTAGGACACAGAGCAGAAGTCGGCTGCTGGGAACTCCATCTCCCTTTAGATTAAGGATCCAAAGCCAGAGGAGGACTGCCAGAATAGCTGTTCAAGGCCTTATTTTATCTGTTCCACCAGTCCTATAAAATGGAATGCATCTCAAATTTGAGGGAGTTGATGTATAAGAAAATGAAACACTCTGTGCTTAGCACGGTGATTCGATAATCAACCAACATTCACTAACTGAGCCATTGCCAGTCATTCTGACCTATGTCTTGTCATTGGAATCCCAATGACTCTGGAGGAGAGAGTGAGGTTGATGACTTTGCACAGCCCTGCTTCACTTAAATTCAATTGCAAGTCAAGACACCACCCTCCTGATGTCACTGGTCCTCTGGGAACAAAGACCAACAGCAACAATTTGCTAACCAACCATATACATTATTATGTGTTAGGCACCATACATACTGGAGATGCAAAGACAAGAATGAAGTAGGCCCTGACCTCAAAGGGCTTATATTCTATTAGAAGAGATAGCAGGAACATAAATATGCACATGTGAAAATAAATACAAGGGTTTTTTTTTTTTTTTAAGGGAGTGAGGGTATTCCTAGAAGGATAGGAAAGGCTTTTTACAGAAGGCATTCCTTTAGGAGTGTTGTAGAGGGAATAAGAGATGCTAAGAGAAGGAAATGAGATTTCCCCAGGCCAGCAAATTACAAGATGAAAATTACAGAGAACAAGTTTATAAACTGTTAGCAAGAGAGGAGAAAGAAAAGCTATGAAAGCAGACACAAGAAGAAAAAGTAAAACATTCTAGAACCATGTAGCATAAGGACAGGGAGGAATATAATTTTATTTTAAGATTTTCATCAAATCAAAAGGTAAAATTCTGAAATTTAAGAAGTTTTGGCACTTGAAGATATAAACCAGTTAAGTGAAAATTTCATGTCTATGGGTTGATGATAATAAATGAGACGTTATGTCCCCAGTACCCAGCAGAGAGCCTGGCTCAAAGTAGGCGCTTGATAAATACTTCTGTGCTCCTTGGTTTGCTTGATTCTATCCCCAGCTCTAGTCTATCTCCTGAGCACCAGGCACGCATCTGCAACTACTTATTGAATATTTCGAACGTGGATTTCCTATAGTCATCTCAAATTCAATATATATAGAACAGAACTCATTCTCTTTCCTCCTGCCAAACAACCTCTTCTCCCTCCCACCAAAAAAAAAATCCCATCCCTATTAATAATAGCTAGCATTTAAGGATTGCAAAGGGTTGTACACATATTACCTAATTTGTGTTATTATTATTTCTATTTTTCAGATAAGGAAACTGAGGCTGGAAGGATAAATTATTTGCTCAAGGTCAAACCGCTAGGAAATATCCGAGGTGAGATTTGAACTCAGTTTTCCCGAGTCCTGGTCCAGCACTCTTACTCACTACACCCCTTAGCTGCCTGCTGGAGTCATTTCAACATGTTCATTTTTGTCTCCCCCCCCACCTTATCCCACATATCCAATTAGTTGTCACATCTGGTCCCTTTTCCCTCTACAGCCTCTTGCCTCCATCCCTTCTTTTGATGTGCTTGGCCATCTCTCTAGCTCTGGCCCTCACCATCTCTTGCCTAGACTACTAAAATAGCCTCCTAATTGGTTTCTTTGCCTTGGGTCTCTGCCCTCTGCAGTTCATTGTCCATACAGCTAACGTGAATGCATAAGGCAAAGATACAGAACCCTCTTTCTGTGAAAACAGTGACCACTTTTGGGTGAGTTGGAGGTGATCTGGAGGTGATCAGACTTCCATCCCAGAGATCATACCACCCACAAAACATTCAGGTGACTGCCTCTTTGTGGGAGCTGCTAAAAAACACTCCAATTGGTGCCAAGTTGTTGAGACTGCCAAGCAATCTTGCTGTCTAGCAAACATTCCAATTATCACCAAGTTGAAATACAATGGTTAGGCGCACTCATCTCTGCCCACCATTGTACATCACAAAGCTACTATCAGAAAGGACAGTGCCTGGGGCCAATAAATACCTTCCTGCCTTTCAATTCCTCTAACTAGTGCCTTCTTATCCAGGACAGACACCTGGGACAGGGGCACCAGAGGAGACCAGGAATGAGAGAGGCAGGGAGGGGGCTGGGGATATCCCCAAAAGATCATTGCATCTTTCTCTTCAGATCATGCTCTCAGGATGACCTGGGATATGCCTGAGCAGTGACTTTGAACAATTAGAAGAGGAGTCCCGATTTCACTGACACAGCCAGTTTCACACAGAGATTCACCAAGACAGCTAATCTCTGGCTCCAATTAGGTGAACACAATGCTTTCTCCCTTCTCACTACGGAAAAATGAACCAGTAACGATCCGTGAGTCAAAGGGCTCTCAGGTACCTGTCCTGATGTTCTCAATGAAGCCATATGTAGGCAAAGTGCTTATTTTGACTTCTGTATCTCTCTGGAGGTTCCCCGGATCCACAGCCAGGAAATGGTGAAATGTGAGCGGTGCCCTCCCGCCTTCATCAACCTAAGTAAGAGAAAAAGGAAAAAGAACACCTTGGATAGTCTTAGGAGGAAACAGACAGATAGGACAGATGAGAGGAAAAAGAAAAGAAGACACTGTATTGGAAAGTGACGTTGCAGCAAAAACTGAATTAGACCCACTGCGGGCTAGAGGAGACACATCTGGGCTCCTGCAAACTGGGAATGCAGAGGTTTTTCCAAGGCACTGTTAAACAGGGATGCAGTCAGTGCCTCTCTTCAAACCCAGGCCATATGACGAAAGGAAGCTAATTCTAAAGCCATCAGGGTCCCCAATCCTCCCATCCATCTTTCTGCAATTGTTCTATTAAAAAAAACTGCATCCTATCCAAAAAGTGCATGTCTGTCTGGCCTTGCTTCCTTGGGGCTGAGAGAGAAGGGCTCAAGTTTCTATCTTCTACCGCTTTCAGCAAAAAAAAAAAACAATCTGTGCTTTTTAAAGGGTAAAAAGGAAGGGAAGTTTGACCATATCAGGCCTTAAGCCTGAGGGGAAGAGGGAAATAAACACCAGCAATTGCTCAAACTTAGTTCTGTCTTTGCGCCCCTAGTTGTAAGAAAGCAGGTGTATATAAATGCTTATTCTCTTCCTTCTTCCATAGTCCAAGGCTGCGGGTTTTTTTCTCTAACCGGCAGTATTCTGGGATAAGCTATTATTGTGTGACCAATCAATTTATTAAGCACCTACTGTGTTCCAGGAACTAAGCTAAGTACTAGGAA
>NW_027185655.1:9843865-9917923 GCF_028583685.1 Petaurus breviceps papuanus | reverse complement strand
TTATTAAGCACCTACTGTGTTCCAGGAACTAAGCTAAGTACTAGGAATACAAAAAGAGGCAAAAGACTGTCCCTGCCCTCAAGGAGCTTACAAGGTCTCCTGGTCTCCATACAGAATGGCCTGAAGCCTTAGGGCAGAGGTTCACACTGTGGTATTATAAGGACTGCCAGGGAAAGAAGGAGGGCCAGAAGGTTCAGGAGAAAACTAGAAGGGAGACTAGGAGCTTATAGAACATTTGAGCCTATCTGGATATGCTCTCTGAGTTTTCATTTGATGGATCAGATCTATCAGCCTCTCCAAGTTCCTCCACCATAGTACTTGAAGAAAGATGAGCCAATCTCGTTTCAATAGAGAATAACAGACATAGATGTCTTACGGCATACAGTCGTCCCCACTAGAAACCCAGTGTCAAAAAGCAGCTGTCATCATGGGACTGCTCTGGGAAGGAGAGGGAATGGAGACTTACTCAGGCAGAAAATGATTCGTTCATACACTGTCTATTCTGAGCACTACTGATAGCACTGTCCATTGTTCTGAAAATTACTTACGGTGATAAGGTCAGCAAAAGTGAAAACGGGAGGCGAATTCTGGGCAGGTGTGATAATGACTGTGAATTTTTGATTGTTCAGTTGGTTTTTGTCAGCATCAGAGACAGAGAATTGGAAAATATCAGTGATTGGTTGACTGTCTGTCACAAATGAAGTTGAGTACCTATAGAGAACAAAATAAGCATAAAATTAGTAAGTCACATGAAAAGAAAGACCAAAAAATTACACTTAAAAATGCGCCTAGTCACACAGTAAACTCTGAAGGAGAAAGCAACTTGTTTAATTATCTACACAGCATAGGCAAGCCAGCTTAGCTGAAGGAGCAGGGGACCTTGACAGAGAGACAGGAGACAGTATGTGCCAGACAAATTAGACCACGATCACCTGGATCACACCTCAGCCTGTGACAGGTTCAGTTCAGGACCCTATAACCAAGAGCCTTGGGAGTACCAATGCTTCTAGCTAAAGTCCTTGACATAATCCCAGGAAGCAAATTCTATGGAGATGGAACCCAGCACCTGCTCCAACAGATGCTAAAGTCATAGCTATTGAACACCTACAAAAGAACAGTCTTGCCACCAAAGTCCTGGGCACTGTCAAAATAGTTCAACATCAGAAACTGATTTCATTTATCAGTAGAAAAGACACTAAAGAAGAAGCATTAACATCTGCTTTACTGATGCACCCTAAGGACTACATTGTTGTTGTTTACTCATATCTTACTTTTTGTGACCTCATTTGGGGTTTTCTTGACAAACATACTGGAGTGGTTTGCCATTTCCTTCTCCAGCTCATTTTACAGATGAGGAAAAGGAGGCAAACCGTGTTAAGTGACTTGTCCAGGGTCACACAGCTAATAAGTGTCAAGTGTCTGAGGCCAAATTTGAACTCAGGTCCTCTTGGCTACCGTGTTTCCCCAATAATAAGACCTATCCCGAAAATAAGCCCTATTGAGATTGCTACTGTAGTGAAGGTAATCCCCTGCACTACACGCTACATTACGGTACCCTCTGTACACACCGTCCCCCCCGCCCATGAAACGCACGCCACGCTCCGAGCTGCATCCAATCAGAGCTGCAGCAGTGAGCGCATCATCCTGTTCTTCCCCAGTGATTTGCTTATTGAATAAAGGTACATTTTTTTGTTCACATTTACCTGTTTATTAAAATTGCTGTCAATGTTCATTAAAATAAGCCCTCCCCTGAAAATAAGCCCTCTGGTGTTTTTCTGTCCAAAAAAAATAATAAGACAGTGTCTTATTATCGGGGAAACACGGTACTATCTACTCTATCTACCATGCCATCTAGCTGCCCCTGTTTATGCTATATTTTTTAAGGGGCTGAACCTATATTTCATTGGTAGAGGGAATTCTCAAAAAAGAAAATTTCCTCCACCAATGTAGACTGACAACATTCTATGCAACTTGAAGTCTTAGAAAACTGCCAGGGGTACCGAGAAATTAAGTGATGTGCCCAGGATCACACGGATGTCTTGAACACATCTACAGCCAATTTGTTAACCACTATACACTCTACCTCTTCTTCATTTTAGATAGCACACTCGCTAGGAATACTATTTCTTCTGTATCATGTGTGCCCTCGTATAACAGAAATTAATTGGCCGATGAATTCATCACTGAATTCAACAATAAATGAATATGTGAGTGAATGAATGACAAGTCAGTTTTCTGGAAGAAGGGGATTGACCATGGAGTTGGGGGAACTGAATTCAAATCCTGGTGTTAGCAATTCATACCTGTGTGACCTTGCATCTTCAACTTCCTTCTCTGGTCTTCAGTTTCATCAGTAAAAAGAAAGGGTTAAACTCGATGACCTAAGTCAGATTTCTCCTTCTACTTCACTGAAACTAAAATTACCATTCCTAAAAAGGTAACTGCAATCAACAACACTCAAACTTGAAATAACTGTGCAAGACTTCTCACTCCCAGGGCAGCCTCAAATTCTAGATTTTGCTACAGAACATAGAGGGAGGAAGAAAATGGAATCTTAGTCATAGGAAAAATGATCATTAGTGGCAAAATCAGTCAAGTAAACAAAATCAGTTACCTGATTTTCTGACTGTTGATGTCTTCCATTGTGAAGTTAGAAATCTCTGAGAGCTCTTCTACCTCTAGTTCGGATGTTCTTGTGAGAGTCCCATACATC
The DNA here is from genome assembly GCF_028583685.1 of Petaurus breviceps papuanus. NCBI lineage: Eukaryota > Metazoa > Chordata > Mammalia > Diprotodontia > Petauridae > Petaurus > Petaurus breviceps. Next base: position 9,915,210 of record NW_027185655.1, on the reverse strand, counting down.
GGTAAAGAAAGCAAATGAATCCATATCTTTGAGTCAGGGGAAGAATTATCCTAATAGAGTTTTACAAAAAGATAATATGTGAATCTATAATTCTTTTGCCAAACCTAAAATCTTCAAAATTATATATAATTGATATATGTATGTGTATATATATATATACACGTGTGTAATTACATTCTGTTACAATTTAATTGTCTGTATGTATATATATAGCGTATTCATATAATTATGTATTATTATAATTTATTTAAGTCTGCAGTGTGTGTATATATATATATATATATATATATATATATATATATAAAATGTACACACACTTGTATTTTTTTCTCCTTTTACTCACTAAAAGGTTTTTGTTTGTTTCGGTATAAACTGAAATTTTTGTCAGCTGTGATATATCCCAAATTTGTCCTTCCGATAATGCCTCACTGAAAATGCCCTCAGACCTTCATGCCCACTTGGCCAAAGTAACCAAAGAGAAGTGGAATTTGGCTAAGAGACATAAAAGAGAAGACTGCACCATGCATGGCCTGACGTTACTCACAGAAGGCGCTATTTTCTACTCAAGCTTCTTGCCCAACAGAAGGCAGAAGACTGGAGCTACCCATCTCTGGAAACAAATGCCAGCTCTTTGCAGGATGCCAGAGGGGATCTCAGTCTGACTGCTATTCAAATTCTATTGTGGCAAATGCCACATGATAAAAACACGTATAAAACAAAGGCTGCAAGTAATGACTAGACAATGATAAGCAAAAATCAATTTTATAATCCATGTGACAAAATATCAGTCTGATGAAGAATCTGCTTTAAATTCCAAATTTTGCTTTCCCAAGTCATCTTTCAAATGCATAATTCTTATCATGTTAGAGTCTAACAAATAAACTCACGATCCTAGCATTCAAGGCCCCTCCACAATCTGATTCCAAATTCTATTTCCAGGCTTATCTTATATTATCTTATTCCATCACCAATGCCTTTCATTAATAAATGCCCCTTGTGGGGTGGCCGGGTAGCACAGCAAGTAAGAGCACCGGCTCCAGTGTTGAGAAGACCTGGAGATCGAATCCCGGGCTCAGACACTTAGCACCCACCCAGAAACACCTGGCTGTGTAACCTTGAGCAAGTTACTTAACCCCAATTGCTTAAAAAAAAAAAAAAGAGCACTGGCTCCAGTGTTGGGATGACCTGGGGATCGAATCCTGGGCTCAGACACTTAGCACCCACCCAGAAACACCTGGCCGTGTAACCGTGAGCAAGTTACTTAACCCCAATTGCTTAGGGGCGGCCAGGTGGCTCAGTGAGTAAGAGCACCAGCCCCAGTGTTGGGATGACCTGGTTCAAATCTGGGCTCAGACACTCAGCACCACACCCAGAAATAACTGGCCGTGTAACCTTGAGCAAGTTACTTAACCCCGATTGCTTTAAAAAATAAAAAATAAAAAAAGAAATGCCCCTTGGATTTAATTGGTTCATGTTTCAGTCAAACTGAGCTACTCACTGTCTCCAATTTGCATTCTACTCTCCCTGACTGATCGTTTGCTTGTATTACCTCTTCCTTCATTCTTGGATTGGAGCTGCCTTTCTCCTACCCTACCCCCCCTCCATTCTCCATCTGATGAGAATCCAGTGAAATAATAAATCTTACCTGCTACATAAATGTTAGCTGTTATCATTGTTAATGTTATTCTTTCAAGCCTCAACTCAAGGGGAAAGCCTTGTTTCATGAAGACCTTCCCTAACCCCTCCTTCCCTCCCCAGGTGACCTCCCTCTTGGATATTTTTTAAAGTATATTTTGCCTAGACTTCTCCTCTGCTCTTAATCACATTTTCCCTGATTTCACGGTCCTTTGTGCCCACATCTTTTCCCTCTTATTAGAGAACAAAGTCTGCATCTGATCTATTTTTGTATCCTAAGTATTTAGTTCAAAGTTTGATGGTGTTTATTAGATAGTCATTTGCTGAATTGAATTAAAGCGATACATTGAACAGTTACCATCACTATTCTTTAAGAGGCCCAGGTTTTAGCCAAACTATACCCCCCTCCACTCCATAATCCCAATGGGCACTTTTCCTATCCCTAAACCTTTGCTCAGGCTCACTGTGCCTACCATGCCCTACCAAATGAATCTGATCCTTCAAGGTCCGGCTCAAATGCTACCTTCTCTTGTGAATTCTTTCCTGATTTCCAGAAACGTCTTCCTCCACTAAACCATGATGAATATTTTGTTTCTGTCTCTATCACACATGTATTTCATTTTGTTTATAAGTATTTATGCACTTGCCTTATAAACTGGTAGGGCCTTTAAATATCGCTACCACCTCATTTCATCAATGGAGAAATTCAGGCCCAGAGAGAGAAGTTACATGTCCTAAGTCATGTTGCCTCAATAAGCTGGAAGGTCTCAGAGGCCACCTAACCCAATCCATTTATTTCACAGATGAAGAAACTGTGGCTTAGAGAAATTATGTATTACTCAAGCATCAAATAGGTAAGATGGCCTGACTCCAAATTCAATAGAAAGTTTAATAATTCTTTCCACTGTATTCTGCTGTCTCCAAGCCTCCTGATTCCTGGGTCACAAGCCAGCTCCCACATGTTTCCACCTAGAGAGTAAACTCAATACTATGTCTTAACCATCTCTATACCCCCTTCAGGATACCCTCTGTGTCTCTTAAGTACATTCTAGGTACTTAAAACCTGCTTATGCTGAACTGAATTGAATCCCACCACCACCTTCCACCTCCCCCCTTGTACACTTGTATCCCTCCATGTTCCTGATACCATACTGACATGTCATGAGTTGTTCCCATCCCAATTATTCTCTGCTTCACTCAAGGCCCATTCTGCATACAGAACGACTTCCCCCACCTTGCTGCAGACTCTTTGCAGGCCCACTATGGAGCAGTTCTGTAAAGGCTTTGCCATGAGACAAGACTCCTCAGCAGTCAAGCAAACTCATTATATAACTTTCAGAAAGTCTTTAGCATATATGCTATGTCTCCACTAGCCTGAAATACTTCTTCCGAATTTTCTCTGCTCTGCTGGGCAAATTCACATTCAATCAATATCTTAAAACCAGTATTAAGTACCCAATAGGGCTGCATTTGGATCTGCAGGGTAGACTGTGTAGTTAATGGGCAGGAACTGCCCTGGGGAGATGCTTTGGGCTATTTGACAAAGACTTGGTGAGTCTTGGTGGTCCAGTGATTCAAAAGGTATTCAGATGTCATGATGGATTCATGAGTTTCATAAGAGTCAATAGGACAGAATTTATGGCAAAAATCACCTGCCAATTAGAAAAACAGAAAATGGAATGCTTTCGAATTGTGAGAGGCCTACGAATAGTGTCACGGGGGAGCAATTTCCTGTAACATAAAAAGACAATTGGGGGATAAAATCTGCACAAAAGAAATTGCTCCCAGGCCAACACTTTATTTCCCTTCTTTCTGTTCAGAACTAGATATTATAGTTAAGCTATAAATGTTATTTAAAGCATATGGATGATTTTTAAAATTGTCAGGTCATTATTCATTGCGGTTTCAAATTTGGGAAGAAAAATCTCAGTACTCAAAGAACTAACATTCAGGCAATCATGGATCATCTTTTCCTTTAACTAAAACAACCTGTGATTACATATAAAAATGTATATATAATATACATGTATATGTATACACACATACATAAATGTATGTGCATGTATAGTATACACACATAAATATATACCTATACATGCCATATATACACACACACATATAAACACATTTTATTAACTCACATATATGTGTATTTAATTAACATGTGTGTATATTTATAAAATCTACAGAATTAAAGAAATAGATCTCTTTCCGTCCCTCAGCAGCATTAATCAAGGAGAGGGAAAAATCAAACGTACGTGTTGTGACCCAGGCTCAGTTTTCCAATCCACATAATATCACTTGACAGAAAAGAAACCCCCAGGCCTCTAGTCTTAGAAATCCTAGGAATACCACAGCAAAAGTGTTTGTATGTATTTGTGTGTATATGGACATATAAAATATACCCTTGAAAGAATTTAATAACGTCACTATATATAATTTTGTTTCTGGGTTCCAGGTATAGAAAGAAAGAGGAAATCAAACAAAAAAAATAAAGTTTTAAATTCCTTTTTTATTCCTGATTGATTAATGATAATTTGAGCAAGGTCTATACCCCAGACATGGCCTTGACATTTCCTATATAAAAAAAAAAAAGATAACTAGGCCAAGAGAGAAACCATTTCTTCTGAACATGCTGAGTTTGTTTCAGATGTGCTGTGTCTCTTAATCAAAAGACTGAGCAGACCATAACCTTGGATAGCTCTGCCTCTAGAAGTAAGAGGGGTTAGTCATTCCATTGTTCCTGGCTGTGCTTTTGCCACCTCCTTCCCCCTCTCCTAAATTCCAGTGCCTCTGGCTGCAATATTAACTAAATTGACCACTCAGTGAAGGAGAAGCCCCAGCCCCGAACTGCCCTCACTGAAAGCCACTGCCAGAATAAAATTGTGCATAGCGGGTGGGCATGGAACACTTGCGGCTTGGCTGGCCAGAAAGGAGAAAGGTAAATTACTACGTGACCCCTATTACTCCTCACAAGACTGAAATGCGTATGGTTTTACAAAGAGAAACAGGGCCACTGTTGGGTTTTGTGGACCACGTCAATGTCCCACTGAAGGCACAAAAGCTCCTGCCCTTTGAAAAACAGATAGTCTTCTGAGGCTTCAACAATTTTGATAGAAGGGAACCTCAGAAAGGCTGGAGAAGGACTTGTGTCTGAGAAGGCCTTCACACCCTGGCCCTTTCCAGTCTGCTACACTGACTCCTTTCCACACACTCCACAATTCAGTGACACTGTATTCCTTGACCTTTCATCCTTCCTGAATTCATGATGAGTCTCCGGCTGCCCCCATACCTGGCGTGCTCTCCATTTTCACTCTTACCTTCTGGCTTCCTTCACCCCAGCTCAAATCTCACTTTAGTCCCAGTCCCCCTTAATGTTAGTGCCTTCCTCTGAGACGACATTCCAAATACTGTGTAAAAATCTTGTATGTAAATGCTTGTGTGAAACTTGTCTCCCCATGAGAAGGTGAGTTCCTTTAAAGCAGGTGCTATTTTTTTACTTTTTTTGTTGTATCCCTAGTAAGTGCTTAATAAATGTTTCTTGACTGACTGATTGAGGGAAGTACTCCAGAAAGGCAAGGTCCTGCCAAAGAGGGAGTGGCTGAGCAGGACCTGAGCTGAAGGTCAGAGACACTCAGCCCTTGGGATTACTATAGATTCTGCTGGTGAAGGTCAATCATACACAGGTTGCTGATAAACAGAGAGATTATAAGAACTTACCACATAAGCAAGGTGTGATCTAGTAAGAGTAACGGAGCTTTTGCTGGGGACGGTAGCCGTCAGCGAGGAGCCTGGGGACAGCCGGGGACCGCTGCGGTCTGCCCATGACACCTCCACATTCACCAGTGTGGTTGCTGTAGAAATGCCATCAGTGACAGAGATCTCCATGGTGTCTTCTGTGGCCGATGAGCCATCGTGAACATACTGCAGCGCATTCTGGGTGATGTCCCCATAGGTGAAGGGGTCGCCTTCCAAAGACAAGACAAATGACAATGGTCCACAATGCTCCTCTTTTATGGCACACACCCTTAGACCCAAGATTCCAATGCATGTAACGAGCCTAGAATTTGTTCCCTTCTTTTTAAAAAGAAAAATGAGAGAAAATATGATACCTGGAAATATGAATTTTAAGAAAACAAGAAATAAATATAAAAACATAAGCAAAAAATAAGCAAAGAAGTCAAATTATTTGGCGGTCCAAATGTTTAAAAATAAAAGATCTGAAACTTGGGGAGAGTGACAGGGCACCATCAAAGTTGTTGCAATGGCCTGAACTTCTCTTTCTGGGCGACCAGACTGACGTAAGAAGGATTTTGGTTTGTCTACATTACTGGTTGGTCAAAGGCTATAGGGTCTCTCAGAGAACCTGGATATAGCACAATACATCCCTCCCTAGGGTCATGAGTTTGAGTACTCATTTCCCATGTGGTAGTACAGAGATAGAGTATGGCGATAGTGTTCAAGTCCTGCCTCTGAAGTTAACTAGCTGTGTGACCTTGGGCTGTGATTTTAAGTTCTGTGGTCTTCAATTTCCTCACTGATAAAAGAAAGGGGTTGGATCAGATGGTCTCTGAGACCCTCCCAGCTCTAGACATTCCACAATGATGCCAGTTAGTGCTGCAGGTTACAAAGAACTCATTCAGTTTTTCCTCTGAGGACAGTTGTGGAGAGCAAGGTCAGAGATCATGTCACCCCTTGAATTCTGTTTCCACAGCCCAACTTCTGAGCATTGTCCTAAAGGACTGAAGTTCTCCCAGGTTCTCAAAAGGCTGGTGGGAATCACAGGAGACTCTCCACCTATGTTCTCCGCAATGGTCTAGAGGTGGTCATAGGGGGATACTAGATGATATCTCAGACTAGGTAATTGTGAAAACACGCATGTATGCATGTGTGTGTATGTGCGCGCATGCACGCACGTACCTGGTCTGGCCTATATGTGTATATATTTAAATATGCTAGTTTCACCTGAATTACGGAAACGTCTTAATACAATTTTTGTGGATAGAGGGAAGTAGCACAAATCCAGCCAATTAGCCATGGCAAGATTGGTCTTCAAATAGCCCATTTTCCAAGTCCCTCCAAAAAGCTATACCAAAGGATCTCATAAATTATCACTCCGTGTCTTGAAAGCACACAAGACTATATTTATGACTATCCGGTCAGAGGATCCACCCAGCAGACCGGGGGAGAAGGGACCTCCCTCCTACCTGTGTTCATGCGCCCTTGGAACTCGGCTGTGTTCTTGAAGAGTGCGCCGTGCAGGGGCGGCTTCACTAGCTCAAACGAAAGGTCTTCAGGAGTCACGTTGGTATCACTCATTGCCAGCTGAATCCCTACAGAGGGTGGGATGATGATAACATGATGTTTCTAGAGAGTCTTAACATGTAAAGTGCCTTCTGTAAATAACCCACCAAGAACCAAAATCTCTATGTTGGGCAGGGAGGGATTGTGAGTTATCTAAGCCATGTCAATTTAAGTTCCTATCCATAGGGGAGAAAAATGAACTTGTGTGATGATACTTTTAATAGCCCTACCCAATTTAATCACCATTTATTCAGCTCATTGTTATTTGATGAGTATTGATCATTGTCTTAGTGAATTCAAGTAGAATAAAATTAGAATAAGGCAATTAGTTAATGTTGTTAGGATAAGAGTTATGATTGATTGTATTCAGGTATTGATAACTATTAATTATATTTGATTTATCAGACAGATTCATACTGTTAGTTATGTCTGTCATAATCATGCAATAAGAATGTATTTGCTACACTATCCCCCGTCGCCAAGCACCGTGCTCAAAATAAGGGCCATTTGCCTCCCCACCCTTAGGAATAATTTCTACCCATTTTCTAGTGACCTTTGCTTCAAATCCACAATTTCCTTGGTCCCCAAGACTGTTGGTCAAACATTAGTGTTTGGTGATCTTCAAAGGGCCCAAGACTTTGATGACAGGGTCATAAGACCTGGGAAGATCCTAAGATGTTGCTAACAGGATCTTTTGACCTGTGGAAAGGCCCTGCTGAGGTGGCCTGCAGTTGATGGCCTTTAGCTGATGACCTGTAGCTAATGACCTGTGAAAGGCCTGTTGACAAAGTGGTTATGATTGATGGATGCTGCCCTTTGCCAACCACAAGATTTCCCCGATTCTAGAACAGGTCAATCATGGGATTGTACCACCTCATTCTATTCCTGGTACTCTCTCAATGGCTATGAAAACAATTCTTCCTCAAGCAGCAGGGTCTCTAACTGTAAGTAATATCTTAGATCCAACTTATTAGGGACCACCAGCATCCCTAATAAATTAAATATGCTCGAGGTGCTGTTTCAGTGACTTGTTGCAGATTGGGATCTGGACTCCAACACTGGCCCAAGTATTTAGTAGCTGTGAGATCCTACTTGAGCACAAAGGGGGTCATTTAACCTTTTTTGGCCTCAGTTCCTCACCTGCAGAAAGGGAAGGGTGGGTTCACTCTCAGGTCCCTTCCATTCCTAGAGCTAAAATCCTAGGATCATAGGGGCAGCCTTCAACTTAGCCAACAAGCTAAATTCTAAAAATTCAAATTAAAAACCAGCTATCTGGAATTCAGAACACATTCTCCTACAGAAATAATATGCATTGGTTAAGTTCCCAGGTCTGTCTCAAAGCCCAATGAGTCTACAGTACATGGCTAAACTATGATGGTAGGAATATCACTTTGAGGGCAGGGTCCTGGAAGCAGGAGGTCACAAGATGGAGAAAGGGAGAAGCAAGGAATGGACCCAGAGGAGGAGGGAAGGAAGAAAAGGAAGGGAGGCAGGAAGGGAGGGGAAAAGACAGAGCAGGGAGGAAGGGATGGCCAGAAGGTAGGGGAACCACTTCAGGGAGAAGAGTTTTCATCCGATTTTTTGAGTCCTCCTCCCTGGTCTTCTCCAAAGCCCAAATGATGAAAAACATAGCTAGCATTTAAGTAGCACTTTTAAGTGTCACAAAGCCCATCACAAAAATTATCCCATTTTATCTTTACAACATTATTATTATGTTATTATTAACTACATTTTACAGATGAGGAAACAAAGGAAGACAAAGATGAAGGGACTGGTCTAAGGTCACGCAGTTAGTAAGTGACGAAGGCCACATTTGAACCCAGATCTTCCTGATTGCACATCTATCCTGCTCTATCCATTGTTCCACGTAGCTGCCTAAGCTTTCACTTACCTTACACCAACCAAGTATCCCATGCTTCAAAGTTACACCTCCACCTCAGAGGGCAATTAGTTGATCTATGTCAATTAGGAAGAAATCTTACTGCATTAATTCACTTAATTAGTTCTTTAATTAATTGTTATAATTTAATCCCTTATCTTTCAAGAGGTGAGAACATTTTTAAAAAGAGGATACATCTAGGGGCAGCTAGGTGGTGCAGTGAGTAAAGCGCCGGCCCTCGAGTCAGGAGGACCCGAGTTCGGTTCTGGCCTGAGACACTTAATACCCACCCACCCACACACACAAAATACTAGCCGTGTAACCTTGGGCAAGTTACTTAACCCCAATTGCCCTCCAAAAGGCAAAAAAAAAAAAAAAGGATACATCTTAGTCCAAATGAATCTCCAACTGGTTGAAATCCATAGACTGTTAAAGTAAAATGAAAGAATTCTGAATTCTGGGCAATATGGGGGAAGATACTTTGAGGTAGGAAGCCACCATGCAGGTGGCCAGCCTTGATTCCTTCAGAATCAGTTCCCTCTCTGCATTTTCCTTTGTTTACTTTTTCTCCTTCTTTCTCTTGAGTCCACGGGTTCTCAACTAGCTTCACACTGTTTTCTTCATCTTAACTCCTCTGGAAATATGAGGTCTCTGTGAGTAGGTATGGCAGTATTGGGGTAACCATGCTCACAGCCAATGGTAGTCATAAGCTATTTCTGAGTCGAGTATTTAGATATCGGGGGCTGTTGCTACACGTTCCCAAAGATGGCTGATGAGAAACATTTCCCAGCTAATCATGCTCATTGCCTTATTGCCAAAACACATTCCCACAAAAGAAAATAAACAAATTCCTAATGACAAAGCATTAAAAAATGTGAACCTGACAGTGACTCTAGTCCCCCTGACACTTCATACCCTCCTAAATTGCTCTATTTTTCTCCCATTTATACTTTTCTTTTCTAAGTTTGTTGAAGAGAAAACAACAATGTTTCAGAGTGAAATTTTCTCTTTGCTCTCTTTGACTTTAGAGATGGCAATAAATCAAATAACTGGAAACTTGGAAATTCATTCTCTGTCACCTTGTACCAGTGAGAAGTGCCCTCCAAAGGGTTTATTTCCATCCCATTTATATGTATATGGGAAAGTGGAGGGTCAAAGGTGAGAACAAACCAATGCCTGTGTCTTCTGAAAGGAGATAGTTATAACCTCTTGTTGCCAGTTGGGACAGGCTCAATACATCCAGAGGGATCGGTGTCTTAATAGAGCTGCATTTCAAAAACCACTTCTCTCCACCACCAGATTGATCTTCCTTACCCACATTAGCTTGGCCTCCTCGGCTGACCTCGAGAAATGGAACTGTGATCTGGAACAGCGGGGGTTGCTGATGAATGGGAAGCAAGTGGATGGTAAACATCATTTCTTCTGTTGTGTGTTCTCCATCTGAAACTGGAAGGGATGAAAAGCCACATAAATAAATCAACTTGTAGTCTGAAGACACACAGGTTGTTTTCTATGTGTATGGAGCCCACAGATTTCTGAGATTGCTGCAGCACTCTGAAAAAATCCTAGCAAATCAGGAAAGAAGGAAATAATGCCATACTCGGAACAAAACTAGCAAAGCATTTTACACTGGGGAAGAAATTGCTGAAAAGATCACAATGACACAATCAGACGAGACTGTTAATTCTACAGTGAGGTGATTTTGATAAATGTTTATGAAAAATATTAACATAAGAGTATTCTCTTGCTGAGGAGGTAAAGAAAGGCATTTATTTACTTATTCATAGACTTCTTTGGATTGGTTCATTCTTCTGGATCTCTAGAGATGAGTTTTCATTCTTGCAGTCTTCTTTTTCAAAGAAGCAGGTGCTTCCATAATGGAAGGAAGCTTTGTTCTAACAACAACAAAAATAACAACACAAACTCCACATTTATAACAAAGTGGGGTGTGTGTGCGCACAAGAATGATTGTGATGAGTTATTTCAAAGACAAGAAAATGGAGACGATGTAATTTTCATTTATTTAGCATGCTCTACATACCACATAAAGAATATATAATATCTAATAGAATATGTATTATATAAGAATATATAATATTATATAAGAATATATAATATTATATAAGGATATATAATATCTAATATTATATAAGAATATATAATATTATATAAGAATATATAATATCTAATTTTCCTGGGTTCCCTGAAAAGCAAGGAACTATTCATCTCCTGGAAGAAAAAAAAGAATTATTACTATCACCTTCTTTCTCAGGCTCATCAAAAAACACATACTTTTTTTTTCTTTTTTTTTTTTGGAAGGCAATTGGGGTTAAGTGACTTGCCCAAAGTCACACAGCTAGTAAGTGTGTCAAGTGTCTGAGTCCAGCTTTGAACTCAGGTCCTCCTGACTCCAGGGCCGGTGCTCTATTCATTGTGCCACCAAGCCACCGCAAAACCATATTTTTCTGTAAGGAAGGAAGTAAACAAGTCTCACAACAATCCTGAGAGGTAGGTACTATTATCACTCCCATGATACAGATGAAGAAACTGGGGCAGGAGGGATTAAATGATTTGCCCAGGGTCACACAGCTGCTAAGTGTCTGAGGCTGGACTTGAACTCAGGTCCTCCTAACCTTAGGACCAACACTCTATCCACTGGACCATCCAGCTATGAGTCTTTTAAAAATTATGAACTAGGGGTGGCTAGGTGGCACAGTGAGTAAAGTGCTGGCCCTGGAGTCAGGAGGACCTGAGTTCGGATGTGACCTCAGACACTTAACACACACAAATAACAACAAAAAAAACCTAGCCATGTGACCTTGGGCAAGTTACTTAAACCCAATTGCCCTCCAAAAAGCAAAAAAAAAAAAAAATTATGAACTAGAAAATTATCAGCAAACACAAATATTTCCATATACAAAAAAGACAAGGAAAAAAAGATTGTATATAAGCATATGCAAAATGTTTTATACACGTATATATGAATACACATAAAAATTGAACTTGGTGGTGCCAACACTGCCCTTTCATGTTTTTCTAAAAGGTAGGTTTCATGTATCCTGAAATAACTACTTTTGAAAGAATAGTTATAATTACCTGAGAACGAGTTAGATTACATTTGGGGAACTAAACAACATTTTCAATGACTCTAAGTTCCCTTAGACAAAAACTCATCATCTTTAACATGGATATTCTCCTAGTAATTCTCTGTGGTTGAAAAGCATACAGTAAAACAATTTTGGAAGAATCAAAATGGTGGGTGACTCAACAAGCAAGAGAAAATCATACATAGGCCAGCATTACTAACCCTATGACCCATTGCCATTATGACATCCATGACATGTATAATGGTGTAAAAGTGTATGGGGGAAATGGGGTGGAGAAGGTGATCAGAAAAGGTAGGCATATCACATAGAGAGTTAAGGCAGATAAAGGATGAATAGTCCAAGGGCTGCAATGGTGCCCGCATACTGGTAAAGGACCTTGAACAAGGTCTCCAGCACAATGGGCACAGCTCCAATGGTGGATTATGGGAGGACAGAGACAGAGATCACACAAGAGGAGAGGCCTAGATGGGCTTTACTGGCATATGGCATCTAGTAGGTCCTTAATAAATTCACAAAAGGTCAAGGTCTCCCACTGCATCCAGGACATCTCCAGTCATCCTAATCTATATCTCCACTGGACCCAGATGGCTGTGGAGGAAAAAGTGAGGCTGTTGACTTTGCACAGCCCTCTCTCACTTTAATCCAATTCACTTGCATGTCATGGCATCACCTCCATGATGTCATGGTCTTCTTTAAGAATGAAGGACAAACAATGATAAAAATAAATGTACATTCATTGATTGCTTGAACTTATTTGAGAAGAGATCAGGAAAAATTATTATTCTTATATTAAACATGAGCTCCTATGTTGGATTGAAAAACCTTGCTCTGAGTGCTATTCTTCTTCTGATAATTTATTGAGATAATCCCTAATTGAGATAATTCCGCATTTGCTTAGAAAGGCAGTGAAGGATAAAGGAATGAGTCTGATTCTACCATTTGGTCATGGGCAGTGCACATAGAGTGCTAAACCTAGAGTCAGGAAGACTTATCTTTCTGAGTTCAAATCCAGCCTCAGACACTTACTAGCTGTGTGAACCTGGGCAAGTCACTTGACCCCATTTGCCTCAGTTTCCTCATCTGTAAAATGAGTTAGAGAGGGATACTACAGTACCTTTGTCAAGAAAATTCCAAATGGGGTTACCAAGAGCCAGACGTGACTGAAATGAATGAACAACAGCAAGAACAACAAAATTCTTGGTCACGTCACAGAGTCTCAGTTCCAACTTTCTCATCAATAAATGACATTGAGTTCATCTGGTTAGATGACCTCTGAAGTCCCTTCCAACTCTAAATCTTTCAGGTTCTATGAACTATGAACATAAGCCACATTTCATCAATAAATGATTCTATTTCCTTGAGTTCTCTAGAGGTCTACTTGGCATAAAATTACTGCTAGGTTTATGCTACCAAGGCAGCAAGAAGAAACCTACTCCTATCAGAACATCGCTGGATGCTAATCATATACAGTGAAGACAATATCACAACAGGTCATCTTCCAAAGGAATGGAACAGAAAGCTAATATAGACATACTATGGTCCCAGTATTAAGTCACCACTAGACCCAACACTACCACTGCAGCTGACTTTTGCCCTGGTCCAGAATGAGAAATAAGCTCATCCCTGTGTTGACCTCAGCAGTAATCCCGACTCTAATCCGGCCTTTCCTTGCTAGTCTTAATGGGAATAGTTGCTAAGACTCCATAGACAGAGGGTCTTTTCTACTCATAGAACTCTACTCCACACCCTCACAGCTCACTCCTCCCTGATACCCCATGGTAGGAGTCAACCTCTTGTGCCATATTTCTTTAGATTTTATGATAAACGTGGTGACCTTGCTAGTCTGGGATGAGGGGGTGACAGGTAGAAGAGAAAAAAGGATTCATGAATTTTGAGGTCGTCTGTCTTTTTTTTCCAAAAAAATCTTTTTTCTTCATGTTTACCTTAATGGTGTCTTAAAAAATTGTCCGTGTTTTGCTACAATTTATACAGTCCCTAATGATGGGGTCAGTTTGGACTGTTCCTAAATGACCGTCATGCACTGCTCCTCTAACTGGGAAAGGGAGAAGATACAGCATCTGCAACAGACTTAGGCCAGAGAGAAGACATGGGTTCTGTTCTGATGCTGCTTACTGTCTCAAGAGGATCTAAAAACTTGTTTATCCAAAGGGAACATGACACTGAGAACACCAAATGACAAGTTCACATGCTTCCTTCTCTCCCCAGTAATCTCTCCTTTCGTGACTTTATTCACACGAACACTGTCACATGTAAGAACCCTAAGCTGTTGCTCTAAAGCAAAACTTTTCCATGATTTAAATGATGATTCCATGATCCCACCACTTCAAAAGGGAATTTTACAGGAATACAAACCAAAAAACAAAAACTCTTACCTACTGAAATCACCCCTGATTCTCTTCCTCTGTTAACATACACATTTTCCCAGTGATCACCCTTGATTTTTCTGCACCATTTGACACTACTGAAGATCATCTCCTCCTGGCTACTTTATCTGTCTCTAGGTTTTAACGACACTGTTTTCTCCCGATTCTTCTCCTATCTATCTGATGACTCCTCAGTCTCCTTTGCTGGATTTTCACCCACCAACCACTATTTCACTTGGTGATCTTATCAGCTCCCATGAGCTCAGTTATCATCTCCATGCAGATGATTCCCAGATGTATATATCTTCTCTAGTCTCTTTTGACCTCTACAGCATCAACTGTTTCTTGGATGTCTCAAAGTGGATGCCCCTTAAGATCTCAAACTCAGTACTTTCAAAACTGAGCTCATCTTTGCCCCCAAACTCTCCCCCTTTTCCAACTGTCTTCTTATAGTTGAAGGCACCATTACTCTTACATGAGGCAGGTTCATCTTTGATTCCCTGCACTCACCTCACATAGCCAATGTGTTGCCAGATCCTGTCATTTCTGCCTTCCCAACATTCCTATATATTATATTCTCTCCACTCACACAGCCACTAAAGACCCTTGTCACCTCTCACCTGGATATTGCAAAAACCTTCTTGTTCTCCTTGTCTCAAGTCTCTCCACACTCCAATACATCTTCCACTCAGATGCAAAAGAGATCTTCCCAAAGCACACATCTGACCACATCACCCTCCTCTCCTTCCCCAAGTCAGTAAGTTTCAATGGCTTCCTATTTCCTCCAGGATCAAACAGAAAATTCTGTGTTTGGCATATCTATTTCCATACCCCTTATTCTTCAGTGACACTCACCTGACTTTCTGTTCCTCCCATATAACATTCCATTTGGTGATCTTACGACTTTGCATTGATCCTACCCCATAACTGAAGTATGTGCACTCTCTCTCTCTTACTCACTCTCCCTCCTTCTCGTTCTGTGTAGTCAGTAAAGAACCAGCCCCAGAGTTATGCAGATCTGGGTTTAAGTCCTTTACTTGACACATACTGGTTCTTTGAGACTGGGCAGTAAGTTACTTAACCTCTCAATGCCCCAGGCAACCAGTGGTGATCCACATTGGCAGAGGGAGTTTTTTCATTGGTACTTCTTTACAAAATGAAGTCATAAGTCTAGATTGCAGTAACATACACACATATACTTACATGTACATACATTTCATATTCACATTTCCAAATATCAATAAAGTCCACATAGAGATCTTGGCAAAAAGTCATCTGTAGCCCACCATGTTAATATGTGTTGGGCATCTGGACTATCATGAACATCTTTGTATAAATTACTTTTACTATGTTTTTAGATTATTTCTTGTTGTACATTCCTCAAAGTTGCATTTCAGAGACAAAGGAATGAATAGTAGGACAGTTTGTATCACATATTGCCAGACTATTCTCCAGAAAGAGATCCAATTATAGCATCACCATAATGAGCAAGCATATGTCTCTTCCCAAATCACCACCAATATCAGGCCTTGCCTTTTCTTTGAGTGGCTAGTTTAGTGGTGTGTGATGGTGCCACATGTTTTTACCTGTACAAGCAACAGCTTACTCAGGTATAGAAATAAGTATTATGCACTAATTGACCTGATCAAGCCATCAGGGCTGGATTGATGAGGTTGGTCTAAATTAGGCTGGTTTAATCCTTCTTTGTTTCATTATCACGAGAATCTGTATCCATGAGGGGACAATGTTTCTCTGCAGAAACACACACTTACTTCGCCTTAGCTCTGAGATATGGTGAAGAATCAAGAGGGCTTAGTCAGCAAGAGGTGACAGTAATAAGTAGGGCAAAGGCCAATGCAAAACCATTAAGTCAAAGAGAATTTTTGCACACCTCATGGATTTTAAAGAATAAAATTACAAACAATTGTTAGATGAAGCTTATTACGCAATTTTTTGCTGTTGAAAGCCAGCAAAACCCAGGTATAAACAAAATAGACTCATAGGTTCTTAGGCTGGTTTACTTTCTTCCATGCATATTAATTTAAACCAACAGTTAGATATCTATTTTAGAAGACCTAGTTGCTACATGGTCTTTATATAAGCTCTAGGAAATAGCTTTAGGTGGAGACAGGGGAGAGAAAGAGGAAGCAGGTTAGGAAAGGGCAAAGAAAATGGCATCATCTAACAAAAGGAAAAACGGTTCTCATACCTGTGAAACGGAAGTTCACGGATTCTGGGAGACCTGGAAGAACAAGGATATGGATGTAAGTGTCCTCGTCATTTCTTTCTTTATAGCTTTTAAATGTTTTTTGTTTTTACATTGTTCTTTTTAAAAATTTCCTTATTTTTTACTTTCGACATTCACTTCCATAAGTTTTAGATTTTCTCCTCCCCCTCTTCTCCCTCCCTCCCCAAGATGGCATGTAATATGATATGGTTCTACACATACATTCCTATTAAACACATTTTCACATTAGTCATGTTGTATAGAAGAATTATAACAAATGGGAGAGTGTTGTCATCACTTCTGACTGGAACGGAATACAGATTAAGGAGTCAGGGTTTGAGGATAAATTGGAAAAACTGGGGCAGAGGTGAGAAGTAAGAGCTATCCTACATTGTCCTAGCCTAGAGGAAATCACAAGGTCCTTCACCATTATTATGCGGAATTTAACTCTAACACTGTATATTAAGTAACAACAAAATCCTACAATCAGATAAATCTTCATCATGGCAGTTACAGTGATTTAGAGCACATCCTTTCAGACTCTGTTTTATCAGTACATAAAATCCTACAAACCAGTGAATGCTGGGGAATAGCATATATCATAACAAGGGATTCTGATAGGCCAGTTTCAATGGAGAATTGAATGATGCCTGAGAATATGATGTATGCACTAAATTAGCAAGAGGAGATTTAACGCATGTGATTTACTCCCAAGATAATCTAGGCTTCTCCAAGACATAGCATAGAGTAATGGGCAGAGCGCTAGGCTTAGAGACAGCAAACCCTTGTACAAATCCCATGGCTGACCCTTTAACAGCTGTCTGATCATGGGTAAGTGACTAGGCTTTCCTGGAACCTGACTAGTTTCCTCAGTTATAACTACCATGGGGTAATAATGCTTATAAGATCTTTCTCACAGAAACAGTGAGACTCAAACAAGAAAATGAATACGCAAAAGCCCTTTGAGAACGTAATGCCAGGTACAAATGTTTTATCATTTTCTTCCTCCTTTTTAGGTGAGGCTCAAATAAAGAGTTGGAGTACAAGTCACTATCCTACCATTTTTTTGTACTGAATGTTATTTGCACCATGGCTCAAGTGGATACAATCACTGCTTTTTATAGCTCAATAAAAGGACGTTCATCCTCTGTTGTCTTTTATTTTGAAGAGGACTGATGACATCACAGGGTGATGTCCTGAATCAAGTATGAATTGGATCTAAAGTGAAAGAGTTGCACAAAGGGTCAGCCTCACTCTCTCTTCCAGAATCATCAAAGTCCAGTGACAAGAAAAAAGTCAAGATGTCTGACAACGGATTGAGATGTAGTGGATGACCATGGTGTCTTTCATGTCAGACCAAGCTCTAGGCACTCCATCATAGTGCCTGTTTCAGCTGCCTTTATGACTATTGGAATCAACTGTTCTCATCTGTTCATTCCACCTGAAGAAGTCTTCACATACCTGGGGTAGACATCCTCTCAACTCACTGATAGGTTTGCGACCTGTCAATGATTTTCCATTCCAGTTTGGTTTATTTGCTAAAATCTCAAGAATATATGGGGGTTTGTATTTGTAGAACAGGGAGATTTATCACCTCTAAGTTTCTAAAATACAGTGAGCTTTTGTGGTGTAATTCTCACCACCGGGTCATGGTTTACTAAATTTTTGATATAAGCTAAATTTTTGCATGCAATTTTGCATGGATATTTTCCATGGTTCCTACTATTCTGTTGCATCATTAGTATTGATATTTAAGAATAGGTCTCTTAAGTATAACCTTTTTGTCATTTCTGGTGATAATGAACTGGTCCTGAATCATTATCATAACCCCTTACCATTTTTATAAGTAAATCTGTATGACTCAATTATTTATTTGTTGCTTCTTTATAAACAGACTGCTGATTGAGCTCATGTGGATGTCACCCACTAAGTACCTTTTGATTCCATCCTGGGATCTTTGCTATTTCACAGACACTCTGTGAAGATAAACCAAATCCAGCAGCATGTACCTGTTATTAAGCTTTACAACTGCTTTATGAAATTAAGTCTGTTTATTACAAAACTATTTCCATATTTCACATTGCCTTCTATTCTTTTATTTGTTTGGATCTGTTTAACAGCATCTTGATTTCTCATAAAGTCATTAGCTTCCATTTGCTCCAATCTAATTCTGAAGCAATGATTCTCCTCACTGAGCTTTTGAGATTCTTTTTCCATCTGGCAAATTTGACTTTTTAAGGCATTCTTCTCCTCATTGCCTTTTTGAGCCTCCTTTGCCATTTGAGTCAGTCTGTTTTTTAAGGTATTATTTTCTTCAGTCAGGTTGTTGACTCTCATTTCATAATTTTCTTGCATTGTTCTCATTTCTCTTCCCAATTTTTCCTCCACTTCTCTTATCTGCTTCTTAAGGTCCTCTATGGCCTGTAACCAGCTCGTATTTTCCTTTGAAGGTTTTGGTGCAGGAGTTCTGACTTCACTGATTTCCTCCTGTTCCATGCCTTGCTCCTTCTTATCCCCAAAATAGGAGTGTAATGTTGGAATCTTCTGTCTGCTTTGTTTCCTTTGCCTGCTCATTTTGCCACTCAATTACTTGACTTTTGGGTTTTTTTGCCACAGTAGGTCTCTGCCACCAGACAGGGGAGCTTTTGTCCCAAACGCTGGGGTTTTCTCAGCTGCTGGAGGTATTAGATGGGTGCCCTCTCTGAGGTCTCCACACGCTCTGGCAGGCTGGACACACACCCCAGGACCTCCACCCTAGACTGCAATCCAGATCCAAGCAGGTTAAAGCAAGAGCGATTACCCCTCATACTGGTGCTTGGTCCCCCTACACTCTGCAGGCCAGGAGCTGAAGCCACCACGTGGCGCTGGCAAGCTGTGCTGGCGTCTCAGCGGTTTCTCGCCCCGGGGGTAAAAGCCATGCACTCCCACTTACTGGGTCTCAAATTCCAGACTGCACTGGCCTCTCACCTTGTCCTTCGCATCTATGTATTGATAAATCTGGAACCGTCCACAGCTGCTGCTGATCTGGAGTCCCTCTGGCTGGCGGCTGGTCAGGCCCGCCCTGGGGCTAAAGCCTCGGCCCGGTGCTGGGCTCGGCTCCCAGAGCTTTGCGCTGGCCTATTCCTGCCGGCCTGCCGGGCTGTTTTCATCAGGGGGTTAGCTTCTCTGTGTCATTTTGTGGGTTCTGCAGCTGCAAAGTTTGTTTAAAGTCCCCTTTTTACATGGATTGGGGAGGGTGGAAGCCGGAGCCGCGGGAGGGTCGTGCTTCTTCTCCGCCATCTTGGCTCCGCCCCCCAAAACTATTTCCATAAACGTTTTATCTTTTGCAAGTTTTACCTCCTGACAGAAAAGTTAAAGATTCAAAGTATAGGATGAAACTCTTTTTTCTTTTAACCCTGCCAACATGGCAATTTGTTTTGTTTAACTATGCAAATTTATTACAAGGATTTTAGTTTTTAAATTTTTAATTTAATTTTTAAAATACTGTAGGGTTTTTTTGTTTGTTTGTTTGTTTGTTTGTTTGTTTTGCGGGGGAAGCCTTTTGCCTCTAATGTTGTGCATATTATTGAACCAAGAACAAATTTTAAGGCTCATTTTACTCCACCATCTTGGCTCCACCCCTAAGACTCATTTTAAATAGATGTCAATTGCTCTAAATGTGGTCATTCAATTGACTTTGACACACAATACAAATATCCTGATACCCTCATATTTAGTGTGTTTTGCCTGAGGAGGACCATGGCATTTTTAAGTATCCCCTTTAATCACTGGATTCATATTTAAACTCAAATCCTTCAATTTCTATGTTTCCTTGGGGAACATTAAGAATTGTAAAATTATCAAGTCTAAATGATGTTCCGATAACATTAGAGAAAGTTGCCACAAGATATAGTAAGCGTTTAATGTGCTTTTTCAGTTGAGCTAAATAACTCCATGTCATTCATGTAGATGAAATTATTAATCCAATGTTTTGGTAGGACTTCCTTTTTGACTTGAAAGCCATATTCAGTTCTATTCATGAATGATGCTAGTGGACTTAATGCTGTGCATTATGGGCTTAAGCCATCTCCCTGGAAGATGTCATTCTTTCTACAAATTATTCCTGAGACTAGTTTGGTGGTAGCGTATTTTAAATAGAGAATAGCTTTCCATGTGGACATCAACTGTGCTAGAGTACTATGATCAGATGTATTTTATATATATTTGCAGTAGCTGCTTGAGCCATGAAAATGTAAATGAGTCAAAGGCTTTGTGACATTTGACAAAGGCAGTATAAATGTTGCTTAGATCTCTGGTAGCCTGTTCAATAGCCACTGAATTGATAATGAGTTGTTCTTTATACACCTGGAACATTCTGGTATGCCTTTCTTGCTCCTCAAACAATATATTGTTTTCTCATGTTTATAGATATGTTGAGAGATACAGTCCAAGTATGTTTCATATAAAGTGTGAAACCATGCAGTTGACTTATACCGTGTTTCCCCGATAATAAGACCTATACCGAAAATAAGCCCTCCCCTTACTGTGTAAGATTCCTCTAAAATAAGCCCTCCCCCGAAAATAAGCCCTATTGAAGATTGTTACTGTAGTGAAGGTGATCCCCTGTGCTACACTCTACATTATGCCCTCCCCCCCCGTGAAACGCACGCTGCGCTCCAAGCTGCATCCAATCAGAGCTGCAGCAGTGAGCGCGTCATCCTGTTCTTCCCCAGTGATTTGCTTGCTGGCGCCATTGAGAGCAGTGCCGCAGAGGAGAGCTGAGGCAGGACAACATAAGCCCTCCCCTGAAAATAAGCCCTCTGGTGTTTTTCTTTTCAAAAAAATTTAATAAGACAGTGTCTTATTATCGGGGAAACACGGTATGTAGAGGGGGGTCACTGATGTTCTCACCTTTTTATCATAAATATGTGATGTCTTCTATTAAGAAATATGGTTTCAGAACTATGATCGGCTTAGCTCTTCTCAGCAATACAATGATCCAAGATAATTCCAAAAGACTCATGATGGAAAATGCTATCTGTATCCAGAGAAAAAACTATGGAGTCTGAATGAATATTGAAGTACACAATTTTTACTTTCTGTATTTTTATGGGTTTTTTCCCCTTTTTTCTGTTTCTTCTTTCACAACATGACTAATATGGAAATATGTTCTACATGATTGCACATATATAACCTAAGTGAAATTGTTTGCCATCTTAGGGAGAAGGGAGGGAAAAAAAGAGAGACAGGATTAGGCTTGCAACAGAGAGGAAGCTGGTAATTCGTGTGCCACCGGGCAGTGTTTGAGCCAATGATTTTTTATTTTATCTGGCCCTACCACTTTCCATTTGTGCAAAGAAGCTTCCAGAGTCATTTCCCTCGATGTAACCATTATATTGCTCATTATTTGATGGCACACAAGCTTTCTGTATCTCTTTTCATTCAGTTTGTGCTTTTATTATGTTGAACTTCTTTCAGGTCTATAAACAATAAAAAATTCTTCCTTTTCTTCTTTGGGGCATCTCTCCCACCTCTACTGTCTTTGATTCTAAAGCAGATGGAGTATAGTTTTTGAGTGATGTGGAAATATTCTGTTCCTTCACCACTTTGACTCCTTAGGTGCCTTTATCTTTTAGCTGTCACTTTAAAAATGTTCATTAAAACCATCAAGAATTAGATACATTTTTATTTTCTAGATCCCTTCTGCACTTTTCTTCTCCACAGCCTTTAATCAGACAATATGGCATTCAAATATTCTTCTATGTGCACTGGCTAGATATTGATATAATTTTCCAATTTCTTTCCACAGGTCTTCAATAGTTTTCTCAAAGAGATTTTGCTTATGATGGCATTTGATGTTTGCCCTTGGGAAAAGTCCTCAATAGCTCCTTTCATCCTGTGGTCCTTACCATGGCAACAGCTGCAGCATGTCCTGTTATCACAAATCCTGAAATGTTTGTCAAACATGATGTCAAATTTCGTGAGGATGTGTTCATTTACAATCATTTCCATAGAGAAATAATCTGTTTGGGTAGTTAGTGTATTAGTTTTGGGTAGCTAGGTGACACAGTAGATAGAAAGATCGCTGAATCTGGAGTCGGGAAGACCTGAGTAAAAATCTAGTCACAGATGCTTCCTAGCAGCGAGACCCTGGGCAAATCACTTAACCTTGTTTGCCTCAGTTTCCTCATCTGTACAATGAGCTGAAGAAGGAAATGTCAAAGCATTCTACTATCTTTGCCCAGAAAATCCCAAATGGTGTCACAAAGAGTCAGGTCACAATTGAAACAATAATAAACCTATTAATTAGATTCATGCCATTAAACTCTGAAAAAGCTTTTTTCAAAACTCAATTCTAAGTAGGCCCATCTCCTTTTCAAAAGCACTCAAGACACTGGTGTCATTTTTGCCATTCAGTCCATTACCGGGAAGCCCTTCTGAAATGTGTATTAAAAGTAGATTTCTCAATAATTTCAAGCTCTTCTGCTTTTCCTTCTTGAAATTTAAGACACACCTCAATTTCTGCCCTTCTTTTATCCAATCTGGATTTAGGAATGAAGTTTCCGATGGTGATTATAATGACCGTGATGATTGTACCTGTGATTTCTTTGGTGTACAGAATTCTTACTGAGAAAACTCCAAGTAACACTACAGCTTAGCCCTTCTTGAAAAACGTACAGTCTTGGAGACTCAGTGTCAGGGACGATGAGATGTTGAGTTGCCCAGAGTCAGACAGCCTGCCATCTTTGCATGCTTACTGCTTCTCTCCACGGCTGGAACATTATACAAGAAACTCTTTACATTTGTACAGACAACAAGGAAACAGGATTGAGAGGTTTCATATTTGCTCCAAATCACAGAACTAAACATGGGTGGGAACTGATAATTACTGCCTTTTAGTCAGCAGCTCTACTTATGAGGCCAAGGGGAGGAGAGAAAGGTACCAAGTTTCAGGGGGAATTCAGCCAAGAGGCAAAGGCCTCTGGGCTTATGTGGAGGTATACACATTGATTTTAATGGTATAAGGCACAAACAGGAGAAACATGGGGTATAAAGAGGAAGGAAAGAAATAAGCACCTTCTACATGCCAGGAATGGGTTTACAACTTTGTTGTATCTCAGGACCAGCTTTGATAGACTTTGCTCTTCTCAGCCATGCAAGGCTTTATGACAATTCCAAAAAACTCATGATGGACAATGCTGTCCACATCCAGAGGAAGAACTATGAAATCTGAATGCAGACTAAAGCAGCCTATTCTTTCTCTTTTTTTTCTTTCTCAAGGCTTTTCCCTTCTATTCTGATTCTTTTTTCACAACATGACTAATGTGGAAATATGTTTCATATGACTGTACATGCATAGCCTATATGAGATTAAATGTCATCTTTGGGAGGGGGGAGGGGAAACATTTTAGAACTCAAAATCTTATAAAAGTGAATACTGAAGACTAAAAATAAAGGGGAGGGAACAAACATCTGATTTGATTCTCACAACAACCCTGAAAAGTAGCTGGTGTTATTGTCCTAACTGCACAGAAAGGCTAAGGGAAAAGCTCAGTATAAGCCTGTCACTGATAAAAACCATGAGGTATTTGTTTTCTCTAGGGGAGAGGGGCAAATATGTTACCAGCAAAGGAGAAGGCCATGATCTCTTGGAGATGGGGTGCCGCAGTGGGAGGCCGGTAGATGATTTTTCCTTGGTTAACATCTGCCTGAGTGAAATACCGAATGGGGAAGTGAGGCCTGTCTTTGTGCTCGACGATACCTGAAAGAAAGTGGACAAAGCGTTGTGATATCACCACCAATTCTGTCACTTGACGGAAAGCCCACCACCACCTCATGACTGGCACAGATCCTTCCCTGACCAGGACAACGACTTCAATTCCATGTCAAATATCAGGGTCACAGAGGAGACCCTCTGGCCAAGCCTGACTATCTCAAATAGTAGAGGGCAGGTCTGAAACCCTGCCCAGGGAGAGTCCTGCCCAGACAGCTCCGAACACAAGCAGCAGAAAGGAGATCCTCTCCCTACAAGTGACGCTTCTTCCCGAGCTGAGCCTTATCACAGAAGCGGGGCCCACAATCATTCACTCCCCTGCCAGCCCTCTCCTCTATACAAAAGGGGAGCTATCAACCCTTTGAGAGCAGAAATGAGAACAAGATAACCAGACACGAGTTTCTGTCTGTATACAAGCTAACACTTTAGATGATACAATGGAGCTTTTGAGAGAGGCTAAGTAATAACCCAGCAGCATCTGGACCTTACAGGACTTTTTGGACCAGGCCCGTTTGCTGCAACACTTGCCTTGACTTGGACGCAAAGGAACGGTGATATTGTACACAATCTTTCCACTCGGACTCTCGGAGTCGACGAAAGCAAGGTGGTGGGGCTGTATCACACTCAGCCTGTCCTCCTGAACCTAAAATACAGAGAGAAGAAAACAGGGATTTCAACAAAAACCAAAGCCAGGGGCAGAAACAAGGGAAAGGAATATTTATATAATGTCAGGCACTGTGCTAAGCACTTTTATAATATTATTTAATTTAATCCTCATAACAACTAAGTGCTTATTTATAAATATTTTTAAATTTATAATTTAAAATAAATAATTTATAAATATTTATAAATAAGTGCTTATTATCCCAATTTCTCAGATAAGGAAACTGAGGCAAACAGATTAAGTAACTTGTCCAGGATCACACAGATAGTAAGTCTCTGAGGCTGGATTTGAACACAGGTTTTCCTGACTCCATGTCTAAGCACTCTGTCTATCACATCCCTCATTTCTGACCCATTTCTTATCACTTCCTGACACACAGTAGGTAGCTTAAGGAACAACTGTAGACTGATTGCCTCCTATGCTACAAGGAGGGCATTTAACCCAATTTCTAATTTTAAGCTTAATTAACCCTAATTTATTTACTTACCAGTTAACTTGATATTTTGATGGACCTTTGCCTTTTAATAGTATACGTACTCCCCCTCCCCTGAGGCAAATTACACCTTCTCCTCATTTTATATGATTCAGGTCTATGTCTTCCTGTAAATTATCCTCTGAGAAGCTGCCCAGCATTCTTGTTCTGGCTCCAATTCCATTAAAATCTCAAGGGTACTAACACTTAACTTTCATCCTCACTTTGTGGCTGGCCCATATCTTTTTTTCAAGACATTCATTTCCTCAACGACGGCTTTTATTGTACTTTTTGTCCACAAATTGTCGATGGATTCCAGTTAATAGAGGCGTAAATGAACAGCCACAATTCTACCTCTCTATATGGTGTCTCTTCTTTCCCCTTCAGATTTCTGCTGGTGCCCACTCCAGGGAAGCATATTTTTGATGAGCTATAACCTCCCTACAGCTGAGACTGCTAAGGAGTGTGCAAATAAGACTCAGCATTGAACAATGACAACTCAATTATCATTAATTAGGTTTTGACTGCTCCTGAGAACCCTGACCTATGAGGACTGAGATGTTAGAGGGCTGACTCTTTCCCAGTGTCTTTTGTTTTTCAAAATGACAGATAGCAAATATCAATGAACAAATATGTCCATGAAAAAGAAGGTTGCATATGCAATTGAGTATATGGAGATTACATATTTATTACATAAAGATTAACAGATAAATTAAGTTCAATACACTAGTACTAACACTGTCCTGTTTGTCTGTGTTCCAAAAGCACATTGGGTCAATCTGGAAGACTTTCAGTTCTTATCTGGCCAAAGACACTTCTTACCAAGTGACTTAACCTGTTTGCCTCAGTTTCCTCAACTGTAAAATGAGGGGTAATAACAGCAGCTGCCTCACAGAGTTGCTGAGGAGCAAATGTAATAATATTTGTAAAGTACTGAGCACAGGGCTTGGTAACAGTAGACACTATATAAATAGTGGCTATTACCATTATTACTCTTTTGTATATTTTTTTCATGTTTCACTAACTTGTTCTTTCCTTCCTTCTTTCCCTCCCTCTCTCTTATCTCCCTTTCCTTCCTTCTTTCCTTTCTTTCCTTCCTTCCTTTCTTTCTCTCTTTCTTTCCTCCCTCTCTTCTTTCTTTCTCTCTTTCTTTCCTCCCTCTCTTCTTCCTTTCTCTCTTTCTTTCTTTCTTTCCTCCCTCTCTTCTTTCTCTCTTTCTTTCTTTCCTCCCTCTCTTCTTTCTCTCTTTTTCCTTCCTTCCTTCCTTTCTTTCTTTCTTTCTTTCTTTCTTTCTTTCTTTCTTTCTTTCTTTCTTTCTTTCTTTCTTTCTTTCTTTTTTTCTATCATGTGGCTCCACTTCTCTCTCTCCTCTAGCTTTTCTACTTGGAAATTTAATTACTTGTGGTTCTACTGTGAAAATCAGGCAAACCCCCCTAACTACAAAATCAGGCTCACTATTAACTCCACTTCCACACTTCAGGGAGTCTTTTGTAAATCGAATTAAAAAAAAAACCACTTATAATAGCTAAATTTCTTTAACCTCTCCAGCTCCTTCCCACCCCCTCCACAGATTTTTAAATTTGAAAGGAGTTAAAAAATTATCCTCCCTCCCTAGCAATCTCAGCTCCCCAGGCTACCTATACATATGTGCAATCTATTAGCCCTTAATGGATATTACACCAAGGAAAAAGGAAGTGGGGAAGGCAGGTTCCCATCCTCTCTGCCTTAGTTACCTGCTTCACCAAAAGCAGTTTCTTCACCCTCTGTGTAGCTCAGCCCTCCCTATTCTTCACCTCCTCACCCTCCACTTCATGAAATTTTGAGTTCCTGTAGCCAGTTTTAATATCGGTGGACAAAGTGCCAATGGGGTTGGGGGGAGTGGGGAGAGAGGAGTGCAAATTATCAGAGAAAAATAAAAGCAGCTCATATATGGGTTCCCTTCTCAGCTGCTCAGAGTACCTCCCATTCCAAACTTTTCTAATCCCACCATAGCTGAGAACAAGACAGGCTCCTCTCCACTTTAAAGCCCAGCTTCATTTAGAAGGAATTTGCCTTTTGTGAGAAGGATTAAGCTGGGCCCAGTCATACTGAAGGAGGAGAGGGGCTGCAGTCTATTAGAAAAGCCTGAATGCTCCAGCTGCTTCAAAACGGCCTCCAAGGCACACTTGTCCCAGGAAGAAACATCTTTTGCAGGTTAGGACAAATTCCCTTTAGTAAAGGGTCATATTTCAGGTTGTTGGAATGTAATGAGCTAGGAAAATCAACAAAGTAAACAGGAGCTGGTTCCTCATCCTGAAAGCAGTCAAGCAACAAGTACAAATTTTAAAATGCATGCACACAGCTGGGACTAGCTATATAATGTCCAATGAAGCCCCTACCCTAACAACGTCAACTACTCCTAGGGCCAGAGAACCTCTTTTTAGTCCAGATGACTAAAAATCTGAAATTCCCTCAGTTAAAAGCCCAAGTGACCTTGAGAAAGGGTCCAGGGGTGGGCAACCTGCAGCCTCAAGGCCACATGTGGCCCTCTAGGTCCTCAAGTGCAGCCCTTTGACTGAATCCAAACTTCACAGAATGATTTGTTCCCAGGGGTGGGGAGCCTATGTATGCACACACATACAGGCACAGTACCTGCCAAATGACAACAAACAGGCTGATTTGGGATTTTAAAGAGACTAGGTTGGGAGCCATAGAAATGAGCTACCTTTCCTGATTCTTGCCAAGCCTCTTAAGTGACTTCCTAGGACAGATGAGGCATAGACATTAGTATGCACAGGTGACTGCCTAAAGTTTATTTTACCTTTGAATGATCATCTTTCCTTTTTCTAGTTAACATGTATACTTTATTTTTAATCATTTATGGAATAATATTCTAAATATTTATAATTTGCACATTATTAAGAATTTAAAAAAATATTCATTATAGCTGTCTCATGAGTGATTCAAAAATTTAACACAGTGCCAGACACATAATAAGTTCTTGATAAATGTTTTTCATTCATTTTCTTCCACATTAGATTAATGCATTTTGGAACTGCTCTGATTATGTTTGTACATATTATATACCTAAATATATGTGTGTATATATGTATAGTATATCCATATATAACTTGTTAGTAAGATTACTTGCTTATAAAATTCTGTGAGAGTGATGAGTCAGGAATGCCACAAGGTAGCAGGCCTGGGTGGCTGGGAGGATAAAGGTGCCCTCAGTTATAGTAACAGGGGAATTTGGAAGGGAGTTTCAGAAGATCATGAGTTTTCTTTTGAGAATCTGAGAGGCCTCTGAGATCTCTAGTTTCAAATGCTTGCTAGGCAGTCTATGATATGGGACAGGAACTCAAGAGAAGCTAGGACTGGCTATCCAGGACTTGGGGTTATCTGCAGAGATTCTAATTGAGCCCACGGATGCTGGTAAGATCACCAGGGGAGAGGTTATAGAGAAAAGAGAGGAGAGCCCAGGAGAAAGTCTTAGGGTATACTCATAGTGTGTGGTCATATATGGTATGAATCAAGATCCAGAGGGAAGACTAAGAAGATGTAGAGACAGATGGGAGAGAGGGAAGGAGGGAAAAGAGGAGAAAAAGAGAAGAGGAGATGCAGGGGGGGAGAGAGACAAACACAGAGACAGGTGGGAAGGAAGGAGGGAGGGAGAGGGAGAGGGGGAGGGGGAGGGGGAGGGTAATTGGGTTAAGGAGATGCAGGGAAAGGGAGAAGGGGGGAGGAGGGGAGGGAGGGAGAGAGAGAGGGGGAGAGAGAGAGAGAGATTATGAAAACCCAGAGGAGAGAATATGCAGAGAGAGAAAGCTATCAACAGTGTCAAATGTTGCTGAAAGGCTAAGATTTGGCATTTGAGATAAATTTCTTGAATATTACCAAAAGTTGCTTATCTTTGGGGGGACCCTATGAAATAGCCAGGATCCAAGGGTAGAATCCAAAGGGACTTTATGGGTAGCAGCCACATGAACTCAGACAACAACAATTGAATAAACCAGCATCACTGAAATGACTGGGTGGTACAGATGTGTTTATAGAAATGAAAGGGTTTATAATATGACTCAGCATCATATCATTGCCACCAAAAATTATAGAAAGGCTGTGCTCAAAGAACCAAGATATCTTAATCTTTACAGATGATGCAAAATATTTGGGGGGAAATATGCTATATGTCAAAGCAGATGACATAAATTTAACTCTCAGGGTAGCTAGGTGACACAGTGAATAGAGCACTGGCCCTGGAGTCAGGAGGATGTGAGTTCAAATCCAGCCTCAGACACTTAACACTTACTAGCCATGTGACCTTGGGCAAGTCACTTAACCCCAATTGCCCTACCTTACCCCCTCCAAAAAGAAAAAAAAAAGAAAAAAAAGAAATTTAAATCTCCAATGTCAAAAAAGGCACAATCGGGGGCTAGAATTATATACCATGTAATAACCCCAGTAGACTCCTCACCTGCTAAATGAAGAAGTCCCAGAAAAGTTAAAAAAATATAAGAACAGCTGTAACAGCCCAAAGTCCTTTTTCTGGTGAGTAAGAAATATGATTCTCAGCAAGCTAATAACTACCCAGAAGTCCCACCCTCCACTAGCATGAATCAACCCAAGTTTTAAGTTCCAAGCTCCTGGCTCCCATCTCCCAATCCAGGTAAGAACTCTATGAAACACCCTTACAAGTCACTTGGGCTAGGGTACCCCGTGCCCTCCAGGGACCAAGATGGGTGTCTAATTTCCCTTGGGGGCCTAGTAGGCTTGGCCTGGCCTGCCATTTTCCCTAACTGCCCTTGTTAATATGAGTAGGCTTCAATAAAGCCAGCTTGCTTTTCAGTCCTGTTATGGGCTCCATGTTTCCTTGCATTGGATCTCGGTATCCTGAACCTAAGTCTGCATTAAGACATAATGGAAACTTGTTCCTCTTGACCAACTACACCTCCCTGCGCTCAATTACAAATTCTAAAGATCCTGTTGAGAATTCAGCAGACAAACTGCATTGAACCAGATCATCAATCCTGACAGAACTGCTGCCCACAATTATCTGGGCATAAAATTGATCCTTACAAATTTAAGAACAGCGTAAAAAACATAAACACTGCCATACTGAATGCTCAATAATCTCCCAACTGCAAGGAAGGGAAAGCATTAAAAACGTAGAGACCCAGTAGGAGAAATCAATGCCGTGTGGATGAAGATGAAATGCTGAGAGGGACCTTGGAGATCACTGGATGCAATTCACCTCATCCTGTGAATCAGGAAACTGAAGGCAAATAAATAGATCAAGGTCCCACAGCTGCCTTCCTGATTCCCAAGCCTGATACCCTCTCCACTAAACCATCCAATCTCTCCTGCCATTCTTCTGTATTTTGCTGCTTACATTTTCCTGAAGATGCTTTCCTCCAAGGTGGTTATCTGGTGAATTTTCACCAAACAAGGCCATCCACCAATGAACGAGGGCTACCTGAATCTCAAGTGTGGATAATCTAAGAGCCAGAGCTAATGTTACTTTAACCAGCCCTCACTGTGCCCTAGGAACAGGCTGATGGTTGGGGCCTCTGGTGGAATATTTTTATATTTTTAGTTATGAATGTTCTTAAATTATTTCCCACATAATTTTATTGGTAGACTACTAATAATAAATATCTATAAAAATAAAAATCTATAACATTTTCCTATTGGTGATCTCTCTTATCAGAGAGTCCACATACGTTTATCAATTAAGAACATACATGTGATTTACCATGTCATACCAAATAAATGTTAGCTATTATTATTGCCATTACAATACCACACAACTGCTCCTCTTAGAAAAAAAAAACAACTTTTAGAAAAACAAATGACTCAAAACAACTCAAGCAAAAATGAAGGCGTAAAACGACACGGAGTTAATCGTGTTGAGTTGGTGGACTTTTTCCTATCTTATCAAGGTAACAAAACTTATTCTCACTACACTAGCACTTAATGAATGCATGTTGACTGGCCTTATGAACATTAACTCATTTGTGCTTCATAACAACCTTGTGAGGTAGGTGTTTATTATTTTATTATCCCCATTTTAGAGATAAGGAAACTGAAACTCAGATTTAGTGACTTGTCATTAGCCACTCTTGGGGTTAAGCAGGATTCGGGCCCAGATTCTCTTAATTTTTGGTCCTCCACTCTCTTTGCTATGCCCTAAAGAAGGGACAGGAAACCTGTGGTCTCAACATCACATAAGGGTTTCTCACTCCTTAAGTGTGGCCCTTTGACTCAATCCAAACTTCACAGAATAAAGGGAATTTGTTCTGTAAAACTTGGACTCAGTCAAAAGGCTGCACCCAAGGACCTAGGAAGCTGTATGTGTTCTAGAGGCTGCAAATTCCCCACCCCTGCCCTAAAATCTTTCCCAGAGGTAGGGAACCTATGTGTTTGTGTGCATGCATGCATGTGTGCATGTACATACATATGTATGAGTGTGTGTGTATATACGCAGATGTATGTATGCATGAGTAAAGTTTCCCAAAAAAATTAACCCAAGTTCCTGTAGTCAGAATGATAAATTATGGATTTCATAGTTCTGGTGAATTATGATTTCTTTATATTATTATTTACAGTGTGAATGCGAATGCTACCCATTCATTAAAAACACTCGACTTTTTCCCTTTTTGCCTCTGTCTCACACAAAACCCATCATTTCTGGAGTGGAGTTTGTTTTCTTTGTTGTGGTTCAAGCCTGCAAGCTTGAAATTCAGTCCTGCACAAATATAGGGGCACCAACTAAATGGGGCATCCTGCTGGAAGGCGTCCGGCTTATACACTTAGGGAGACAGCATTATCATTAGCAAGAGCTCCATGGACTCCAGGGCTTAACGAGAGTCAGCATCTGCCAAAGAGTAAAAGGTTATAATATTCCAGAGGAGGGGGATCAGATCAGAAGGAAGGCTTTCACTTCAAAGACAGCCGGCACTTATCTGATCTCATCCATCCGTTGTGCCCTGAGAACATAATGACATGATCCTACCTGTCAGAGAATGCTTAGGGGGTAGTGTATACACCGGGAAGAGCTGGGGAAAGGCTAGGGACTAGGTGGCCTTCAAGCCTGAGGGAGGACCTCTCCAAAGTGCTGAACCTCAAGCTGTTAGTGATGAAAGATGAAGGATCATGACCGCATGGTACCCAACAGTCAAAGACCATTTATAGGTTCTTCCTCCTTATTTAGGATGACAGATACTTTAGGAGCAAGATGTCTCAGCTCTGGCCTGATTCTTCCAGCCCTGAGAGGCAGGGGAGAGGAATTGAGGGCTAACCTTACATTTCTTTTTTTAAATTTTACACTATTGTAATATTCCAAAAAGCTCCCTACATCCTTGGCCTCCCCAACCCACCATCACCAATGAACTCCCCCTTATAAGAAAAAGAGTTTAGTAAAGTCACCTGCCAAGGAGAACTTATCTGGTAGCACAACTCTAGACACCATACATCCCACAGTCCCCCACCTCTCTAGAGGAAAAAGGGAAGTGTGTTTTAAAATTTATTCTTCAGGACCAAGATGAGCTACTCTAATCACTCTATGTTCAGCTGCCTTTTAGTGCTGATTTTACTGAAGTGATGGTTCCTGTGCTGCTGGTCTGTGTATTTATGAAGTGTTCTAATAAGGTATGTCGATGGCATAGTGAGTGGATAGATCCCCAGGCCTGGGATCAGGAAGAGCCAAGTTCAAATCAGGTCTCAGACACTTATTACTTGTGGCTCTCCATATTCCTAGAATACTCATTTTAAATTTTTCTGGAGACAACTGTATTCCATGTCTCATCATATAATAATGTTAGTAAAATACTAGCATTGGTAAAAAAAAAATGAGGCATGCTTTCATGAAAAGCCTGGGGTCATTAGAGAAGCTTTATAATGTCCCCAAAGCAATCCAGTCAGCTTTTCTCCTCCTGCTACTAAAGCAACTTCCAAGCTTTCTCTGACTTTCATGTATTCACTTTTTTCTATAGCACAAGAGTATCCACCTAGGAGATCAGAGTACCTAAGTTCTAAGTCTTTCAAAATGATTCATTTTTCTAATACTGATATTATATTGGTTTTGCTCCCTTCCCTCTGGATCAGTTCATAAAAGACTTTCTATGCTTCACTAAAATGATCTTTTTACCTTATTTTCTATAGCACACTACTGTGCCATCACATCCAGACACCATAATTTGTTCAGTCATTCCCCAACTGCTGGGCATCCCATCACACAAAAAGCTGCTACAAATATTTTTTTCTACATATGGCCTCTTTTCTGCTTTCTCTGATCTCTCTGGGACACAGGTGTGGCCATCATGTAGCTGAGTCCAAGGGCATGCACTCTTTAGTAACTTTTCCTGCATAATTGCAGATGCTTTGGACTCATTCACAGCTCCAATGTGCTATTTTCCCACAGTCTCTTCAAGACAAACACAGGCAGCACAGTGACTTCTCTGGCATGATTCCAAACTGTCTCCCAGAATAGGTGCAAGCTATTCTTCTCCTCTCATTTTCCCCCTTCTTATTCAGTCTCCATCCCTCTGGCTTTCTTCCTCTCAACACCAGTCAGACTTGAATGTGTGTTCTCTGTCAATCTCCTTCTTTCCTGCCTGATATCAGCAGGAGGTACCAAAGGCAAGCGACAGCCTTGTTATATCCCATGCTGAGAAGACAATATCTAAAATATTTGAGTATTATGTTCATTTCCTGATGCCTCTGTTCTCGGCTATGCCCTCAGACAGCAGCTGTGAATTATACCACGTTATGATTTCGGTAAGGCAAAGTCTTAATATTCTTATAGACAAGACAGAGAAATATAAGATGAATGACAGAAGATGTGGATTTGTAGCTGATCAAAAAAGTCTTACCCAAAGAGTGTTTATTAATATCAACATGTAGGGAGGTCTCTAATAATACTATACATATATGTGCATAAATACAAATACACAAAAATATGTTTGTATATATGCACACATATGCACACACAGAGAATGCTTTCTGGCTATCAGAGCAAGCACTCTGGCCTTGAAGTCTCTTTACTATTTTCGATGGTATTATCAGTAGCTTGGATAAAGACCTCCTTATCAAACTACAATTGATGCAAACCCAGAACACAAAATAATTTGATAAAAGCCAGGATTCCAATGTATCTCAACAGGCTGAAACAATGGGCCAAAACCAAAACCCCCAGGCATTTTATAGGCACAAATATAAAATCTGACATTTAAATGTATAAATATGCAAAAGGAAAGACATCCCATGGCTTAATAGTCACACAAAGAGATTAGCTCCAGAGGACAGACAGAACCAGGAGCAATGGGCAAATGTTTTAGAGAGACAGATTTACCGAGGTTTGACATAAGGGAAGATGTCCTAAAAATAGAGTGGGTTGTCTTGTGAGTTAATGGGTCCCCCATCATGAGAGTATTCAGCAAGAGGCTGGATAACCAGCACATTCTACACAATGACTTCAATGTTCTGAGATCCCATGATTCTCTCTGTGGCAAATGGAAAATGTTTGAATACCATTAGTGACAAAGAGATGATGACTGAAAGCGTTGTGAAATCAGGAGTTCACCTGGTATGAAGGAAAGCCCATTTTCATTCCCACTGCACTATTTCTCCTGTTAAAAGGAATGACAGACCAAACTCACAGTCATATGCAGATTGGCTCCCAGGAAAAGCTTTGGAGGTTCAGGTGTCTTCGGCAAGATGGCGATGTTGAATACTTGGTTCTCCAGATGGGCCTGGGGGGCAGCAGCACTGGACACCTGCAAAGGCAGGACCGAGAGGTAAGACCCTAATCAGTATTTCGATGAGGACATATTCACTCCTAGATACATTCAAGACCAACCCGGCCTCCTTGTTAAACTGCACACACTTGAGCCAGGTAGACAACACAATGGCTAGAGTTTGGAGGCACCTGGTGGTGTAGCAGATAGAAAGAAAGGCCTGGAGTCAGGAGGTTCTGAGTTCAAATTCAGTCTCAGACACTTACTAGCTCTGTGATCCTGGACAAGTCACTTAAACTCTTCCTGCTTCAGCTTCCTCAACTGTACAACCTCCCAGAGTTGTTGAGGATAAAATGAGATAATATTTGTAAAACACTTAGCACTTTGGAGTCTGGTTCATAGTATTACTGCCTACTATTCTTTCCTTCCTGTGACTTCATCCTAGCCATCACCTGTACCAGGAACTCATCCCCTCGCCCCCTTCCTCTGCCTACATGGAATTCCTCCATCAAAGCCCAGCTCCAACTTCAATGCATGTACAAAGCTTTTCCTGATCCCCAAAGCTGGTAGAGATTCCCCAAATATCACACTGTATTTTCCATATATTTATGTGTGTGCTTGTGATCTCCTCTAATCAAATGTAAGCTCACTGAGAGCAGGGACTGTTTCATTTTTGCCTTGGTAGCATCACTGCATAGTACAGTGATTAGACTATGGTAGGAGCTTTAAAAAATGCCCTCTTAGTCAATGTTCCATCTCTGATTTTGGTGTGGTTACTGATTCAGGCAACAGTTTTCCAGGTTCCCTCATTTCCCATGACAGCTAACACAGAAACAGAAGAAATCCATGTGTGTGTGCATGCACACACACACACACACACACACCCAGGATGGTCAGCCAGAAGGTGAGGTAAAATATGGCAACTAGGCACAAAATGGATGGTCCTTTTCTGGCTTATGAAATACACGTTTACATTTGTGGGGTTCCTAGATTTTGTTTTGTTTCTTTAGTGTTTCACCCTTTGCTCTCCAGTTCATTCAGCACACTCTTTTGTTGTTGTTATTAATTTTTTTTTTCATTTTTAATGATATCTTTTGTCTTAACATCATCTTCCTTGCCAAAAGTATCCCTTCCCTTTCCCCTGGTCAATGAACTATAAGGAGGGAGGGAGGGAGGGAGGGAGGGAGGGAGGGAGGGAGGGAAGGAAGGAAGGAAGGAAAGAAGGAAGGAAGGAAGGAAGGAAGGAAGGAAGGAAGGAAGGAAGGAAGGAAGGAAGGAAGGAAGGAAGGAAGGAAGGAAGGAAGGAAGGAAGGAAGGGAGGGAGGGAGGGAGGGAGGGAGGGAGGAAGGAAGGAAGGGAGGAAGGGAGGAATTGAGTAAAATTATGTAATACATCAATTGAGTCTGATGGTGTATGTGATGGTGACTTGGTGGGGGAGAGGGGTTATAGCTCCCAACTGTTTAAACCACTCTGGGGGGAGTGAGAATATTTGGTTTTTTCCTTGCCTTTTTTGGTCCCCTTTCCCCTACCCACCAAATACAATGAGAGGCAGGATTCAAACGCAGGTCTGGCCAGGTTCCACACGCTGTTCTGTATCCCCTAGATACCAGTGGCTTCCTCGTGGCTGAATGCCCTGGTCTCCCCACTTAAGTCACAGTATCTTTTAATGGGGCACACATTACAAAAATCCCAAGTCTTAACGCACAGACTAACAGATGGGCTGTATTGATATCTCATGACAGCATTTCAGTACAAAAACAGAATTAAATCTGCCGAGCTCAGTTCATCTCATTTAGTATATAAAACAAACTAAAAGGTGAAAGAGAGGGGCAGGAACAAATAAAAGCCTGGCATTTATCTCATTTTCGATCTATTTCATACCACCAAAGCAGTGAATGGAAAATGACTGGCCACTTACCCAATCCCACATTCATATAGACTATTTTAGGGAAGGTGCTTTAGATAAAAAACACCAGGTCTGACTCAGATTGGATGACATTTGAGTCTGATTGTACCTAAAGATGACCCCAAATGATGGTACCTAATTCTGTATAAAGATCATTTGAAGGAGGTTTGTTGCACTGGGGCTTTTGTTTTTTAATCTGTTAAAAGAATATTAACAAAAACCCTCTTTCTAGCAAAAAAATAAAAATACAAGGTCTGATCCCAGTCTTCACAACAACATTCACCAAATTCCTATTTCGATGAGCTCTTTCTCCTTCAGAGAAAGCCCATCCTCTAGCGATGCTGCCATTACACAAGGCATTTCTGTAACTCCTCCTTGGGGAGCGTGTATAGAACCAAGCTCTGAGTCACGCAAAAAGACAAATCCATCTCCTGTATTTTGTTAGGGACCTAAAGCTAGTTTGATCTTAGACAAAGTCCTTTCAAATGCAAGTTTGCATTTAACCCCAAAAGACCAGTTAGGGAAGAGAGGGGGAAGAAATCTTTCTTAAGCACCTACTATGTGCCGGGCATTCCAGTAAGCATTTTACAAATATTATCTCACTTGATTCTCAAGATAGCCCTATGGGAGATGCTATTATTATCCCCATTTTACACATAAGAAAACTGCAGCAAACAGAGATTAAGCAGTTTTCTGAGGGATACAAAGCTGGTAAGAGTCTGAGACCCGACTGAACTTGGATCTTGACTCCAGGGGCCAATGTCGTCTCCACTGCATCACCTAGCTGCCTAGCAAGGTTAATCATAAGAATGCTACAGACTTAGAAGGAAATTTCAAAGAAGAACATTTCCAAAAATGCCTTTGAGCATTTTTAGGTCACTTGGAAAAGTAAATTGTCTCCCAATGTGAATAATTTGAAGAAGATTAAATTAATTTGGATACTATGCATGTTAAAGATCATCCATCTTACTTCATACTCAGATCTTGTACAGTATTAGTCAGTTGGTTACTGGGTGACAGGACATATTCACAGTCATGTGAAGAATCTAACATTTGTAGCTAACATCTTTCCACCAGAGCTTACACTTTACTGGCCCAGTCTTGAAGAACCTCAGGTCTCATCTACACCACAGGGAGACACCAGAAGAACATTTTGGGGAAGGAAATGGTTTGTTTTGTGTATTGCTGTGGAAACAGAGCCACCAGAAAGAAAAATTCCTTATCCTTGATGTGCAATAGCAGCTTCAACTATGGCTTGAGATAGTATAGCCCATATTTTTCTTGATATTTTGAAATAAATCTGTCCTATAAACATTTCTACAACAAATAAAGAGTTACTTGTTCTCAAGCATCTATTGTTACTTAAAGAACTACAGATTAAAATCTCAACATTTTAAATTGGCAGATGGAGCCACCTATCGCAGGGGTTGGTTTATAAGAGTGTTTGCTTTTGGGGTGGCCAAGTAGCACAGAGAGTAAGAGCACCGGCTCCAGTGTCAGGATGACCTGGGGATCAAATCTGGGCTCAGATACTCAGCACCACACCCAGAAATAACTGGCCGTGTAACCTTGAGCAAGTTACTTAACCCCGATTGCTTTAAAAAAAAAAAAAAGAAAGAATGTTTGCTTTCGTTATGACATCGACATAAAATTACCCATTGCTTTTTTATATTTGATACTCTGATGTATCATTTTATATATACATATATATGTCCATATATACATACATATATACATGCATGCATACATACATATATATATACACATATATACACATAGTTATTAGAGTTAAACTTCAAGGAACTGAGATAATGAGCTATTGGGTACCTGAAAGTTGAAGGAATCACTCTGCGCCTGGGGACCAGAATGCTTGTACCACACAATGCCTTCGTTGATATCTTGCTGGGTGAACGTGTTGGTGGGTGTTGCCATTCTCCCATCAGGCAGGTGCTGCCTTCCCTGCACTGGACTGCCTTCGGGCATATTCATCAAAAGAACCACCTCCCCTGAAGGAGCACAGAGCATGATTACCATGAGGCAGACAAGAGTGGAACCTTTATAGCCTCCTCTCTAAAATATACTGGGGAATGTTCTGGAAGGGTTCCTATCCTGCCATCAGGAAGGAGTCACTGCCCATGTAGAAGACTAGAGGCATGTTCCATCTAAAGAACTCCCTCCCCTGAGAGAACAGCATCTCCATTTTTTCTTTTCTGACTGTCTAGACAGAATGAGGTACAAAAAAGGTGGTAGTCATTACAGAATCATGGATTCCATTTGCAAGTCTAAAAACAGTCCAACCATCTCTGCAAACAGAACCAAAATAGGAAATAACTGACTTATGTCCACTAAAATCACATAAGAGAACCAGAAGCAAGGAGGGGAGGGGGCTGGCGGGTAAGTGCATAAAATACTGGCCTCAGAGCCAGAAAGCACACATACTGAATCTGGCCTTAGGCAAATCTCTTAATCCCTCCACGTTCTAGGCAATTCTCTAAGACAATATTTAAGTTGCAAAGAAAATACCACCCTCTTAGGTTGAAGGCATTTTTTTCCCTCATCTAGGAGTTGCCACTATCCATGAAATCACAGGTCCACTTCCTGTATTCAATGAGTCTCAAATAAGAATATGGGGATTTGTGAAAATTAATGTGTTGTTATGAGTTGATCAACTTTTACAAAAACAAAGCTCAGAAGATATGTTTGTGGGGTGGGAGGAAGGGGGATTTTTTCCCCCAAAACAGAGTTATCAAAAAGGAAAGGTTAAACAAAAAGTTACACAAAATTTGATTGGAGAAAAAACTCAAGAAAATCTATTTTTAAAGAACTGAGTTTCTATCATAGATTTTCTGTGATCTGCAGATCACACCCATAGTTAGGGTTTTTGGAATAATTTCTAAAAGTCTTACTACTCAATTTCTTTGAACCTTATCTGAAGCAAAAATGGAAGAGTTGTGCCTTTAAATAAAACATCTGCTCTTATAGCTCATTCTCCACCTGAAACTTCTGGCCTCTTTTTTTAAAAAATCAATTTTATCCTATTTCCAGCTCTGGATTTTCTCCACACTACGCTTTTAATAGAGATGATGCTTACCAGAGGCACAATGGAAATAACTAATGTACAAGTAGGACATCATGCCATCCGGAAAAAAGTAAGGAGAAATTGTATGACCAACTAGACAGTGCAGAAAGACCTGTATTCAAGCCTCACCTCCAACTCAATTTCCCCATCCATATAATGTGGGGCGGTAGGTGGCACAATGGACAGAGCACCACCCTGGAGTTGGGAGGACCTGAATTCAAATCCAGCTTCACACACTTACAAATTTAACTTGTGACCCTGTTCAAGTCACTTAACCCTGTTTAACCTTTCATCTCATTGATGAACCCTCAGTTTCCTCATCAGCAAAATGAGCTGGAGAAGGCAAATAGCAAACGAATCTGGTATCTTTGCCAAGAAAAACCTTAAATGGGGTCACAGATGTGACTGAAATGCCTCGACAACAAAAACAAAATATCTATAGTACCTGTCTCACAACAACCCTCTGTCACTCAAATGTTATGGAACTCAAAGGAGATAAAGTATGTAAAATGCTTGGCGAACATTTTAAGTATTTTATAAAAGTCAGGGGAGAGAAGGGGGGTGGGAGAGACACAGAGAGACAGAGAGAGAGAAAGAGAGAGAGAGAGAGAGAGAGAGAGAGAGAGAGAGAGAGAGAGAGAGAGAGAGAGAGAGATACACACATACATATGCTGCTAACAATTTTTCTCATACAAATATACCTGCCGATAAGCATGGAAAAAGTCTCTTTTAATAGATATTAAGAATATATGTGTGTGTGTTTGTGTGTGGGTGTGCATAGAGGTATGTATTCTTGGATATATGATCACATCTTAACTAAACAGAATTCTTCCACAGCTGACGGCCAGAGCCAAAAGGGTTTTTTTTTTAACACTAGACATTTCTTGTGTCAATGAAGAAATCAGAATGCTCATCTAGTCTTATAAGAATTCCCTCAAACAGATTAAAAATTAAGATCGAAGAAACATTTTTTTCAATCCTTATGTATTTACATCCATTTTTAGGGTGCATAATTATGACTTCTTCACAAAAGAATTTGGAATTTGAGTTAGGACTTAAAAGACAGATAAAATAGCGACATGTAGAGAATGGGGGAGAAGGAAGTCAGAGAGAGAAAAATTAGAGGTAGACTGTGGATGGTTCTTTAATGTCGGGCTAAATATTCTTCAACAAGCAATGGAAAACTATTGAAGATTCTTGAGCAGGCACAGAGTGACCAGAGCAAGCCTGATCATGAAGAATCTTAGCAGTGAGAAGGATGAATCAGACTGGGAGAAACTAGAGGGTAGGAGACTAATCAGGAGATGATTGCAATAGTTCAGGTAAGAAGCAACGTGGGCCTCAACTAAGCTGTTTGTACTAGAAGGGAATAGCATTTAAGTGACAGAATTGCAGCATTAAGGAATGTGACATGTAAACTTTAACGAGTAATATGTTTTGAGAGACAGTATGAAATAGCAGATAGAGATTAGGTCACAGAGTCAGGCAGACCTGGGTTTGAGCCTTACCTCAGACACAGACTAGGAGTGTGACCTTGGGTAAGTTACTTAACCTCCTCCACCCTCCTACCCTAGACTCAAACAGAAAAGGGGAGAGGGGAATCTGACTTAGAAAACACAAATCAACATTATCTGGATCCTACTGTATTTCTATGTATTTTGTTAAATATTTCCCAATGGTGTTATAATTTGATTTTGGCTCCACGGGAGTTTTGCAGGCTGCTTGTAGCCCTCTGGGAGTTTGACACCCACCATGAGCCTAAAACTTTCAGACTAAGTGCCAATCTTCATCAGTAAAGGGAGTCTATTCACTAAGGGGTTCCCCATACCAATGAACTCATGGGTCTAGTCAAAAATATATTCATGTGTGTATATGTGTGTGTATACACACACAAACATGCAAAGTACTGTACATTGGATATAGTACACATCTATATGCAGACATATACATATATATTTATATAAACTTGTATATACCTATACATATCTGTATATATATAAATTTATATCTATTTTACTTTAATTTTATTACTTATATAAATTTATATATGTATAAATACATACATTTACATATAAATATACACAAATATGTATGTACCTATACATCTGTGCATAGATACATACATATACAAATACATATGATGCATTTTTGTTTTAATGTACATGCCTCTGCCGTGCATATGTATATATTGTGTGTGTGTGTGTGTATCCAAATTCAGTTCTCTAAACAAAGTGTAGTGAATGGAAAACTTAATCAATCCAAGGAGTGAGGAAAGCATGGTAGTAGTTGATACAAATGATTATCACCAGGCAAATTTCCCAAACCTGTCTGAATTTAATTCAACTAATTCAAGTTAATTAGCTTAAGTGAGTTAGTTTTCACCTTACTGATTCCTGCCACCATTTTTGTTCACATGATTCTTTCTAATAATAATCTTATTGTGACTGACAGGACTTCCAAGCATATTAAAAGAAGAAAGGCATAAAGTAAAAATAGTCTTTGTTGTTATCTTTTAGTCATTTTCAGTTATGTCTGACTCTTCATGACCCCATGTGGGGTTTTCTTGGCAAAGATACCGGAGAGGTTTGCCATTTCCTTGTCCAGCTCATTCTACAGATGAGGAAACTGAGGCTAACAGGGTGAAGTGACTTGCCCAGGGTCACACAGCTAGTAAGTGTGTGAGGTCAGAGATGAGCCTTCCTGACTCCAGGCCTGGCACTCTATAATGTTTTAAATCTGCAAAGTACTGTACATTGGATATTTCATTTGACCCTTAGAACAACCCTAGAACCTAGGTGCTATTATTACTCCCATTTTACAGTTGATTAAACTGAGGCGAACAGGTTAAGTGACTAGCCCAGGGTCACAAGGTATCTACAGCAGGATTTAAACTTAAT
Organism: Petaurus breviceps papuanus; assembly: GCF_028583685.1. NCBI lineage: Eukaryota > Metazoa > Chordata > Mammalia > Diprotodontia > Petauridae > Petaurus > Petaurus breviceps. The sequence goes on along the minus strand of NW_027185655.1, from coordinate 9,872,190 downwards.
TCTTCATAATTCCAAGCACAGTACCATCCACTGGTCCACCCAACTGCCTACAAACTAGGAAACTAAAAAATGGAATCAACAAATTAAGAAATTAATGGTCAAGGGTAACAACAAAAAACAAATTCTATACAGCCTTCAACTAAGAGGATAGGTCTTGAGATGTCAATGGATGCTTTATTAATATTATTAAGGATTCAGATACACAGGATACATGAAGTTCTGTTAAGTTATGAGCAGTTTATTCAATTACATACATCATAAAGAGGGATGGATTAATTATCTACCAAGGTAAACAAGATCAATATTTTAATACATCACTTTTAATAAATTCAATGTAAGATAAAAGTACCAGCATATTTTTATTAGTTTGGGCTTATAACATCATTGTGCTGTGGTATGGACTTTCAACTAGGAAGTCATAGAAATTCATTTTTCTCCTCCACACAGAAAATATTCACAACTCATGACGGTAAGACAGAAAACAAAAGATTCCGGAACAAGGACTCCAAAAGGTTTTCTTACTGTATGGTGAAAGAGTCAAAACTTAATCAAGAAATGCTTTGGTCAATAGAAACATAGAAATTACAGACCAAGTTCAAGGAGGTACTTGGAGATTTTCGAAAATCTGTACCTTGGCTGCGTTCCTAACAGCCCTGTACAAGTACAGTTAGGTCTTAATTAGGACAAATACTGGATCCTGTGAATAACGTACATGTACTGGAATTTATACTATTCAAAGTTGGTATTATGTAAAATATGGTCATTGGCTCCAGCCCAACGAAACATGCGGTTCAAAGTCGAATAATATAATCACTTCATTATTGGCACTAATCTGGACCTAGCTCCTCTCTCTGTCTGTCTCCCTCTCTCTTTCTGTGTCTCTTTGAATCTCTCTGTCTCTGTCTCTCTGTTCTACCAAACAAAAAGCTGTTTTTAATGAAGAAATGGAATAATTAACCCTTTTAACCTATTTCTTAATGTAAACAAAAATAAAGAGACATAATAAATAAACCCAAAGCCAGTAAAATCATTGCGAATCATGAAGCAGTTGTATAGCAAAGAAAGAAGAGAAACCAAAAAGGATCTCAGAAAACCTTGGGTCTAATACCACGTCTTACTAGTTCTTTGCAGTGGGGTCTCGGGAAAGCAACTTAATTTGTGGTTCTCAGTTTCTGCTTCTGTAAAATGGAGATAATGGAGTCTGTCCTGCTTCTCTCAAAGGATCATTGTGAGGATTAAAGTAGGTATGGTACAAGAAAGAGCTCTGGAAACCATAAAGTCATCTACATATATCAAGGGAAGCCTTGTCATGGTTGTTAGAAGAACCCAGGCGATACAGCAGATCACACACTGGGTTTGAAGTCAGGAAGACTTGAGTTCCTATCCATATTCAACCACTTATTAGCTGTGAGAGCTGGGGAACTCACTTAACCTGTTTGCCTCAGTTTCCTCAACTGTAAAATGGGGATAATGGTCATGCCTACTTTGCAGAGTAGCTGTGAGGAGCAAATGAAATATGTGGAAAGTACTTTATATGGTGTCTAGCACACAGTAGGGACTATATCAATGCTAGCTATTTATTATTAGTACTGTTAAAACCACAGTAACATGCATGCCATGAAGGAGTCATGGTAGACCATCCTTATCATTTCATAGGAGAAAAATCAAACTTACCAAATCTTGGGCGGTCTTGAGAAATTGTGTAGATGATTTCTGAGTCACTGGCACCAAGCACTTCAGCCCGTAAGATCCTGTTGGTGATCGGCAGCATACCTCCTTCTGGGACCCACACCAATGAGTTGGCCACCAGATGAAGGTCTCCTTCGATCTATGAAAGAGAAAAAGGAGTGTTAAGTCTAGAGGAAACTGAGAAGAAGCCACCATTAGGGTCACATGTCAAGGAGATGCCAACACTACTATGTCTCGTCAAAGACATCCATCAAGAAAGAGGAGACCCACAGACTGAAAGTCACAGGCAACCTCTCCTTTTAATTTTGCAGAACAAAAAGTTTCATGTTTTATAAGTCAACTGAATTCAACTAAATAAGTATTTTTATTATAGTTTCTTCAGCTATACACAGTGATAGTTGTATTAGGTTGCCATAGCGCCCTCCAAGCTCTAAAATTATGACTCCATATACCCAATGTTTGATTCTAAAAGATAAAATTAGACAAGGTACCAAGCGGGATACTGAGATAAAAAATTGAAAACCACAAAGTTTACAATCTACCAAAGGTAAAGGTTTGAGAAAACTATGATTTAAAACAGAATATTTTGCATTTTTCAGAAATGGAGTTAGTGAAATTATTGGTGCTTTGGTTTTGAACTTGTTTTCATATGTTAAAAAACCCTACTAAATCTAATTTTAAGGAGGCTTATATTTCAGGAGGGACTTTTATCTATATTATTATCACTACTTTCACATACACTGATAGCTAAAATAAAGCCGAGAGCATTCACAAGGGGACACCCATATAAAAAGAGACCAGGCACCACTTTATAATCACACCATATTTGCGCTTTGGTCCTTTCCCAAGAGGCAATTATGACTATTGGCATTACACAAATCAGGCAAGCAGTGGAATTCAGCACCGGGGATCTGGGAAGAGAACCTGGAAGACGGGATGCCTATGCTCATTCCATCCTGATTAATATGGTGAGAAAAAATGCTGAGGAATTTTATATTTTCCAAATGACTATACTATCTCATTTACAAAAGCATCAAAAGACATGTCAGCATATTGGTAATGATGTAAGAGGGACTGCAATTTCCTGAATCTTCCCAAATACATTATCCTTGGTCTCAACTTCCTGATTTAGTATAATCCATTCTAATACTTACAGCAGCCTATGCTATATTGATTATAGGATGCTGACCCACAGATGCATTATTGGGCAGCGTGTGCGTGTGTGTGTGTGTATGCATATATATATACCTATATCCATTCTCTCTCTCTCTCTCCTTTATCTCTCTCTCTCTCTCCTTTTCTCCTGCTCTCTCCCTAATTCTCTCTCCAATCTGTCTTCATCTATTTGTCTGTCTGTCTCTGCTGTTCTGTCTCTCTCATAGGCACACACACACATGTATGTGTGAGTATATATATTATACACACACATATATATATGTAATTCACCCAAATTCTTGAGTTTACATACTACATGTTTAGGTACACATACACACCCAAGAGTATTGTGTGTAAATAGCTTAAGAGACAGGATCTACTGAAGGTTTGTGTGTGTGTGTGTGTGTGTGTGTGTGTGTGTGTGTGTTTTAAGGATGGAGGAGATTTGGGCATGCTTTATCATTATAAGGGCAGTTAAAAGTACTTTACATAAACAAAGGGTATGAATGTGAGTCCATTAAGGTGGAATGATCTCCAATAAAAAAAATGAAGGAGTGAGAAAGAGGGATGCACTGGGAGAAGGGAGAGTTACAATAGGGAAATTTTTATCATATAAAAGAGGTGCTCAAGGAAGAGCTTTTACAATGGAGGGGAAAATGGTGGGGGATGGCAAGCAATGCTTGAACCTCACTCTCCTTGGAACTGGTTCAAAGGAAGAATATCTAGACACAATCAAATGTGTATAGAAATGTATCTTACCCAATAAGGAAGGAGAAGGAGAAGAAGATAACAGAAAGGGGAGGGATGATAAAAGGAAGGACAGAGTAAGAGAGGCAGAGGTAGAAGCAAAATAGATTTTTGAGGAAAAACAGGATAAAGAGAGAAGAAACAGAAGAAAATGAGATAGAGGGAACTATACAATTAGTAATAACAGTGAATGTTGAGAAAAATGACTAATAATAATCAATGATTTGGGAAGATTCAGATTTCCACCTTTTTCTTTTCTCATTTCATGACCTCAGATATAAATGCTCTATTGACTAGAGAAATGCAAATTAAAACAACTCTGAGGTGCTCCCTCACACTTATCAGAAATGGCAAACACTGGAGAGGATGAGGGAAAATATGTAAAATAATGAACTGTTGGTGGGTTAGTTAAATAATCTGACCATTCTGGAAAACAATTTGGAACTATGCCCAATACCACTCGTAGAAAAAGGGAAATGACCTGTATGTACAAAAATATATTAATAGCAGCTCTTTCAGTGGTAGTAAAGAATTGAAAATCAAGGGGACGCTCATCAATTGGGAAATGACTGAACAAGCTGTGGCTTATGACTGTGATGGAGTACTATTGTGCCACAATAATGAGGGGATGATTTCAGAAAAACATGGCAAGACCTACATCAACTGATGTAAAGTACAATGAGAAGACCCAAGAGATCACTGTGTATGATAACAGCAATATCGTAATGATGATCAATTATGAAAGACGTGGCTGCCCAATCAATAAAATGATCCAAGATAATGCCAAAGGACTCATGATGAAAAAATGCTATCCAGCTCAAGAAAGTGAGAACTGAGGCCCTCTGATTGAAAACTAAAGTAAAATTTTCTCACTTTTTTCCTTCCTTTCTGGAAATATGTCTGATATGGATATATGTTTTGCATGATTTCACATGTATAATTGGGGAGAAGTAAAGGAGAGAGGGAAAGAATTTGGAACTAAAAATTTAAAAAGAAAAGAATGCTAAAAATAAGTTTTAAAATTTCTTTTTAAAAAAGAATTGTCTATTTATATCCTTTGACCCAGTCATACCACTGCCATATAGATCAAAGAATTAATAAACACCCATATCTACTGGGGGGATAGGTCTTATTCTTATAGATCTGTATCAATTTCCCATGTATCTTAGGTATCAGAGCTTTCTCAGAGAGACTTATTAACATAGCTTTCCTTCTCCCTCCCCCAAGTTAATTATTTCCCTTCCAATCTTTTTTTTTTTGGGGGGGGGGAGGCAATCAAAGTTAAGTAACTTGCCAAGGGTCACACAGATGATAGGTATGTGAGGGCCAATTTGAACTCATGTTCTCCTAACTCTGTGGTCCACCACTGCACCACCTAGCTGCCCCCTTCTCTTCTAATTCTAATGGAATTTATTTTATTTTTGCAGCTTTTCAATTTTACTTAATCAAAACTGCCCATTAAGTCTTCACCTCTAACTTGTCTGATCAAGAACTCTTTCTCTATCAATATCTATAGCTGTGAACAAGATCTCCTTCTATGTTCTAATGAATTTTTTTAATGACATGACTTTTTATAGCTAAGTCACCAATAACAGTTTGGAGCTTACTGAGGTATACAGCATGAGATTTCAGTCTAAAGCTGATTTCTGCTAGACTGGTTTCCAGTTCTGATAAGCAAGACATCTAATATTTGTCCAAGTCGCGTATCAAAATAAGAAAGTCAGTGAAGCATTTTAAAAAAAACATTCAAAGCTGAGGGAAAAATGAGGCTTGTAGGGTTGTGGCAAAGCTGGAAAGCCTTAAAACTAAGAAGACGAATTTATTATTTGCTTTATGAAAAAAGACAGTCTATTAGGAGAGAGGTGCATGGTTTCACATACAATCCTCTCTTCCAGTTTTCTGGAAATGTTCATGTTAGTTAAGGTTTGTCAGGTGCAGAATAATAAAATCTAACAACAGAACTTTGTAAGAGGTCAGGGTTGCACCTTAGCAAGACCAATCTTAAGTGAGTTTAGATTTATCACTGTTTAAATTATTATCAAATGTCCTTAACATAAGGTTTCTTTTTCAAATGGCGACTGATATCAGACTAGACTAGACACTTATTAAGCACCTACTGTGTGCTGAGCACCATGGAGATAAAAATACGAGCGAAAAAAGAGGCAGTCCTGCCCACCAAGTAGTTTACATTCTAACAGGTAAAGACATAAACAAATAAAAGGGAGGCTTAAGCTGGACAGGGCAGAGGGAAGGAAGGAGAACATAGAGTGGAAAAGTAGCCTAGACAGTCAGACGGTGAGCTGGAATATGAATGAACATGGCGGTGTGGGGACTTCCCCGAATGGAGGTTCTGAAGAGGAACCCATTGATCAGAGAAGGAGGTCTCAGGGGTGGAGGTGTCTTCGGTATGAGAAGGTAGCAGCTTTTTAACAGAACCATAGATCTACAAACAGACACTGTGTCCAACTTCCTCATCGTACTGATAAGGAAACTGAGGCAAGTTTTGGTCTGAAAGTTCCAGGAGCAGTGGAGGCATAGGATATTATATTGTTATGCCCTTTTAAAAATTTTTCATTAACTTAAAAATTTTTATTTAACTGAACTTTAATAAAACAAGCATTTTCATAACATAGAATAGAGGGGAAAAGATGATTTGCAAATCTATCATGTACAACTAGCTATTCCTTTTAAATATATAATAAAGTTTTCATGTGATTTTCTTTTTTTTTTCTTTTCTTCTTCCCTCCCCCCCCCCCAGCCTAGAGGTAGTCACCATCAGGCACAAATGTGTGTGTTATTGTTGCTTACTGCTTTCTGTTTGTCCTCTGTTCTCAAAGAGGACCATGACATCAGGAAGGTGATGCCACGACTTGCAAGTGAATCATATTTAAGTGAGGTAGGGCTGTACAAGTCACCAGCCTCACTTTCACCTCTGGAGACATCTGGATCCGGTGGCAAACTACAGATCAGGATGGCTGGAGATGGGTCTTTGGCCTTTTCAAATTAAGGCCCTTAACAAGTCTCAGTTTGACTGAGGCAAAGTCTATTCAGTGATTAAGGCTTAGTAAGAAATGAAGCAAAGAATGACTGCCTCTTAAAAAATAAAAATAAAGTAAGAGATCTGGGAGAGGAAGACCTCAGGGCTTCTGGACAAAACAGAAAAAGCCATTCAACAACTCTGAGTGATGAAGTCATCTTGACTATTACAAATAACCAAATTAACTGCAAAGGACATATGAAGGAAGACTCTATCAGCATTCAGAGAAAGAACTAATAAATAGAAGTATGCCATGTCCTTTCAGAAGTAGCTAGCCTGCTGGTTTGATTTCCACTCCCAGAGAAAGGCATAGAAAGTTAGGGTGAGAGGGGTTATACAGGAAGCAGTTGTGGTGGGAGGGGGTAAGGGGCACATTTGCCAGGGTGGCCAAGCTCAGCCCTAGCCAGCTGAGAGACAAAACATGGAGTATTTTGTACCATTAAAGTATTGTTACATAAAAAGCCTGCTCATATTTTGCTTTATCAATATCAACCATCAGATCAAGGTAAAACAGCATTCTCCAGGAAAACCAGTGGGAGTGGTACAATTTAACAGAAACAAGGAAATCAGCTGCACAAAGACAGGACCAAATAGCCAGGAAATAACTCCCAACAACCCAGGAATTTTCCATCCATTCAATGACGCGGAACTTATTGATTTTTCAACATCAAAGCTACCCAAGAGTAGCAAGTAATTAGCTCGAAATAAAAACAAGAAAGGGGTCAGTAAAGATTATCAGATCATTGCCAGAGAGAAATATGTGAAAGAGGCAAGATTTCTAGAATAACTTCCATTTACCAAAACAACGGAGATGATCTGAGAGTGGAGTTGGCCCTTAGCAGAAAAAATGAGCTTCTCTCTGGTCACGTCCCAATCCTTGTGAGACACTAAATAGTTTTATAGGAATAGCTCCAGTGATTTTTTTTTTACTTAGTAATCCATCCAATTAATCAAACCTATTCAGCAAAGCACTCTTTATTACTCCATAATCTTGAGGATTTATTTTGTTCCCCTCACCCCATACCTCAGCTGGACATAACTGGCTGCCAGTTGGAAGCCTATTTTTCAGAAATGTTCCAACAAAAGTCTTCAGGGTGATATTCAACAGTGTTTGCATCCAGAACAAGATGAAAAATGACATTTTTATGAATGTGGATTTGGAGACTGGAAGGGAAGAGGGACAGGGCTGGCAGATATATAGAATATTCTTCCCTTTGATTCTAAGAAGGGCACCACATTAGCAACCAATTCCCCACTCTGTTTTGATCAGGATGGCTGCAAGGTACAAATTCCAGGCTCATTCAGTCCCTGTCATTTTCTGCTCACACTGATAGCTGAAGAAATCTACTCAGTGTTATCAGCAATGGTTTGGACAGCCCTCACAGGGAATTAGGCTGAAGGCCTCTACCATCATACCAAAGTCACCAGCCAGACACTGGCCATCATATTCACACATGGCTACTCAAAACAAAAACAAGAATTACTAACCCTCCGAGACTGGCTACATGTCTACTTCAGACCAACAATTGCAAGGAAGCTGTCTTCTTTGTCTACTGGACATTCCCATCTATAACCCCTTCAGCAACTTACTAGTTACATAGCAACTGCATAGGGCCCAAAGAAAACTGTTCCAAGAGGAGGTCAAAGGTCACAGGACATATGAACAAACCACTTAATCCCTTGGCACTCCTCCTCCCCTCCGTTTTTTAGTAAAGAAGACAAAGGAAGAAAATGTGTAGAAGAAGAATCTAAATAATTTCAAGTATTATTATCATTCTATATTATTATGTTACTGTATAACACTAATACATTATTATCATCATCAGATTAGTATTAGTATTAATTAATTAATGCTAACATCCAGTACATACTGATTGGCCTAAATGCTGGGATCGATGATATTATACTCAAAGAAGTAAAAAGAGACAGTGACCCAAAGATACGTCAGATCATGTCAGAGAAAGGTAAAGTTACTAAAGCTAATGGGCCCCGTGTTCAAGAAGAGAACAGAAAAATAAAGAAGGTTCAAAACTAGCAACTCCAGGTGGCTCCATTAGCCATAGAAGCCAAAGCAAGCCCTACTGCATAAAGACATCTGCAAGAAGCAAGTGGTCCAGGCAAGGGGATGCTTGAGTCAACTTGTACCAATTTATGAAAACTGACTGTTAAATTTTCAGTTTGGCCAGATTGTTCACTTCATACCTTGGAAATCAGCAAATGCTAGAAATCGGGGTGTGATTTATTGTTTTACTGATTGACTAGACTCAAGAAAGTGATGGAGAAAACATTCATATATAGGTTAAGGGTGCTGTACATACTTTCATTTTCAGAAAGCTGGTTGTTACACATTTACCAGCATAATCCTGGGTCCAGGAAATGGAAATGCCATAGGCAACCTTGGCCTCCACCGTCCCCTTCTCTTTTTTTTTTTTTTTTTTTTTTGCTTTTTGGAGGGCAATTGGGGTTAAGTGATTTGCCCAAAGTCACACAGCTAGTAAGTGTGTCAAGTGTCTGAGGTCGAATTTGAACTCAGGTCCTCCTGACTCCAGGGCTGGTGCTCTATTCACTGCGCCACCTAGCTGCCCCTCCCCTTCTAACTCTTGATGAGTATAGATCCACTGGGAACTCAAGCAAGCACACTGCTTGTCCCTGGAGACTCTAAAAGAATTCAGCTATTAGGCAAAGCAAAGAGATGTATCATCTTCCACCTGGACAAAAGTGTGGGCAGGGCTTTCTGATGCTTGTTCAGACAAGAGAACAGTCAGCTTCCCTTCTCCCTGGGAATACAGGCAATCCTCACATCGAAGGCATGGGACGAAAGAAACATAGCCTGAATGAGAAGACTTAAGAGGGACATGATAGCTGTCATCAAGGATCTAAAACATTGCTGGCATTTATACAGAGCTTTAAGGTTTGCAAAGCTATGCTCACAAATAATAATATTATCCCCACTTTACAGATGAGGATACTGAGGCAGTTTCAGTGACTTGCCCAGAGTCACACAGCTAGTAAGTGTCAGAGGTCGCCTCTGAACTCAGATCTGTCCACTGTGTCACCGGTTGCCCCAGAGAGCAGACAGGAGAAAGTTAAAAATAAGCCAATTTAGATTTAATTAAAGGAAGCTTTTTTCCCCCTTAACAGTTGAACAGTTATCCAAAGAGTCATCTCAAGAGGCAGTGGGTTCCTCCTCCCTAGAGTCAAATAACAACTTGTTAGGGGTCCTGTGGGGAGGGATTCTTCCCAGCAGGCCCTGTAAGCTAGGGTTGACAGCCACAGTTAAGCTCCATGATCCCCATCACCATGCCTCGGTCTCCTCTTTGTCCCTGAGTGCAAGGATGTGTCTAGGTAAGCCCAGGCTGGGGGATTATTCCGACACTCAGTCGAGGTAGGGTTCCCATGCTCTTCTGTAGTAGGAGGGGCCCCCCAGAAGATAATCCATATATGAGAAAGCAGGAACATTCTGCTTTGCTCCCTCGGGAGGGTTGGAAAGGCTAGAATGCAGTCTTTCAATTGCAGGAGTTCAATGGAGAAAAAAATTCCTTGATTCTCTTGATTTCTTGATTCTTGATTCTTGATTTCTTGACTCTAGGAATTAACCTAGATTATGAATCCTCTAAAGGGGTCTGAGTATGAGTACTTCCCTTATTTCCTCAGATACTTACTAGCTTGGTGACCCTAGGCAAGTCACTTAACCACTCCCTGCCTCTGTTTCCTCATCTGTAAAATGGGGATAGTTTTGGTATTGACATCCCAGTCGATACCGTGTAGATAAAGTTTCTGATATAATTTTATATAATATATATATAAATAAATATATGAATATAATTTATATAATTCTGAGATAATATTTCTGGGTTCCCTTAGACTTAAAAAATACTGACCATTGGGGTAGATGGATGCCAAGAAGGGAGTCAGCCAGATAGTAATACCATTCTACTTCTAAAAAGGGCTTATAGTTCACCGGTCATTGACCAATGGAACTCAGCACTGCAGGAAGAAGGGTCTTGTAGCAGAACTCCAAACTTACTTCTCAGGAGATAAAGGTCCTTCATTTCCCATCTGCACTCCTTATCCATTGCCCTTTCCTTATAGATGAAAACACCATTTTTTCTTCCTGGGACAGCCAACTCAGCTGAAATCCCAGAACTAGCCTTAAACATGACGACATTCCAAAGCCAAATTATTCAGCAGTGCATTGGAATGAGCTCTGTGTGCAGAGATTAGAATACCAGCTAAGAAAGCTCTGCAGCCAAGATATTTCTGAACAACCCCTGGATGGGAACCATAAAGGAAGAGAAGAAACTCCCTTCTCTGGGTCTATACAGTCTCCTTCAGAAATCAACTTCTCTAGCTCCCCTCCCAGGGCGACTGCAGGAAAGTGATAATAAGGCTAAAGGAGTGGCTGGGCACCTGCCAACTCTGTCTCCTTGTGTTATTGTCTATTATGCCACCACCGACATTCTCAGGTGCTGGCAAAAGATTTTTTAAAATAATGAGAGACAAGAGATTAAGAAACTGACTGATAAGCCATCCTAAATTCAACTTTCTAGCTTCATTATCTTCACTTACAAGATATAAATGATCTTTCAGGGGGATAATGACTAGTGACTTCTAAAACATCTTTAGCAACTCAACATTTCTTCCTGCTCACCAGGGATGAGTCCGTACGTAGGTGCTTACTGGGGAGTAAAAAGTGCCAATGGAATGAATTTTTTCTGTCTTGAGGGAAAGGGAAAGAGACCTCTCTGCTGCAGCTAGGTTACAAAATCCTTAACTATCATCAAGCAAGAGGTAATCCTTTAGATTTCATCTAGCTTCATCAAATGGAATCCAGAAAGATTCTCTTCAATATGGAACCCGGTTTCCCAACTCCTAGCTTATGCCTGACTTAGCTTTTCTAATGTCTGACTAGATCCCCAAACGAGTTCCCTTCCCCTCTTCCTGCCTGGCTAACTGAATGGTTCTTTATTCCTGATGTACGTGTAAACTATGAATTTCACATTTTATATCCCATTTCAAATGGGCAGATAAAATCAAGAGTACGCCTTCTTTTATTTTTCTGACCAGGGCAGAAGATGAAGGAACTGGGAGAAAATGAAGCAATTTGGCCTCAATATTTTCAACAATCACCAAAAGAAAAAGTTGGGTTTTTTTTTTTGAACTAGAGCAGAAGCAATTTTCTAAAGCCACAATATTTATACTGCCACATGTAATAAACCAAAAAATGAAAAACGGCTTCATCGTAGAGCTAAAACAATCATACATACAGGCATATCCCCTCTTAGCCTACTTCTTTCATATAAACAGAAAGTCTAATAAACCCCAGATCAGTAAATTGCAAAGTGCATAAAGCAAAAGCATGCTTAGTTGTGATTTCAATTATATCTCTCATACGACATGCCTGCTAATTCTTCCCCCTCTTGTGTAGATACTGCATTTCCTTGTTTCCTCCACGTGAAATGGAAACTCCTTGATGGCAAGAACTATTTCATTATCAAGTTCCTATTTGAAGGTCTTCACTAAGATGCCTGGTACATATTGGCTTTTAATAAATCCTTGCATTTGAAAGTATGTTTTGCATGACTGTACATGTAAAGACAGAATTTGGAACTCAAAATTGGAAAAAAAACAAATTGAAAAAATTATTTTTACATGTAAGCAGGGGGAAAATATTAAATAATTTTAAAAATAAATCCGTGTTAAATTGAAATTAGCTTGACAAGTAGGTAGTTGATAAAAAAGAAAGCCAAGAAATGGTTTTTAGAAAAAAAATTAACGTGGAGTACGGAAGGGGAAAGTGGGGAAGGAGAGAGGAAGGAAAGGAAGGATGTTAAGAAGTATTTTGAGGATAAACTACCAATAACCATTGGGGGGGAGGGGTTTCAGAAGCTTAATAATCAGAGAAATAGAAATTAATACAACCTAGAGCCTGAGGGGTTATGGGGAGGGAAAGATTGCATTCCCCCCAGGTGATGAAGCGAAATGTTTATAGATTTCCTCTTGTTATTATTATACTTTTATTATTATAATTTGTAGAAGTTAATCTGGCTGCTACATGGTAAATAGTGTTTAAATGGGACTGGAGTGTTGGGGAACATGGTCAGTGGGGCTTGGTCAATGTCAGAGCCAAAAGTTCTCCCTGGACCTCTAAGGACACTGGGAAAGTACCCTTAGGGTGGGGGTGGAGGAAATGTGGAAATGGAACACCTGGCCTTCCAGTAACAGGCGCCAGAGTGGTGAATTCCATACTGCCATCAAGCTAAAGAAAATTCCAGAAGATGGGAAAATTGATGACTAGGGAGGCTGTGGGAAGGGAGACATAGAAAGACACTACTATGACTGGTTCAAACATGTTGGAAAATAAATTGGAATGATGCAAATAAAGCTGCTCACCTGTTTACACCTTCTGACTGCCTGAACCTATAATCCAAGAAGTTTATTGCCAGAACATACCCACACACATCAAACTTTTCAAAGGAAAAATGTGGAACCAGACAAAAAAGAATAAGCTGGAAAAATATGCGACCTGCTGCCAAATGAGCAATGGTTGAACCAGTTATAGAAGTGGGGAGTGGGGGGGAGCTGGGAATGGCCCTGAGATTTCATCAGGATACGGAACACCTGGATATCACATTTAACCATTCAACAGCTGGATTCCTTTTTATAGGGGACATTTACTTCAAAGGTATAACACGAACAAATGTACAAACACCCCCTACCCCAAACCCAGAGGTGGCAAAATCCTATCCCTGTCTGGGCTGTTTCCATTCACATTTCTCTGACTATTAGTACTTTAGAATCTTTTTTGAACCTACCCCCTGTACTAATGAACAGCAGCAATTTTTCTGCACTATATCATTGCAATGATGTCTGGAGCTCTGAGCAGTTTTGTGACGTGCATCAGGTCCCATGGGCAGTAGGTGTCACAGACAGGACCTCAACACAAGTCTTCCTGATTCCAAGGCTAGCTCTCCATCTAATCAATCAAGCAATCAATCAAGGCATATTTTTCTTCAATTTATATTGGTCTTGGAACAGAGAAGGAGGTGAGCCAATGGATGCTGAATACAAGGAGATTTTGTTGCTTAGTCATTTTCAGTCTTGTCTGACTCTTCATGGCCCTGTTTTGGGTTTTCTTGGCAAAGATCCTAGAGTGATTTGCCATTTCCTTCTCCAACTCATTTGACATATGAGGAAACTGAGGCAAACAGGGTGAAGTGACTTGCCCAGGGTCACACAGCTAGGAAGGGTCTGATGACAATGATTGGCACTGGGGGGTTATTGTACTTGCTCATTTCCTGGGATTTAGTACAAGGAAGGTTTCTTGGGTAGGGCTCGGCATAGCAGGAAATGACACATGCTGTCAGATATGGTCTTTTTGACAGCTTATTTTACTCAGCTGTTCTTTCTTACAGGTGGAGGTGATGGTTGTTTTTGTTTTCCTTTTATTTGTTTCATCATCAATGAATTTTTTTTTTTTAAAGACTAATGCATAGAGAGGAAAAGTAAGACTTATGAAAAAGTAACATACTTTCTTTTGGACTCACAATTGAACAATTTAGGTATGTCCTATAGGTTCCTCCTATATCTACAGCAGAAAGAGATCACAGAAGTCCTCTAGTGTAACACCCCCACATACACTTTATAAAAGGGAAACTGAGGCCCAAGGACTTTAAATCACTTGTCCAAGGTCACACTATTAAAACTGGGATTCAAACCCAAATCCCATGAGCTCTTTCTTATCAAGAAACATTTCTTAGATGCCTCATATGGACTTGGCAATATACAATGATGATGATGATGATGATGATTAAAACATAAAGGAGTCAGGGTGGCCAGGTAGCACAGCAAGTAAGAGCACGAGCCCCAGTGTCAGGATGACCTGGGGATCAAATCCGGGCTCAGATACTTAGCACTACACCCAGAAATAACTGGCCATGTAACCTTGAGCAAGTTACTTAACCCCAATTGCTTAGGGGCGGCCAGGTGGCTCAGTGAGTAAGAGCACCAGCTCCAGTGTCGGGATGACCTGGGGATCAAATCCGGGCTCAGATACTTAGCACTACACCCAGAAATGATTGGCCATGTAACCTTGAGCAAGTTACTTAACCCCGATTGCTTTAAAAAAAAACATAAAGGAGTCAGGAAAGGTTTTCTGGTTTATCCTTGTCCCTTCAGTAGCACTACCTTTTAAAAATGGCGACCAAAAAAAGTCAACGGGATCTGGGCTGCATTGAGAGGTGATCATCCTCATGTGCAGGGTTATACTCAGTTCTGAGGGCCGTGATTTAGGAAGAACAGCGATGAACTCAAAGTATTCAAAGGAGGGAAACAAGGATGATGAGCAGCCTTGAGTCTAAGTCAAGAAATGAATGGTTGAAGAAGCTTGGGCATATTTAGAAGAGAAGACTCAGGAGAGAGTCATAGTAGTTATCTTCAAGTATTTGAAAGGCTATTGTGTGGAGGGAGGGTTCAATTTAGTTTAGTCCCAAAAGGCAGAATGGGGAAAAGTGGGTGGAAGTTGCCAACTGGAATTTTAGGTCTCGTGCCAGAAGCACAAGGAGCTGTCCCAAAGTAGAGGTAGTGACGTCCCTCTACCTCGGAGGTATGCAAGTAGGGGTTGGACAGCTATCTGTCGATTGTGTTACAGCAGAGATTATCTTGGGGTAACTCCGGTTTGGACTACATGATCCTGAAAGTCTTTTACAAGCTCATATTCTGTGGCCCTAGGGAATCCCTGAGAGGCCACCATAGGCCATCCACATCATTCCGTCCTTCTCTGAAGCCACTGCAATTTCTGTGCTTCCTTCTTTTTGCTTTTATCACCACATGCCTGAAGATGTAAATGCAACTCAACCTTCCTCAAAATCCATCTAAAATGACTCCTGTTCTTTCTTACAAGTCGCCAAGGGCTACCTAAGGAAGTTCCACCACTCACTCAGTCCAACAGAGGAAGATGTGCCCCCTAAGAAGCAGACATTTTCAACAGAGCTGCTCACTGGCCTACTCTGTCATTATCTCCACGGAATTCAAGTGGACATTCAATGGGATATTCATGGGGATGGGAATTCTCCCTTTTCTCCTTAATGAGTGGATGGGCCCCAATAGCAAAGTGCAGTTACCCTTTGTTGACACTACTCCCCCAAACCGAAATGCCATCACTTCCCTCCTCCACCTATCCAAATCCTAATTTTTGTCCTCCTTGGAACTATCAGGCAATTAGGTGGTACAGAAGTCTTCCTCTTTCCTGAATGTCCATAGTTTTTGTGATCTGTACCACACAGGTCAGAATTGTATTATGTTCTTGTGGTATACTCTGCTTTGTGGCTATGTCCTTTCTCTCCAAAGAGGTAGCAATACCATTAAGGACAGGGACCATGCATTACACTTCTTTGCTGGGCACACAGTAGGAACATAAGAAAACATTTGTTCTGCACACATTGACCAGAATATAAGAGAACACATTATCAACACGAGCATTCTAGCTTAAAGGCCAAAGGGATGGATGCTTACCTTTGGCATGATTTGTACTTTGAACAGGATATTCTGAAAGGAGTGCCCATCACTGGCCTGCAGGAGAATAGCGTCAGAAGTACTGGCTGACCCATCATGTGTGTAGTAGAGAAAGCCTCTGGCCAGGTCATCCAGCTGGAACTGATGGACAGAGGCACCTGGATCACGCAGTGGCTGTTGGAGCTGGCCATAACGAGGGGCATTTACCACCTCCACTACCACATCCTGGGGGTTGTCATCATCTCGGATGTCCAGCAGCTGGGTAGTGATGGCGGCACTTGCCCCTGTGCTGATGCGAAGAGCTTCATTCCTCAGCAGATAAGGGGCCTGCAGAGCAAAGACAAATGATTACTCAGTTGATTTTAAAAGGGTCTAAATGTCCAGAGAAGAACACAGTGGGGTCAAGAGTCATGAAGGTAAACACCAAACATATCACAAGCTGCCAAACCACATTCCCCAGAAAAGTCTTGAGCTAAAGAGGAGACTGAACCATATCTAAATGGCTGTTCTCACAGAACTGCCACCAACCTCTCACCTATACCTTGGAAACCCAGAGATTTGATGAACCAGATATCAAGGGGTCATCCAGGATCATGTGGTCTCCAGAAATCAGGGAACTTTTTATCCTCAATTCCAGGATCTCCTTGGAAGTCTGCAATGGACCCCAGATCCACTGAAAAATCCCCTTCCCCTAGCCAGAATGCACTGACAAACTGGACTTCACACTTTCAAGTTTCCTCCAGACTATGCTAGGTGATTTCTTCATCCCCAAGGTCCAGAAAAGGACTCTTCAGAAAAATAATAGACCTGAGAGATATTAACAGTATTAACAGCAGAGATAGAAATACGAAAGCCAAGCAGCTGTGGGCTTATAGGGTCTTACATTATTTTGGCTATTATTCAGTCACCTTTCAGTCTTGATGACTCTTTGTGACCTCATTTGGGGGTTTCCTGACAAAGACACTGGAGCGATTTGCTACTTCCTTCTCCAGTTCATTTTACAGATGAGGAAATTGAGGCCAACAAGATTAAGTGACTTGCCCAGGATCACACAGCTAGTAAGTGTCTGAGGCCAGATTTGAACTCAGGTCTTCCTGACTCCAAACCCAATGCTCTATCCCCTGCACCATTTTTCTGCCTCTCTTGCATTATACTAAGTGACACATACATGTATGTCTTTTTGGGGTGTGGGGATGTGACTGGAACTAGAACTAGGACTTCACTGCTACAAGAATCTCCCCATGAGGAAAGTTTGTCCTCAATATTAACTGGTACCTGCTCTGTAAATCGCATTCTTAGAGAGCTGCCTGTGGGCACTGAGAGGTTAGGCAGCATCAACACAACCAGTACGGGTCAGAGGCAGAGCCTGACCTCAGCTCTTCCTCCTCTAAAGCCAGCTTCCTATCAATGATGCCACGGTGTTTCTCACACCAAGGCCACTGAAAGAGGAAGACAGCACAAAAACTGGGGCGATTGGAGCAGCCTTCATGGATGAAGAGACACCCAGAGGCACATGAAAAGCCTCTGTTTACCTGCTTCTACATGGCTGAAGTGTTGGTAACTAGCACTGACTTTAACTACGAACAATGACACCACTAATACACTTCCAGGAAACTCTATGAGCACAGGTTCTATTGGAAGGAAACTGGTTCAGTTGCTTGGCATAGCCCCATGAGTAGGATTCCTGGTCAATGGTATTAAAAGTTCTTGCAGAGGCGGCCAGGTAACACAGTGAGTAAGAGCACCGGCCCCAGAGTCGGGATGACCTGGGATCGAATCGGGGCTCAGAGACTTAGCACCCACCCAGAAACACCTGGCCGTGCAACCTTGAGCAAGTTATTTAACCCCAGTTGCTTTAAAAAAAAAAAAGTTCTTGCAAATGATGGAAGAAATGGCAAGTTTGGAATCATGACCTTTGGGGGTAGGGAGAGTCCATTTGGTTATATCTCTTACTCCAAGAATTCTAAGTTGGAACTGATGAAATCAAGAGTACTAATGGAAGAATGAAATCTCAGCAGTCAATGTGCATATTTCCAAGCACCCTTTCCCCAGCCCTGGACCGTTCCTAGAGAGGACATGTCCACTAAAGCTTCAGTAACAGTTGATCACCCCACCATCACCCTCAGTGACTTCCAGTAGCTCCCTATTACCTCCAGGAGCAAACACAAAATGCTCTGCTTGGCATTCCAAGCCCTTCATAACCTGACCCTCTCCTACCTTTCCAGCCTGTTATGCCTCCTTCCCCAACATGTAGTCTCTGATTCAGTACCATTGACCACTTGGCTGTTCCATGAATGAGACACTCCATGTCCAGCCTCCAGGAATTTTCTCTGGTTGTTCCTCATCCATGGGGATGGAGTCCTAATAAAGCTGCCCCAGCCCCAATATTCTAACTTCCTTATAGGCCCCACTGAACAGCAGGCCAACTGCCCCTGTGTACTCACTCACCTCCCCCCCCCCACACACACACATTCAATACTCTGACTTCTTCACATATGCCTCACTGCTCACTAGAATAACAGGTGTGTCCATGAACTTCTATTTCTCACAGAAAATAGCAGGTGCGTTCATGTGATGGGATCCCAGCCACTGCCTCTAGCCAGCCCCTGCCTCCAGACCCATTCCTCATATTTCCCAAAGAAGCAGCAGGTGCATCCATGCACTCAACCACAACCATACCCATCTAATCTCAGACAGGACCACAATACCCAGCCAATCAGAAAGCAGCACCACCAGGATGTCCGAGCAGGATGTGACCCCAAAACAATGGAAGGGACTTTCCCTAAGTAAGCACCTGGGCAGTAATAGCAAAAGCTGTCCTTTAGGTGAACTTGTGACATAGAGGGGCTTATTATAATATCATTACTGTGTATACATACCCCCCCCAAATGGGTTTTTCTGTATGCATTGTGGGTTTCACCATGACTGGGACCCCTCCCTTATTACCTAATCCCTTAGCAAATCCCTGCTTCTTTTTTAATATTCATAATTTCTGTTGTGTAATCAGCATGTTTACCCTATAAAAATCCATCTCGCTCTCTCTAAAGTTGCTGGTTCCTCTTGGAACTTAGCCTGCTTCATGAAAGGCGTCAATCTCAATAAATGCCCGTACTTGGATTGGAGGTGGTCAGACTGAATTCTTTGAGACAGCTTCACCACAACACATCATGAAACTGCAACAGTTTTTGGTGTCCCTGGGTAGGCAGCGCCTAAACCCTAACAATGTGCAGTCTCCCTCCTCTGCTCCAGCTGCTGACCTTCCTTGGCATCCTTTAAGGCCCAAGTAAAATCCCGCCTTCCACGAGAAGTCTCTGACCTCCTTCGAGTCTAGCTTTTTCTCTCTTTTGTCCTGTATCCAGCTTGCTTCGTATATTCTTATTTGCAATCTGCCTCCCCCGTCAGACTATAAGCTCCTTGAAGACAGGGACTGTCTTCTGCCTCTTCTTATCTCCAGTATTTGGTACAGTTCCTGACATACCATAGGTGCTTAATATTTATTGACTGATAGTTTGAAAGAGTCTTTTGGGAGAAAAGCAAAACTGGCGTGATATTTTCCCCTGAAAAAGTATGATTTGTGGGCTTAATGACCGAAGTCATCCCAGAATTTGGATTATTAGCACTCAACGGCAGTGCCTTTGTCTTCTATGTGATGTGTCTCCCATAACACCTATTACAGGGTTCTCTCCACAACAGCAGATACTTAGGAAACTGTCTTAGGGAAGACTAAGAAAATACAAAAGCAAAAAATGGAATGAGGCTTACTGAATTATGATGAGTGCTTTAATGCAATTAATTATCTCCTAAAAGGAAAACCTCACCCCTCAGCTCTCTGGGGTAAAAGTTGTGGTAGACAGCTCAGGTTTCCACACAGCTGAGGATCTGACCCCTTGACCTTCTCAAATACTTCAAGGTTCCATGTTTCAGTGAGAATCACAGATTCGCCTAATTGGAAGGGAAATATAATTGGAGGGGTCACCAAACCCCTCCCATACCTGACAACAACTGCCTCTACCATTTCACTGCCATGGGGCCACCGATGTAGATTACAATTCTTCTATGACTCAGCTGATGGTCCTAGAGAGTTGGGGTGACCCGAAACATTTATTCCTCTTGGCCAACAAACCTACAAATCCATCAAAGTGCCCCTTGTGCTATGTGGGGGAAAAAAACCCTAATCATTCAGAATGGTAATCTTTTAAAAAACACATTATCTACTTCTTGCCTTCTTATGCAGAATACATTTTTAAAAATGTTCATATTTTCTCATCGTAGGGTCAAATCACTATTATGAATATTTTATATTTGCTAATATTAGCAAATATGAAGTATTTGCTAATATTAGCAAATATAAGATATTTGTTAATACAGGTAATGCTGTGACCCATTGAGAAGTATGTTTGATCCCATGCTAAATTACCTTAGTGATTTTTGAGCCCTTGAACCTGATTTTTCTAATTTTTCCATCTCCTCTCATTTCTGTAAATGGTTCTGCCTGTAGGAGCCTCTCTGTCCCTTTATAATTTGTTGCCACTAATTGGCTATAGGCTGGGAAACCAGGGAACACCTTGTTAGAATTTTGTGTTAAGTAAGAGTAAACAGGGTCTGAGGAGGGCATCAGGGGCTTGCTGAGCTTCACCTTGAATAGGACACTCTAGAAGGAGGATCGTCCCTCAGGCATGTGGATGTGGCAGGAAGAAGGCAAGGCGCCATCAAATTCTCTGAATAAATATTATCATCATCATCTGAATAGTGTTCTACTTCTAAGTTAAGAAATTTGACAAGATCATGCCCTAGGGTAGGAAGAAGGCAATGGGCCATCAAGTTCTCTGAATAAATATGACAACAGTAACAATAATAACAATCTGGATAGGGTAGGAAGAAGGCAAGGAGCTATCCAGCATTAGACCTGGTGAATTCCCACAGCATATGGTATTACGAAGTAGGTTTTCTTTAGTGTTAACTCATGTTCTTAACATATTGTAAACATGATCATGAGTGTTCTTTCAAGATGAATTAAAGAGCTAAAATCTCATCAAAAAGCCAAGGCCAGGAGCCAAGGAAAACATCGGTATCCTTTGGAACAGAAATGTGTAACTTTTTTAACAACCTACTTTCTTTAATCCAAATCTCTTTCTTAGAAATCACATGAGTTTTCCCTATCCTACTGCCACGTTCTCTACATAATACACTCCACATTAAAGTAGTATTAGTGCTGTCTGATTGACGCAGCATTACCATGGCCATGTGATATGAAACTAGGGGATTATCCACCTCCCGAAAGACCAGTTGGCAAAGTCCAAAGCTGTGAGTATATGCACGGGAATGACCCCGGTAGACTGTAATGTGGACAGCAAGTATTAAGACATAGTGGAAATGGCCAAATTGATTTACTTGATGATGTCTCAGAGAAACTCAGAAGCCTGCCAGAGAGAGAAGAGATCAAAAACTGGCAGCAATAAAAATCATTAACTCAACAACTTCCCATCCCCCAAATCCCACCTTTAGAAAATGTCACACACGAAAAACCTTCTTACCAACAGGCAATTGAGTTTCTGGCAACACCAACTCCATATTTTAAAAGCACTTTGGGTTTCAACTCAGGTCGGAAAATTTTTTGCCAGTACTAAACCTAATCCTTTGGCTCACTCAGTGGAAATTATTTTGTTAAAAACAGAGAAAGAAGGGAAAAAACCATTGGCAACCAGTGAATGAGGCCCTTTGGGTTCATGTTTATATGAAAACTATGTTATGTTTTAGTCACAGACACAAGAAAAATTTTATCTTGTCTCAAAAGTCATTCCATGTATTGAAATGTTTATGGAATACAGTTTAAATGCAATTAGTTTACAATTAATTAATTAGGGTTTGATCCCTGAGTCATCCCTAACAGGTAAATTGTATCTCTGATCACTGGTCATTTTGGGGTCTACACAGAACTTCTCTCAGCCTACACAGCTATTGCTCCTGGGCCTGTCTTTCTGAACACCTGAAGGGTGTTCATGTGATGACCCCTTAGGTGCATGAGGCTCAATGAATCAAGCTTCTACCACAAATATTTATGTCAGACATATAAACGCAACTTGTCAGAGATGAACGATGACAACAGAACACCATTACTCAGAGTTTTATGATATCTACCAGTACTGGTCTTATATCATACTCTTGTCTTCTATGCATACCACTGCTCATCAAACTATGACCAGAGGGCAAATCTGGCCTGTGAGCAAAGTGATTTTAACATTTTTAAATAGCATTTTATCATACAAGTTTTTAAAATGTAAAAAACATTCTTCCCTCAAGGCCTTACAAAAAATAGTGGCCCGGATCCCATAGTTTACTGACTCCTGCCCTATGTCTGGTCCAAAAAGAAGTGCATTCACATATTTGTTTCAGTGATTCCACAAAGTCCAAGTGATAAAACTCCCATAAACCATGCATATGAGCACCTAATCCGCCATTTAGTCTTCTTATAGAGTCGTTTGGTAGGAGGTCCGGGGACTTGCTGATGGTAACATGGCCAGTATGTGCTGGAGACAAGACTAGAACCCGAGTCTTTCCAAGTGAAAGGCCAGCTTCCTGTCCATTACACAACACTGTCATTATACTGGATACGTATGCATAAATATATAGGTTTATATGGATATATAAGCTATCCTATAAAAAATAGGACAGTCATTTAGCAAGACTGAGGAACAACCAAGAGACAATCTGACTGCTGTACCTTTTAGAGAATGTAAAAGATTTAAAGGCAGTATTCTACCATGATGGTTGATCTATGGAAGGTGAACAGGAAAACATGGGTTAGAATTAGTATAAGAATTAGTATAGAAAACAGTATAAGGAGGCGTTGCTGGGGTTTGTCATACTCATAGGAATAGCTACTACAGGAAAATCCTTTTCTTCATTAAAGTTTTGGATAAAAGATGTAATGCCATCCTCTCCAAACAAATAAAACTAACAAAAGTACCAATAAACTAGTATAATGAATACTCTAGCACCAGCAGACTGTAACCAAGTTACACCAAGCACACTTGTACATACAAGAAGACCCCATCCCCATCCCGCATCCCAACTGCACCTCAACCCAATTCCAAAAGGAAAAACAATGGTATAGGGGGTGAGGTGATGTCGGGGAATAAAACCAGCCCTGGAGTGGCATGCAGGCCACTTGGGTTCCAGTTACATGTCTTCTACTATGTAGGTAACTGTGTGACCAAAAACATAGTCTTGGACTAGACTGAGGATTCTTAACTATTTTGAGTCCCAGACCCCTTTGGCAGTCTAGTGAATCCCACTGAGAGAAATGATTATTAACAAGTAATGATTTGAGGAGATATGAATTTCACCCCTTTTCTTTTATATGCAAGACCTCAGTCTCTGAAGGTTAAGTTAACCTTCTCTAGCCAGATTCCACCCAGGTCGCATAGCTATTGTGTTCTACTCAGGTTTGGGTGGAGATAAATTCTTTGAACGGATTGCCCAAGGCTGGGTAACTTAGAAATAAATGACAATCAAAGTTCATGTCCAGTCACTCATTGTAATATTCATTTTCTCATTAATTGTTAACTAATTAAGAATTGATTGCCACCCTTAGGAACACCCCTCTTCCAACGGGCATATAAGCCACAAGCCTGCCGCCATGATTGACTTTGGTCTAAAAGAGAGATGGCCAAATGACCATCCTTTTATTGAAAAGCTGGCATTAATGAAATGATTCAATTACCCAGAAATTATGTCTCTTAAACCTTTTTAAATGTCACACCATGGACCCCTTCTCAGAATAATATTATTTTTAATGTACAGTAAGACACACAGAACCACGAAGGAAACCAATCATTCTGACATAGAGTTATCAAAATATTTAAAAAAAAACAAGTTAACAGATTCTGGACTGGTCAAGATGAACTTGATGAAACAAGCACGTCAATTACTCTTTAGCATCACGTGAAATTCCCTAATGGGATAGTCCCTGATGCCCTGGTACCTTGCAAGTTGAAAAGAGTAATAATTATAACAGTCTATATCAACATAGCTCTGCAAAGCTACATCTAGATACGCAGTGGAAAGTTAGTAGCTAGTCAGTAGAAAGTTAGCACTAATAGTTAGCAGAAAGTGTAGGTCTAGAACTGGAGTTTGCATTATCTCACTTGGTACTCATAAGATCCCTCTGGGAGAGGTAGGGTGTGTATTATGTTCTCTATTTTACAGATGAGGAAACTGAGGCTCAGGTAGGTGAATGGTTTAGCCTGAGGTTATAAAGCAAGGGGTAGAGAAGGGAATCCAGTTCTGACTTTGACTTGAGTGCTAGTCTTGTCTCTGTGACCCTACAGGAATATAAACTGTCCCCACTCTCCTTTTTCTCATAAAAAAAAAAAAAAAAAAAAAAAAGGAAGGCAGCAAGAATTTGGTGCAGTCCTTTATGATTTCATTGCCATGAAATTTGGTCTTGACCCCTGTGGTTTTCCAAACACATTGACTTAAGAAATCTACATTAGGTTTCGTCCTTACCTGTGTGGAAAATGCTTGGACACTGATCAATTGTGGTTCAGAGAAGAATTGCTGGTCACTCACTTTCAGGGAAAAATGGCCTTTCCTAAAACAAGTATCCAAGAAAGAAACATAAACAAAAGTTATAGTCAGTCGTTAAATAAGATCATGATGAAATTTATTTGTGTTGTACAAAAGTAAGGATTTGGATTAAAGATTGGTTATGGAATGGGTTGGGGGTGGAAAGACAGGGAGACTTGGATGCTACATCAGAAAACTCTCACTATCAGTGAGGGGCAACATGAGATTCATCTTGACAAGTTGCCTGGCCATTGAGGGGTTAAGTCACATGGTCAGTATGGGGCACCATGCTAGGCACTGTTGTTGACTTGTAGCGGGCTAGACTTCCTGATCCCAGGACCAGTTCTATGTCCACTGTATTATACACCCTCCTTGTGATGGGTCTACTGGAAATTAAAGCACAAGATTGATAAATACCCAGGATGAAGTAAGGATAAAATATGGCCCACAATTAAATCATTCAGTTCTATAGTACCAACATAACATTCTAGTTTCCTATGTTAAGTTTCTAAAATTCATAAAGAGAACATAAGGGAATACTATTTTTTCATGAGAAATGATTAAATGGACAATTTCAGAAAAAAACTGGGATGGCTTCTACCTAGGAAGAGATGCAGAGGGAAGTGAGCAAAACTAAAGGAACAATTTATACAATGATTACATTAAAAAGGAAATATGACTTTGAAAGATTTTTAAAACTCTGATCAATAAATTAAAAATGAAATAAATTTTTAAAACAGATTAAAAAAACAAGTAAAATAAATTTTAAAAAATAAGACCATGGGTGGCTAGGTGGCGTAGTGAATAGAGCACCGGCCCTGGAGTCAGGAGGACCTGAGTTCAAATCCGGCCTCAGACACCTGACACACTTACTAGCTGTGTGACTTTGGACAAGTCACTTAATCCCAATTGCTCTCCAAAAAGCCAAAAAAAGTTCAAAAGAATGAAGAGGAAGCATGCCATTCACCTCCTGATAGAGAGGTGATGAACTTTAAATGCAGAAAGAGAAATATGTTTTTAGATCCAGTGAACCTGGTTAATGCGGAATTTGTTTTGCCAGATTCTGCAAATATATATTGAGGGATTTAGGTTTTGGATTTATTTGTTTTTATTTTGAATAGAGAGGGAGGAGTAGTGGGAGGGGCAGATTAATAAAAAAAAAATACTGGCTACTTGAGTAACTAAGTCATTTTGACTATTATAAATACACAAATTCAAAATAAAGGACATATGAAGACATTATCTGCATCCAGAGAAAGAACTAATAAACAGAAGTATGTATGGAATAAGTTTGCAGATGTATACCTATTTGTGTCTAATGGGAGTCATTTTTAGGGTGGGAGGAGGGGAAAAAAAAGAAAGTCATTAACATGATAATGTTATATTTAAAAGGAACAGCAAGTTGTATATAATAGATATTTGCAGTTTCATGTGCAATCATCTTTTTATTATACTATGTTAATGGGAATACTTGTTTTATTCTGTAAACTAAAAACAAAATCAATTTTAGAAAAAGAAAAACAAATTGAGCAATTTTTAAAATGTACGAGTATACTCAGAGTTAAAGAATTCAGTGTTCGGTCTTGATCCTGCACTCAGAATTTCAGTTTTTAGACTACCACAAGGAAGCCCTTTCCCACAGCTGTCATCAGGAGCTGCTGATGAGAAGGCTGGAAGTCCTCCTGGCTGTCATTCCCCCATTGTGAGCTCTGCAAGGCAAGGGACTCTCTTTTGCCTCTCTCTGCCCACCCAAAGCTCAGCATGGTACCTGATACACAGAGGCACTTCATAGATGTTTAGTGACTGACTCATGGAAATTATATAGGGGAAATACATATACACATATACACATATATGCTGTATATATGTTTCCCCCTTCTAATATATATAAACATATATATTTCCCCACATATAATGCATCTACACGCATATATACGCATATATAGTTTCCCCCTTAAAACATATACAATAAAATATATTTCCCCACATATGTATACATATAATAAATATACATATATATATTATATATACACATACATACAGTTTCCCTCATATATAATAAAATATATTTCCCCACATATATATATACACAGTTTATATTTATACACACACATATAATATACACATATGGTATACACAAGACATAGAGTAGATGGAAGGCAGCCTTAGAAAGCACTAGAAAGTGGGGGTGGGGTGGGGAAGCTTCCTACAGAAGGTAATATTTGAGTTGTGTCTTGGAGGAAGGTAAGGATGCTAAAAGGCCTAGAGGTCAAGTGGCCTTCCAGGCACTGGGAAGCTGATTGGTTTTGATAGAGGGAGTGTCTTCATTAGGAGTTCCCTAGGAAATCGCAGGTCCAGTAGAAAAACAAAATTGTGCTTATGTATTTCATACGTATATATTTGGTATATCCTTTTTGCAACGGCCTCCTAGCTCCTCTCTGCCATTCCACCCTCCATACAGATACTAAAGAGATTTTTCTTCAGCATAGATTGACCCCATGTCATTCCCTCACTCAATAAACTCAATTGCTCCCTATTACCTTCAGGGTAAAATAGAAACTTCTCTGTTTTGCTTTTAAAGTGCTTCTAAACTTAGCTCCAGCCTTAGCTTTCCATCTTTATTATGCATTATTCCCTTTCCCAACTGCTTCAAACCCAGCCAAATTGATTTTCTCTGTGTCTCACACAGGGTACTTCATCCATGACCCACCTCTGAGTCTTTCATTTCTCTTCCCCACACCTGGAATGTGCTTCCTTTTTCCACCTCCTCCTCACAGAATCCCTCACTTCTTTTAAGATACAATTCAAGACCAAAAATTTTTAAATGAATGTTAAACATTGTTTTTAACATGTAATTGGAGAAAAATTAAATGCTAAATAAATAATTTTTTAAAAGATACATTTCAAGAACCACTTTTTAAATCTGGGCTTTGTTCATTCCTCACCCCTCAAATGCTAGTGTCTTTATTAAATATGTTTTATTTCCTTTATATTTCTTGTGAACATATTTATACATGTGTGTGTTGTCTCCCAGATAGAATGAGTTGGTGAATCTGCAGCAATTCTCCCCATAATGGTGTGTGGTCTCCTTCAGAACTCAGGCACATTTATTACTCTTGCTATGATTACAGTTAACACTGAACTTTTTTCTTTTGGAGGTTGCCAGTATCATCAGCAGTGAGTTAATACAAAAAGAAGACTCCATATTCATCTCCCTGCCAATCTGCCCAGGCCCTTTGTGGCAGAACTGGAATGGGAACTATTCAGTCTGAGAGTAAGTGAAGGTATCCAAAGATACTCAACCAATCCTCCTTTCTATGCCATTAAATCCATGTGCCTGTTTGCACTCACAGTCAACTTAAAATGGTTTGCACTGTGGATGAAAAGGGATGAGAGAGATAATCCAAAATAAGGATTAATCTAAATGATGAGATGTCTCTTTCTTCCTTTTTTACCTTCTATCTTTCTTTCCTTCCTTCCTTCTTCCCTTTCTTCCTGCCTTCTTTCCTTCCTTCTTGTTTTCCCATTATTCTTCTCCCATTATCCTTCCTTCCTTCTTTCCATTGTTCCTTCCTTCTTTCTCTTCTATCTTTCTTTCCTTTCTTCCTTCTTTCCT
>NW_027185655.1:9718516-9843855 GCF_028583685.1 Petaurus breviceps papuanus | reverse complement strand
TTCTTTCCTTCCCTTCCTCCCCTCCTTCCTTCTTTCCTTCCTTCCTTTCTTCTCTGGGTCTTCCAATTGAGAGAAATTATTATTTCTCTCTTGTATCAATAATTAATTATTGAATCAGGACCAAGGTTTTTCCCCTTTTCTACTTCAAATCAACCTGAGTGGGAAATCCTGGGCAGACTTACCCAGGTTAAAAATATAATAAAAATTCAGTAAAAGAAATTTTAAGTTTAGGTTAAGGGAAGTATTCTTGCTCACTGTGTTCACTCAGAGGAGTCTGGGAAAATGTGGGCTGTCTTTTGTCAGATAGGTGATATGAAAATTGTTAAGTCTCTTTGACCAAAGACTTGGGTGACCTCAAGACCCTCTCTGGAATATAGCCCAGTCCCTCATTATCACATGAGGGGCCTTTGGCATTTGAGAGTACCATTGACATCTTTTTATTAATAAACACGCTAGTCTTATTTTTTATTTTTTTTGTTAGCCTTATTAATAAAATAATTAAATTGCCCAGAAACTACATCTCTCAGACTTTTAATATGACACTTTATACTACCCAGGCTAGAAGTGCAAGGACTATTCACTATACCAACCTTACTACTGCTCAACAGGGAAGCTTTGACCTACTCAGTTTCCAACCTAGGCCTGTTCACTCTTCCTGAGTAAGCCTAGTGGACCTGTCTTTGCTAGGGGCCCACCTTACTGATGCTGAATTTAGCAAGGACGCTCAATCTGCTTAGTGCACTGCAGCACAGAGCTCCCAAACTCAAAGGCCCCATGTGCCTCAGCCTCCCTGGTAGCTGAGATGAGAGGCATGCACCACCATGCCTGGCTAGGTTTAATTTATCCAAATATGCTTGGCGTCACCTAATGTTAACATCAGTTTGCATTCACAGGACGTACACTGTCTGAGGTAGGAGGAGACCGCCAGTCACGTACCAGGTGGCAGGAGAAATATGGCTGAGTTGAAAAATTAACCACAATTAATCCATAGACTCAATAATTAAGAGTTGACTGCACTTTCAGGTCTATTATTTATCAGAGCATGTTTCATGACAAAATGATAAATAAATAAAATATTTACTCTAATAGATGAAGACAGAGCAGTTGGGGCAGCTGTGTCTATGATAGATTCGGTTTCTATTGGACTTCACAGCTATGTAATTGTGCCAGGAACTTTCCTGTCACATCCGAGAATCACCCATAATTATGTGATAAAGTGAAAATGTCTGTGACGGAAACATATTTGCCAAGCATTTACAGGGAGATGGCAGCAGCCAGATGAAACTGCCTTGTACTTGGGCAATATCTATCATCCCAAGAAACCGAGAGGCTGCTGTTGGAGAGGTGAGGCTGGGAGGAAGGAGAGAAAGAGGAGGCAGTCACATGCTAAATCACCTGGGCTTGTCTTTGCTGTGCACAAAACGTACTCTCTTCTCTTTCAGATCTTCCCAGTTAAAATGGTCAGCTATACCCAGCAGGACCTCTTTCCCATCCACCAGGAGTACCAACTGGCCATTGGTAGGGGTGCTGACAAGATGGAACTGGAGATCCGTGCCTCTGTCTTCTCCAACGTGGGCATTCAGCAAGGAGAAATCCAGGGGCTTCAATGAGCCGATTCCCAGGGCAAGGGAAGCATTCGTCTGAAGGATATGACTATAGGTGTTGCCTAGAAAGAAAAAAAAAACCCACAAAACTAGCGATATCAGACATGGACACATTCCTTTCTTCTTTCTCAGATAATCTATGTTGGGATGTTTATACAGAACTACCTCACATGATAATCTAGGTCAGTGAATATGTTGGGAAGGATTGTATGGTGAACAAAGTGCTGAACATGATGTCTTTCAATCCTGCCTCAGACACTTGATAGACTTGGGCCTCAGTTTCCTCATCTGTAAAACGAAGGGTTTGGAATCGATGACCTCTAAGGTCTAGCCTTGCTCCTTCTAGCCTTGAAATTCTATGCCCTGATGACAAGTGATTGTCCTAATCCAATTCACTTCTACACCAATCTCATTAAGCAGTGGTTTTTAACTTAGGGTCCATGAACATTTAAAAAAAATATATTTTAATAATTATATGGCAATATAATTAGCTTTCTTTGTAAAAGTACGTTCTTTATTTGGTGCATTTCAAAACATTCTGAGAAAGGGTCCAGGGCCGTTATGAGACTTAGCAAAGGGGTCCATGACACAAAATAATCTACAAACCCCTTCATTAAGACTAAAAAAAATGTCTGGTTGCAATAAAAAATGGAATTTCGAAAATCAGCATTTTTGGTGCATGGATATATTAGCAGCAAATCTTAATTAGTCATTGCTTGGATTCAATTTCTGAGACCATATTTGCAAAGATGCAAAATTAATCACGGCTCAGAAGTTCTAAAATTCTGTTCAGCACTAGGAATGAAATATCCCTGTTATGGATGTTGCAATATAAGGAAGCTGTATCCCTATCCCAAACTATAATAGTTAGTATTAAATGCCTAGGGCTCCCTCCTACACCTAGATCACAAAGGGCAGTTTTAGAAGGCTGGACTTAGGGTAAAATCTATTCTCTAGAGCCAGGCACAGAGTAGGTACCCAAGCAATGCTTATTCATTGATGGGAATGTAATTAACTTTCACAGGATGATTTCTCCACAACACATCTAGAAGACTAAGCTGAATTCTCAATTACTAAGGGATTTACAAATGGGAGCGCAGTTTAGCCAAGAATGATAAAAAAATTAGCGACAATAACAAAATTACTTCAGAGATTTACTTCCTTTAAAGTGCTGTGTTCAAATGTCAGTTGTAATTTAAATGAACAACTCGATATTGTAAATCATTTATTTATGCGCTTGGAGAGACTACCCTCCACATCCTTTAGTGCACTCATAATGGAAAGGAGGTGGACTTCTCTGTCTATTTGTTTCAGAAATATGCACTTACCAGATATTCATTCATACCACATGTGCCTACATTCTGTATATCTCAACTGATCATTCTATATATTGACATTCTGGGCTGCTGTAAGTAGGTTATTATTTTCTCCCATTAAAAAAAAACAAACCATAGTATACTGGCTCAGTTCTCGTCCTCTGCCAATGTCCGCAAGAAGTCCTTTGTTCCTAAGCAACTCAAGATGCCCACACAAAAGTGGGAATACCGTAAGTGATATCTCTTTAACAAATGCTGCCTTTCCTGCTGACTACACAGCCTGCCCATTGAGAAAGTGTAGGTGAATTCCCAAGGCTGTCAGATGAGAATCCCTCAGTGGTCACTCACCATGACACGTTCCATTCTGGAGGTGGCCAGAGAAGCCAGGAGCACAGCTGGAGACACAAAGCCCATTCTTGAGAGACATGCCATGATCACAGAGATGGCACTGTTCCTCATGGCTGCACTCCAAACAGCCCGGGGGACAAGCTGTCAGGAACAGGAAACAATGAAGGGACCCCCGTTAGTCTCGGAGGTTCCATAGGGCTCCCAAATCTCCAGCCAACAGCTGAAGCAAAAATAGAAAACAGCTCCACAGCCAATATGAAAAAGACTGATCATTGCACAGAAAATGACTGTGGCCTTCAATGGGAATCAAATCAGGGATCAAACAGGATGGGATTTCAGATCCTATAGTAGCAAACACTCAGCATTCACACAAGAAACATTTGCTACATTTTACTGCATGGAGGGAATTGTGCTAGACATGAGCAGCAAAGGGAAACATACCATTTAGAGAAGATATGAGACCTTGTGACATGTGTCTATAATACACAACATAATGAAAGATATTGTGCAGTAGGCACAAGTGTTTTAAAATATTATATATGTATATACGCACATACACATATCTATATGTATATCTCTCTATATATGTGTATACATATATATATATATCTCTATACATATGCACACACATACATATATACTTATATATATATACACACAGTATTGTGTTGCTTGACCTTCATTATCAGAGAGGACCATAACATCAGGGAGGTAATGCCATGATATACAAGTGAATTGGATTTAAGTGAGGGAGTGCACTGCAAGGTCACAGCCTCACTTTCTCCCCTGAAGCCATCTGGGTCCAATGGCAAGACATGGACCAGAATGACTGGAGACAGCCCAGGATGCACAGGGGACCCTTGGCCTTTTTAAGCTCAGGTCTTTAACAGGTTTCAACTTGGCTGAGGCAAGCCCATTCAATGATTAAGACTTAGGAAAAAAAAATGAAAAATGAAGCAGAGTGGCCTCTTTACCTAGTTAAAATATATATATACATACACACATATGTATGTATATAGTATTATATGTGTGTATTTAAACACAAGTATGTGCATAGTTAACCTTCATTATTTGTAGACTTTATATTGTGGATGTGCCTACTTGCTATTTAGGGGTCTGTAACCCCCAAATCAACGTTTGCCATGATTTTATGGTCATTCGTGGACATGTGCAGAGCAGTGAAAAAAAGTTTGAGTCTCCTAATGTGCATGTTCCCAGCTCAAGTTAAATAAGGCGATGGACACTGTGCCTTCTTGTTTTCGTTCCCATACTATAAGCAAGTGTCCTTCTCAGTCTAGGTAATGTCAAGTCTTTCACATTTTTGTGCTTTTTGTTAGTGATTTCGGAGGGAAGGGGTAAAATGACCCCCAAATGTCTGAAGTCTAAGTTCCTAAGTGCAAGAAAACTGTGGTGTGTTTTATGGAGAAAGAATGAGTGTTATATAAGCTTCATTCAGTCACGAGTTAGAGTGCTGTTGGCCATGAGTTCAATATTAATGAATAAATACAGTATATCTAGAAAAAGGAAAAGGCGATTTGCCAATATGAAGTGACCCCAGAAAATGCTAATGTTGATGCTGTGACTAGGGCCTTGCAGGAACACAACCCTGTATTCCCCCTTGAAGCAATGGTTCAGTATTTGCTAATTCAGTGTTCAGAGCAACCTTATGGAAATAACTAGCAGGAATGAAAAGAATCAACTGTAAACACACATAGAGAGAGAGAGAGATATCCACATGACATAAGTGAATTAGAGGGTTGTAAAACAAATGACTGAGTGAGGTCCAAGGGGGAAAGTTATTATCAACCTTGGGAAATCAGAGAAAGTTACCTGGAAGAGATACATCTGGAAAACATCTGGGTTGAGCTTTGAAAGGTAAGTAGGAAAAATATTCCATATAAATGATATTTTTGTTTACTAGATCCTTTTAAATACTTTCAAGGATCTATTTAAATAACAACTGTAGGGAGTCATTTGGTAAAGTAGAGACTTTTGAGGATGGGGGTGGAGTTGTAAAGCAAATAATCCCCCTGATTTGTAAATTTAGCTTTTGACTTAGAAAGGCTTATCTAAATTTGGCTGGATAAGAATTCTGGTACCTATGTTTAAACAGTCTAAACAGTCCAAAAGACCATATGCTTTGGGGTCCTTGGCACCCTTCCCTATCACTTTTCCAACACCCCTGCAGAAGTGGCAGGAAAACCACACAGAACCGAGGGTCATGTGGCATGGCTCTTTGTTTCATAAGTAGCAAGAGAATTCTTTACTCAGGAACCAACCTATTGACAATGTGTCTGTCCCCATTTAGTTGGCCTGATCCTCAAATAATAATAGACAGTCTGTCACCAGGACAAGACCTAAAACCTTTGCTGCTTGGTGGAACCTGCCACGATTCTACTGGAATAATCTTCAAGAATCCAGGATCACCTCCATAAAATCATCAGGAAGCTACTATTTATGGATGGCATCCAACCCAAGAATACCATAGGGCATCCCGAGTGAGGTCCTACCCAAACAATCCGCAAGGGAAAATTAAAATGCCTATAACTGGGACTGGGACATGGAGGGAGAGGGGCAGCCATCTGAGTAATCCCATTAATCATTCTATCTCAGATTGGCACAACAAAAAGACAATGAGCTTGGCCCAGAATTGAAGGTAGACTGGATTACATTTGTAAAACTCCACAGCACTTTCAATAATCCCAAGCTGTTTCCTAAAGCAAAATCCATTTTTTAAAATAGCAAATATTCTTCTCCATTAGATATTGAACAACTTGGGAGCAGGAAGTATATATTGCCTTTCTCCATCACTTAGCACAATGCCTGGCACATAGTAGGTACACAAATCCTCCCTGTCTTCCTCCCTCTCTCCTTTCCTTCCTTCCTTCCTTCCTGACAGATAATGGCGTGTGGTCATAAATAACAGAACACCCCAACCTCTCAAGAATCAAAATTATGGGGTGGCCCAAAGAGAAATGGAGGGACATAGGGTGGGCATAAAAGGACATACTAACAATGATGGCTTGGGCATGAAGAACAGCATAAAAGATACCATCCAATAAGGGTAGGATCATAAAAGAAGGGGTGCTAGTGATGTAGTAAGAGTGAGGCATAACAGATGAACTTAGGTGAGTGCTGCAATGGTACTCAAGCAATGTTAAAAGACATGGTGAGAGGGTTCCAGTATTAGGTAGACTATATATGAAGGATTTATGGGAGGGAAGTATGGAGGAGAGGAAGAAAAAAGGAAGAAGGAAGGAAGGGCAAGGAAGGAAGGAAGGGAGGAAGAGAGGGAGGGAGGGAGGGAGGCAGGGAGGAAGGAAGGAAGGAAGGAAGGAAGGAAGGAAGGAAGGAAGGAAGGAAGGAAGGAAGGAAGGAAGGAAGGAAGGAAGGAAGGAGGTGTCTGTGGTGTGAGGCTGATACTTTGCTGGGCTCTTCTGCCTCACTTAAATCCAATTCACCTGCAACTCAAGACATCACCCTTCTGATGTCATTTGAGAATGAAAGATGGAGAGCAACACTCACAATGATGAAATCATGCATCTCTGAAGTCTCCTTAAAGTGGGGCAAACGAGGAACAGGTTTTTGGTTTGTATTTTATTCCTGAGCCGTGAATAAATGAGTTTGGAAAATGCTCATTCACCTGATGTGGAGAATAGGCAACTGAAATGATTTGGTTTCTTTGATCTTGACCAGAAGCACTCCTATACATATGAAAAGAAATTTCCAGTCTGTGTTGTAACCATATGGATTACCAACTGGCTCAATTTATATTCTGACAATTCCAGCCCCTCGGCAATAGAGCTGAATTTTAAAATCCATCTCAACACTGCACTCTCAACAGAGACTGTACTGCAGTCTTCCCATTCCATTATACATTAGTTTGGGGTCTTCCTCCCTAAAGACTTTTGGAGGCAGGAATGATTTGTACTAAGAAATTACTGGATTAAATTTTTATAAACTATTCATTCTGGTAACTGACAAATTTACATGGGAAGCTGTCAATTACTGTAGGTGATCCCCCAGGTTTTCCCATCCCTGTACCACAAAAACCAGTGGGAATCAGCACACAGATAACAGATGCTTTGCCTCCAACTTTTGCTTCCTCAGATAAGCCTCACCCATGCATCTCTGTGTCCTGGTGTCCACATAATATCGCTGGCTGCATTTCTGGGTACACCGGGCTTCAAGGAGGAGAAATGGTTCTTCACAGCGAGTACACTCATGGGGACCCAGACACTCGAGACAATGATCATCACAGCCTAAAAAACAAAGTCAAATGAAGCAAAAACTTGGAAGAGTTAAAGTCTATTAAAAAAAAAAACCCATGGGCCATGGTATTAATTCTCCAAAGAAAGAATCAAAGTACAGTTCCTACTGACCCATATGTCTATGTTCCCCTGTCTAAAAAGTCTTTGTAAGAATAACCCAGTTGAAGGGGCGGAGCCAAGATGGCAGAGTAGAAGCACGACCCTCCCACGGCTCCGGCTTCCACCTTCCCCAATCCATGTAAAAAGGGGACTCTAAACAAACTTTGGAGCTGCAGAACCCACAAAATGACACAGAGAAGCTAACCTCCTGCTGAGGACAGCCCGGCAGGCTGGCAGGAATCGGCCAGCACAGCGCTCTGGGAGCCGAGCCCAGCACCACTGCTGAGGCTTTAGCCCCAGGGAGGGCCTGACCAGCCGCCTGCCAGAGGGACTCCAGATCAGCAGCAGCTGTGGCCATATCCAGATTTATCAATACATAGATGCAAAGGACGAGGTGAGAGGCCAGTGCAGTCTGGACTTTGGGACCCAGTAAGTGGGAGTGCGTGGCTTTTACCCCCAGGGCGAGAAACCGCTGAGACTCCAGCACAGCCAACTGGTGCCACGTGGAGGCTTCAGCTCCTGGCCTGCAGAGTGTAGGGGGACCAAGCACCAGTCTGAGGGGTCATCGCTCTTGCTTTAACCTGCTTGGATCTGGATTGCAGTCTAGGGTGGAAGTCCTGGGGTGTGTGTCCTGCTTGCCAGAGCATGTGGAGACTTCAGAGAGGGCACCTATCTAATACCTCTGGCAGCTGAGAAAACCCCAGCGTTTGGGACGAAAACTCCCCTGTCTGGTGGCAGAGTCCTACTGTGGCAAAAAGCCCAAAAGTCAAATCATTGAGTTGCAAAATGAGCAGGCAAAGGAAACAAAGCAGACAGAAGATTCCAACATTACACTCCTATTTTGGGAATAAGAAGGAGCAAGGCATGGAACAGGAGGAAATCAGTGAAGTCAGAACTCCTGCACCAAAAGCTTCAAAGGAAAATACAAGCTGGTTACAGGCCATAGAGGACCTTAAGAAGCAGATAAGAGAAGTGGAGGAAAAATTGGGAAGAGAAATGAGAACAATGCAAGAAAATTATGAAATGAGAGTCAACAGCCTGACTGAAGAAAATAATACCTTAAAAAACAGACTGACTCAAATGGCAAAGGAGGCTCAAAAAGGCAATGAGGAGAAGAATGCCTTAAAAAGTCGAATTTGCCAGATGGAAAAAGAATCTCAAAAGCTCAATGAGGAGAATCATTGCTTCAGAGTTAGATTGGAGCAAATGGAAGCTAATGACTTTATGAGAAATCAAGATGCTGTTAAACAGATCCAAACAAATGAAAGAATAGAAGGCAATGTGAAATATCTCATGGGAAAAACCACTGACCTGGAAAATAGATCCAGGAGAGATAATTTAAAAATTATTGGACTGCCTGAGAGCCATGACCAAAGTAAGAGCCTGGAAAGCATCCTCCAGGAAGTTCTCAAAGAAAACTGCCCTGATGTTTTAGAACGAGAGGGCAAAATAGAGGTTGAAAGAATCCACCGATCACCTCCTGAAAAAGATCCCAAAAAGAAAACTCCTAGGAATATTATAGCCAGGTTCTGGAATTCCCAGATCAAGGAGAGAATATTACAAGCAGCCAGGAAGAAACAATTTGAATATTGTGGAAACACAATCAGAATAACCCAGGATCTGGCAGCTTCTACACTGAGGGATCGAAGGGCTTGGAATGTGATATTCCGGAGGTCAAGGGAGCTGGGACTAAAACCAAGAGTCACCTACCCAGCAAAACTGAGTATCACGTTTCAGGGGAAAATTTGGTCATTCAGTGGAATAGAGGACTTTCAAGCATTCTTGCTGAAAAAACCAGAGTTGAATAGAAAATTTGACATTCAGATACAAGAAGCAAGAGAAGCATGAGAAGGTAAACAGGGAAAAGAAATCATAAGGAACTTATCAAAGTTGAACTATTTTTTTTAAAAAGCAATCAGGGTTGAGTGGCTTGCTCAGGGTCGCACAGCCGGTTGTTGTTTCTGAGTGTGATGCTGAGTGTCTGGGCCCGGATTTGATCCGGGTCGTCCCAGAATTGGGGCCGGTGCTCTTGCTTGCTGAGCCACCTGGCCAAAGTTGAACTATTAACATTCCTACATGGAAAAACAATAATTGTAACTTATGAAACTTTTCTCAGTAGTTGAAGGGATTAGAAATTATATATATATGTCTTTATATGAGGGTATGCGGGCATATGAATACATATGTGAATGTGTGTATATACTTTTACAAGTATGCATAGATAGAGGGCATGGGACCAATTTAACAGGAAGGGATGATACTTAAAAGGTGAAATTAAGAGGTGAGAGGAATATAATGAGAGGAGATGGGGAGAGACAGAGTGGGGCAAACTATCTCATACAGAAGAGGCAAGGGAAAATGGTTACAATGGAGGGGAAGAATAGGAAGGCAAAAGGGAATGGGTCAACCTCATTCCTATTGAATCTGGCTTGAGGAGGGAGGGAAATACACACTAAATAGAGGATCTCACCCTCCAGGAGAATAGGAGGGGAAGGGGATGTGAGGGGGGATGATGGAAGGGAGGGCAGGATGGGGGGGAAGGAAGTTGGAAGCACCCACTTTTGAAAAAGGACAGGATCAAAGTAGAGAATAGAACAAGTGAGAGGTGGGATAGGAGGGAGGGAAATATAGTCAGTCTTTTACAATACATCTACTATGTTATTGTTTTGCATTAGCCGCACATGTACAACCTATACTGAACTGCTTGTCTCCCCAGTGGGGGTGGGTGGCAGGGGGAGAAGGGAATGAATTTGGAATTGAAAGTTTTAAAATCAAATATTCAAATATATATATATATATATATGTGTGTGTGTGTGTGTGTGTGTACTATTATTAATACCATCTTACATGTTATTAAGAAAAAAAAAAGATATACAGGCACTGAGGCATAGAGATCCACTGGAAAAGTTGAAACGGGTATGGGATAAAATATGGGAGAGAGCAGATTGGAGGTGGGGATATCATGTGGGACTGCTGTTTTGGGGGGATGGGTGGGGGAAAAACGGGGAGAAAATTTGTAACTCAAAATCTGGCAGAAACGAATGATGTAAATCAGCAGTTAATAAAGCATTAAAAAAAAAAGAATAACCCAGTTGGAGAAAGATAGAGGCAGGCTTTCATAAATTATATTCTTATATGGAGAACACATGACCACCCCCAATACTTATTATTTATTTACTATAAAAAATATTGATTGATTAAAGTTCTACCCTGAACATTCTCCTCCAACAAGGTATGCCCCATGTATATATAAAATATTATATATTACATATTATGTGTATAGTATAATTTATAACATATAATCATGTAGCATAATAGAATTACATAATATATTAATTATATTCTATACTATAATTATATGTAATATACAATAACTTTGTTTGATGATTCCATTATTATTAATGCCAAGTGATGCCCAAAATGTAAAGACCTGTACAGTCACCAAAAGTATGCCACTGACCTAGGGTCCAGGGCAGAAATAAAATGTAAGACAGATTCTTTAAAGGTAATGAAAAGCTCCAGAGGTCCCTGTTCATGAATGACAGTGTGCTGATTATATTAAGCCCTGACACAGAATCTTGTCAATGACATAATATGTCCATAATTACACACACACACACACACATACACACACATACACACACACAGACACAGTCTAGCCTAACTATCCCACAGGGAATACATTAAATGGCTGAAGTGTGTCTATTATTCAGAGTGCGAAAGACATGGTACACAGAGCCAGCCCACAGTGTATATATATGTATGTATCTTTTGTTGTTCAGTTGCCTCAGTCATGCCCAACTCTTTGTGACCTCATTTGGGGTTTTCTTGGCAAAAATACTGGTTTGCCATTTCCTTCTCTAGGTCATTTTACAGATGAGGAAACTGAGACCAATAGGGTTAAGTGACTTGCCCAGGGTCATAGAGTTAGTGTCTGAAGCCAGACCTGGACACAGGAAGACAACTCTTCCTGACTCCAGGACCAGTACTCAATCTGTTTCACCACTTAGCTGTCCCCACATATAACTTGCACAGTGCAAATAGATGACTCAAGTCCAAAATTGAACAAGAGGTGAGAAGTATTCCCCTAAGCTTCTCCCTGAAACAAAGTCTCATTTTTTTAGCAGAAATAATTCTTCAGTGTTGGTTTAAGGATGATCACCATGGAAGACAGTCTCTGGGACATTGAAATACTGGGGTTTACCCAAAGAGGAATGGAGGGGTGGTTATGAGATGGGTATCTCATTATTGGAGGTCTGTAGATGGCAGGAAGCCAAGGTGGCTAGAGATCACATACCTGTTCATGAAACTAGAGTGAGGGATAATGAATGAATGAACTGTCTAGGTACTCCACTGAAAACACACATGTCAGGAAGTCAGCCGAAGACCCCTCCCTGCCCCAGAACCTTAGGTGGACTCTAGTACATTTCTTCAGGGGATATGGAAGAGAAGGTACAGAGGAAGAGAAAGCATGCACAGGGAGAAATACAGCAATATTACAAGTATTTCTATCAATCTATCAAAGGATCAAAGTACATAGCAGTGATTCTCCATCCAACATCCATTTCAGAAGTTCCTACCGCATGCCCAGGGCTCAGACTTGAGGAATATACAAAGACAGCTATGTTCCTTGACCCTGAAAGACTTCGATATTTAATATTTTCAAAGGGATTACCAAAAAACAGGCCTCAGAAGGTTAGAGATCATACCAGATTTTAGCTAGAATTCTGCCAGTCACACATTTGACTTCCCTATAGCATCATTTCACTGGCACATAAGACCTCACTAACTCCCCCTATTAACAGATGCACCACAGATGGCACCCAGGGAACCTGGTCTCATGGTCTTCTTTTATACCCCTCATTATAAGTGGCATTTTCTCAGCAATGTAACATATATGCGAGCCACCACCTATTGGTATCCTTGATTAAAGTGGTCTTCACTTAAGAACACCAGGAGAGAAGCAGAGTTAGAAGTGGCTGGAGGGCAAAGAGTAGATCTGGAGGCATGGAGAGGGGAATAGTTAAAGACCCACCCTACCACAAGTTATTAAATACTTGACAATATTTACAGCAGACCTCAATTAATTTGAATAGTGATAGCAACACTATAAAGAAAAACCATTTCAAAAGACTTTAGAACTCTGATCAATGAAATGATAAACCACCATTCCAGAGTACTGAAGGTGATTCATACTACCTGTCTTCCCCAAGAGAGGTGATAAACTTAAAATGTAATATGAGATAATATATTTTCGGACATGGCC
Source organism: Petaurus breviceps papuanus (assembly GCF_028583685.1). Taxonomy (NCBI): domain Eukaryota; kingdom Metazoa; phylum Chordata; class Mammalia; order Diprotodontia; family Petauridae; genus Petaurus; species Petaurus breviceps. The sequence continues at coordinate 9,830,951 of NW_027185655.1, read as the reverse complement.
AATCTAGGAATTTGCTTTTCTGGACCTATATGCCTCCTTGTCATCAGGGTTTTCTTTTTCTTTCTTTAAAAAAAAAATTGTTCAATATGGGGAAAGGATAGTGAGATGGAGAATTAATAAATCCTTGTTAAAAAAATGTCAGCCAATAAATATTTATTAAGCACCTACTATGTACCAGACACCATAAAAAAAAAAGGAAAAAGAGTTTCTACCTGCAAGGAGCTCACAATCTAATTTGTAAAGAATTTACCCTTTTATGACAGTATCTGAGCTGCGTGGGGAAGGATCATTATGCCTGAGAAAATGGAAAAGTCAGGGTTAGGTACATAGAGACTTACTCTTGCAATGGTCTGAGTCTCTGTAAAAGGAAAGTGAGCACTGTTCCACGCAGATGCTGTTCTGAAGGACATAGCCATCCATGCACTGCAGGCAGTCTGTACTCAGCGGACCCTGGCACGAATTGCAGCTCCAGTCACATTCTAAAAAGAAGAGACAAATCCAAATAGGATAGGCCACCTTCCTATATACATGAGACACAAGTGTTTAATACCCCCTGGAAATCACCTGCGGCTAGAGGTTTCAGCCACAGAGGGTAAAGTGAGGGCAACATAAAAGGTCTAAGAGAAATAAGGTCTTTTAAGAAGGCATGCCTTCTGGTAACTTGGATTCTTTTCTAAAGTTCAATGTTTCCTGATGATCCATTTGCCAAATCTTGCAGTTTCTCTTTCAACAACTTTCACATTCAACCCTTTCTCTCTACTTACAGAGCCCCCAACTTAGCCCAGTCCCTCGTCACCTCTCACCAGGACTGTTGCAAAGATTCCCCCAAATGTTTTTTTTTTCTGTTTCAGTTCTTCATCCTTCACATTGTTGCCAAAGCAATTTTCTTTAATCACATTTCATGTCACTCTCCCTTCTACAGCTAACCTGGCCTCCTTTCTTTTCCTCACATGTAGCACTCCTTTATATCTGCCTTTACATTGGCCATCCCTCATCCCTAGACTGCATTCTCCCTCCTTGCCTCCACCTCAAAGAGTCCTGCTGTCTTCCTTCAAGAAACACATCAAGCACCATCTTCTACATGAAGCCCTTCCTGATCATCTCAACTGTTCATGCCCTCCCTCCCAAACTCCTCATCTTTCATTGTTGTTCAGTCTGACTCTTCATGACCCCCATGGATCATACTGTTCATGGAGTTTTCTTGGAAACGATACTAGACTGGTTTGCCATTTCTCTCTCCATTGTCTTTAATTACTTTACATTTACTCTGTAGACACTTTTACACACACTTTTCTTCCCCACTCTCACATAAATTCCTTTAGAGTAGAGATTGTTTACTACAGACACAGTCTAGCACAACACCTGGGGGGTAGAAGGAGATTAATAAATGTTTGTTGATTGATCACTTGAACTCCAAATCCCAGGATCCCAAAAGATGTGGCCTGAGTTTATCTTTTACAGTGGGTGGTGAAGAGGGAAGACACATCCATAAAACAGCTAGCAAATAATTTACAAGGCAACGGATAAGGAAGTATTTTATCCTGTGAGTACTATTTTCATTAATGCGGTACAGCATTCTGCCCTGCCCAGCCCTTGTTCCAAATAGTGGAAATCACCCATCATGTACTTTTCCTTTTGTTCAGAATACAATATTTTTAAGCCCCCAAGAAGCCAGTAACCATGCAAGGCTGTACTCCAAAGTACAAAAGGCTGCTCCAAAGAAGATTTAGAATGTTAATCTCATTCATTTATTTGGTCGATCTAGACCTGGGGCCATAGCAGGAATGGGAGAGGGTGGGATTTAATCAGTTAAACAGACTCTTGGAAAAATCTGCCAGTTCAGTCACAAAACTATATACAAGGGAAAAGATGCGTGGTCATCTTGGCCTTTCACCACAAGCAGCCAGCCACCGGTGGGGAGGGAGAAAATGGAAAAGCTGCTTTCAATTGAAGGAAAGCAGACCTCCTAAGATGACAATGAAAGTAGACTGAGGGAGAATTATCACATAACTGTGAATGTTTAAAGTAAGCCAAATTTTTCCACCTGCCTAACACCCAAGCTGCAGCTCCTCTCCCAGAAGCAGGGGGGAAAAACAGGAAAGAAGGAATGAAGGACATTTTCAGGCCTGATCAGGAGGGCAAAATGATGATGGAGTATCTCATTCCTTATTTCCTTCATTCCTTCTAAAAGACAGAATAAAATCACAGAATTTGTGGAGATGATGGGGGAAATAGATAAAAAAAGAAAATGTTCTTTGATGGCAGAAGACCTCTCAGTAGTACCAGCATTTTCCAAGTATATGGAGGCACAAGAAAACTGCTTGCCCACTATGGGGATTTTAATCTTGTAGGCGTATTAGTGAGGGGCTATTTACAGCACTTAAATATAGACACACACACTTCAAAAACACCTTTGTTAGTAATGATGAAGCCTATTTCTTCTCACTGCTTAGTAGAATATTATATATGTTTGCAGAAGCAACCAGGGTATGACTTTGTTTTGGTTGGATATACTTATTACAAGGTTGGGCTTTTTTAAATGAGAGAATTGTGGTAAGAGAGGGAAATAGAGAAAAAGAATAAAAGAGATGCAAAAAAAATGAAAAGAATGTCAATGAAACATTAAAAAATACAAAGGAGAAAGCAGGAAAAATCAGAAGGGGACAAACAGGGCAGTGTTGGTACCACTATGTTAAATGAATATAATTTTTTTAAAGGCTCTATGTAACAGATATTCAACCATTTCAAATGGAATCTGCTTTTTCTGCTCTTCTCTGAACACAGAAAAGTTCATATTTATTCACGTTTGTCAAGTGAATAATTTTTAAAAAGAAAATTTTGGGGGAAAAACCCCTGTGTTACCTTTGCACGTGTTGGTGGACAGGTCAAGGTAGTACTGCTGGGCACAGCTCTCATACTGACATTCTCCAAAGAGAAGGACCTTGGCTGGGTCCCTACAAGAGGTGCATCTTGACTGGGAATCACAGGTCCTGCACTGGGCATCACATGCTGAGCAGACACAGGGGAAGAAACGACCAAATGATTATGACTAAAAGTATCACACACTAGTCTGCTTGGACAATGAGCTAAAGGGCTAACCCTAAAGATATGAAAAAACACACTGGAACTTTTCTTCTCAATGCTTTCATTCATAATATGCCCTTGGGTGAGACAAACAAGGGATGACACAGAAAGGGCGCTGGGATTGGAGTCAGAAACCTGGTTATGAGGCCCAGCTACACCAACGATGGCAGCTTTGTGACCTGGGGGAGCTTTCCAGGAGTCTCATTTCCCTCACCTGTAAAATGGGCTTGAATGATAAAAAAGAGAATTGCATAGATGAAAATTCTACATGGGAATTTAGTCCAGGATGGATGGGAAACTCTCAAGAAAGAAATTCTGAAGACACAAAAGGAAACAACTGCAGAGAGGAAGAAAATGGGGAGATGTCTGGGTAGTCCAATGAGGATGTACCAGGAACTCAATAATCACTTAAATTTTTTAAATATATGCATGGTAGGTGCACAGGTCTATAAAAATAGTGTCCAAAGTACTAAAGTTCCAAATAAAACAAAGCTGTTTACAAAAGCTAAGGACAACTAAAAAAGGTTTGGATTTGAGTTGTACTGGGGAAAAGAGGAGGCTCAAAGACAGAACAGGAACCATGCTCAAGATAATTGACAACACAGATAAGATAGGGCTATTCAATTCTATTTTGTTTCTGTTTTCTCTGCCAACAAGAATGACCTTCATTCTCACAAATAACAAAAGTAAATAAACAAATAACAAAACAACAAAATAACACAAATAACAAAAGCAAAATAGCTAATAGGAAATTGATAGCTAAGACAAATAAGGAGATAGTATGAAAGCACCTAGCTGTCTCTGAAGAATTCAAGTCCCCTGGCCCAGACAAACTAGATTCCTGGATACCAAGATGGTAAATGTGATTACTGAACCACTTCTGGTAATATCTGACAGACCATGGAAAACAGGAGAGAGGCACCACAGGATTGTAAAGGGCAAATGCTGCCCCAATGTTCAAAAAAAGGTTAGAGATGGTTGGTAGCATCTAGCTAGAGAAGAGGTAAGCTATTACATACATCCAGCATAGCTTCATCCAAACTAGGTCAGATAAGATTAATTCTATTTCCTTTTTTAACAGGATTACTAGGTGAAGGGAATTCTGAGATTATAGCAAAATATTTGGTAAATTATCAGATATTCTTGTGGAAAAGAGAAAGAGGAAAAAAGAGAGCGAAGGAGGGAAAGGGAGATGGAGGAAGAGAGAGAGAAAGGGGGAGAGGGAGGAGAGAGAGAGAAGGTGGGGTGGGTGGAGACTAGGTGATAAGAAAAACTGATGTTGACTGAATGCTTGGACTTAAGAAGTACTCATTAATGGATGGATGACAATTTAGCAAGAGATCTACTTAGTGGAGCACCCAAGTATCTCTCCTTGGTCCTGAACTGGTTAGTCTAATAGTGAGTTGGAGAGATTAATCAGTGGTATTCTCATCAAATTTGCAGATGACAAAAAGCTTAGAAGGAAGAATAACATCAGATAGCCAGAATCAGGATCCAAAAGGATCATGATGGGGTGGAGCATTTGGCTCAATAATAATATGAAATTCAATAGGGATGAATGCTATCTATACCTTATATTTGAGGTCAAAGAATCAACTTTTTTTTTCCCGCTTTTTGGATAGGGGAAGGTAGGGCAATTGGGATTAAGTGACTTGCCCAAGGTCACACAGCTAGTTTTGTGTTAAGTGTCTAAGGTCAGATTTGAACTCAGGTCCTCCTAGCTCCAGGGCTGGTGCTCTATTCACTGCGCCACCTAGCCACCCCTGAAGAATCAACTTTCAAAGTCCAAGATGAAATGGATCAAAAGCTCAACGTGCATGATCTGTGTAACATGACCTAATGAGACCTTTAGCTGCATTAAAAAAGGCCAAGTTTTCAGGAATAAGGAGGTGATAGTCCTGCTATACTCTGACCTTATCCGTCCATATCTGGAGTTTCATGGATATTTAGGAAGCAGACTGATAAGCTGGAGAGTATTCAAAAGAGGCAGCCCATGGTGTAGAGTCTTGAGTCTATGTAACAAAAGGAGTATGTGAAGGAACTGGGGATGTTTAGAACTGGAGAAGAGAAGGAGGGAGGCAGTAAGAAGGGAAGGGGTCAAAATAACTTTATGCAAGTCTTTGAAAAATTATCAGGCGACCGAGGCTTGGGAACAGTTGTGCTTGGTGCTGGAGGGCAGAAGTAGCAGCTATGGGTAACAGATGGAAAGAGATTTGGGCTTGATGTCAGAAGAATCTTTTCACCAATTAGAGTTGTCACAAAGTGGAATGGGCTGCCTTGAGAGGTGCGAAGTTCCCCTGTCTTCAAATGGAGGCTGGATGTCCACCTGATGGGTCTTGGGATATGTGTTAGAATAGATTTTTCCTAAGACATATAACAGTGAATTTGGTAAGTACTGAATAGTGTGGATAATGAACCACGTGAATTAGTCATATCATTTGAATTTGAGCTGTACATTTCCTTTCGGCTAACGATATTTTACACTGTCATAATTTTGATTAATGCAAATCGGAATGATGCTACTCCTTCAGGGGGATTCATTACTCAAGCTAATTGGGACCTGGATGTATATGATAAAAAAAAAAAGATGGTCTGGTCACATGGTGAGAGGGAGTGGTGACAAGTGGACAGCCTGAATCTCCCACTGGTACCCTATTAATGTCAGCAGAAATCAAGCAAAGTCTCCAGTATTTTGGGTGGACGCCATTGTAGCGAATTAAAGGAGTACGTGGGCATGAGCAGCACAGCACGGAGAGGCACAGATGGGCTGATGCCAGCAATATTGTTCAGTCATTTGGCAGGCATGTCTGACTTCCTGACCTCATCTGGGGTTTTCTTGACAAAGATGCCAGAGCAATTTACCCTTTCCTTTTGTGGCTCATTTTAAAAATGAGGAAACTGAGGCAAACAGAGTTAAGTGACTTACCCAGAGGTGTCTGAGGTCTGATTTGAACTCAGGAAGAAGAGTCTTCCTTATTCTGGGCCTTTATACACTATGGTACCACCTAGCTGCCCTGATGCCAACATTATTGAAGGGAAATTTTTAAAAAATCAAGTTAGGAGTATATTTGGAGATGGATACTGACAAAATGGATAGTGTCCAGATGAATTTGATCAAGAGAAAAAGGGCTCTGGAAATAATGTTAGAGGAGAAAAAGTTGAAGAATGAAGGACACTTAGTCTAAGAGAAATAAGAGTAAGGGGAAAGGGCCAGATGTCCTCCAATGCTTAGCAGAATGAAACAGAAGGAAGACTGGACTTGTTCTGTGGTGCACTTTATGACAATCTCTGAAAAAGAAGACCTGTAGACGTACTATGAAGGAGGGGAGAAGAGCTTCATGAGAACTGCACTCCCCATGGTGGGGGGTCATAAGGTGACAAATTTAGAGAAAGACAGGATTTAAGGGTTGTTGAGTTTGAACTCAATAACTCCATCATATTATAGACAGGGAAAATGAGGTCTAGAGAGCCAAAGCATCTAAAGCCAAACAGAGCATAAGCATTAGGAATAAGAACGGAAGCCGGCTCCTCTGAGTCTGAAACCAGAGCTTTTTCCAAAGCATCTTTAGCCTTGAAGCAAAGGCTGGATAACCGCCTGTCAGGGATGCTTTAGCAAGGATCTTGTATGCGGAGGAAATGGGCTGGTTGCCTTCTGGGGCCCAGGGCTCTGAAACACTCTTAGATTTACTTGTTTCTCAGTTCTCACCACAACTGTAATCAATAATTTTAGAAAGCATTGCATTAGTGAATTCCTAAAGAGTCCCAGACTGACAGAGCAAAGCATTGGGCTACTCTTCTTTTTAAAAATTCCCAATCAAAAGAATCTCTCAAAGGGAGGCTGCTTCTCAGTTCACATGTCCTTCAACGGGGAGGATAGAAGTGCCCCTCCGGTAATCAGGGATGAGTGATATCCCTGTAATGACAGCGAATTCATTATATTGGCTCAGCCAGTGACGGTCTCTACATGTCAGAATCACAAACTGGCATCAGAAATGATCAGTACAGTACAGACACAGTTCAATTTCCCAACCTAGGGCTGGACTTTTCCATCTCCTAAGAGGATGATGCTTAATTTTGAGCAAAGAACCCGAGATGGCAGATTATTCCATCTAAAAGGCACAGCTCTATTTATGTGAAAGCACTCCAAACACACTTGGCTTGTGCAGGGTTCACATTGGACATAAAAAGAAGCATCCCAGAGGAGAATGACTTTAATACAATGCATTTTTATCACCAAGTCAATATCAGGGACTCTATTTGTTCCCACAATGCCACTATTGGGAAGACATCCCCATCACTATTTCTCCACTAAGGCACCTTTGCTCATGTGTTGAACATTCAAGTACATTCATCTTTGCCTTACAAAACCTAAGAGTTCCCCAGCCTGCTTGAGATAATCAAATAGGCTGTGTTCCCAACCAGATCCTAGCAAACGGCCCATAGGATAGCACTCTAGCTCTGAGGTCAAGGATGAACAAAAACAAAGCCCTTTTCAACTTCTTTGCTTTCCCAAGGCAACACTGGCATCACGCTTGTTGCCATTATTTAATAAATAAAAATGGAATCGCTTTAAAAACAAACAAACAAACAGCATCTCTAAAGATGAAATGAGATGCCTGAAAAAGAACTTACTCGGGGTGGTTTGCTTGAGTCTTCCCTTTGTTCAGGTACAAAACTGCTCACACATCCAAGGGAGAACTAGATTTACCCTCCTGAGTTGTTCTTCTGATCTTTTATAAAATTCTATTTTAGGGTGGCTAGGTGGTGCAATGAATAGAGCACTGGCCCTGGAGTCAGGAGGACCTGAGTTCAAATCTGGCCTCAGACACTTAACACAAAAACTAGCCATGTGACCTTGGGCAAGTCACTTAACCCCAACTGCCCTCAAAAAAATAAATAAATAAATAAAATTCTATTTTATGAATATTATGTGTATGCAAATAAAATGTAAATTTACATTGGGAAATTAGAAAAAATTAACCCTCCACTGAACTCTTCCTCTGGTGTCTTTTTTTATCATGGAGGTGGGTGGTCTGGCTTCTCAAAGTCTATGCCAGTGGAGACCGAGTTTCTAGAGGCCCTTACAATCTGGAGAGCCATCGAGTACAAGTCCAATAAGAAAATCTGTAAGTAGCAGTTGTTGGAAGATCAGCCTAACTCAGTTTGAAGGAGGTCATCACCAGGTCACAAAGAGGTGAATTCTTCATCCATAGAAACTCCCAAAAAGCATCTCCCAAGGCATAGAGGGGATGCAATCAGCAATGGCAGAAGGAATGCCCACAACAAGAAAGACCAATGGGATGGAGTAAGTATATAGCTATGTGGGGAGGTCACTGGAGAGATGGAAATATGCAAGGAAGAAGAAAGAAATACCCATCCTAGAGCCATCCCCCCCCCCAACATCCAATGTACTGGACAAGAAGGAAAACAACAGAGAGCTGAGCAGGAGAAAACATACGTTGGCAGGTATTGCTTTCATCAAGATAGTGCCCTGGAAAACAGGCGCTAGTACACAGGCCACTGTGAGACAACACAAAGCTGGCATCACAAGAGGAGCAGGAGAAGGGACCGGGGCCACGGCAGGTTTTGCAGGATAAGTGACACCCTGAAAAAAAGAAAAATAGATGTTATCTTTGAGGTCAAACTCTCCAAGGACCAAGCCCGCGGGATGACCTCACAGGTCTGACCCCAGGAGCCCCACATCATGCTTCACTCCTCTTCTCCCTCCTCGCTGGGTAGAAGAAGGTCCAGAGAGGCTCACATCCCCGGAAGATATCCCAGGCACCTTTGCAGGCATCTCCACTTTAGGGATCCAGAGGCTACTCACGCTCACAAGCTCCATTCTCCGCATAGTATCCAGTGGGACAACGAGAAACACAGTGGTCCCCCAGCAGCAAGTGGCGGGCATTCTGACAGCTGAGGCAGATGCTGCCAGTGTTGTGGAGGTCAGCTACGCATTGTTGGCACAGGGGGTGGCAGTCTGGAAAGCAAAAAATAATAAGAATGAATGATAACAACTGTAACTATGTTACACAGAAGTCTCAGGTGGAGATTCTGTGGAGTGGAAAGGGCATGGGATTTGGAGCACCTGGGTTTGAACCTCAGCCCCACCACTTACTACTTGTGTGATCTTGAGGAGTTCATTTTACCTCTCTGCCTCATTTTCCCTACCTGTAAAAATATGGAAAAGATGAAAGGAGAGGGGACTGTGCACTGTGCTGACTTTATATACCTTATGATTTTATAAATATCACATTTGATCCTCACATGGGGTCATTTATTGATTAGATAGGAAGTAGATGCTATTAGGATCCTGTAATGGGAATGCAAATTTAAAGATCTTCCCTGCCCCTAGGCTAAAGTGCACCTGGAGCCTGGGGTGGGAGGCTTGTTTTTCAGTAGATACTTCTTGATTGGGCAGTGAGTCAATAAGGTTGTTACATTCTCTGAGCCAGGAGAAGGCTATATAAGCCTTGAAGTGTAGCTTTGTTTTGGGGCTCACTTTGAGAAGTGTTCTGTGATTTGATCAGATGAGACTCTGGGAAGCCGTTGTTGAGAGCCCCCCGGCTTTGAAAAACCCAGATGTTGATTTGGTTTGGATGTAATGGTTGGACAGTTTGGAAACTGTATACTTATCTGTTTCTCTGTCTTGATAATTCTGTCTGTATATTCTGAAGTTCGGGGTGCTGACCTTTTTCCCCTGAACAAGGTAAACCATACATATTTGACTGATTAAAGTAAGCTTGTTAACCCATTTTGAGTTGCTTTCCTTTATCAAAGCATATCTAAGAACCTGTGTTGGCAGACACCCTGGGGACGCTGGGGTGCTTGCTGCTGCAGATCCCCATTTTACAGCCAAGGAAACTGAGGCAGGCCCAGGTTAAATGACTTTCCTAGGACCACACAGTGTGTGTCTGAGGTTATATTTGTCCTCAGATCTTCCTGACTCCAGATCCAGCATCCTATTCATTATAGAACTTAAATGGTCCCTTTCTGATATAAAACCATTCCCCTTTTGCATGCCTATGATCGTGTGACCCATATTTTCCCAAGAAAAAGGGTTTTCAACTATCAACATTCTTTCTTAGAGAGTAGAAAAGTAGCTCAAGCTGTTTTCCTTTACCTCCTACGTATGAAACATCTGGAAGTTGCACCAATTGTGGGTCTGAACAACTCATACATAACTGGGCCCTAGCCCCAGGCCAATATTTTTTTTTTCTGGTAGCTTTGTTGAATGGCCTTCACCTAGAGGAGCAGAAGCAAGAGTGATACAGGCCTGCTTAAGACAGAGAGCAGGTCCTCAGTTAAAGACAGAGGGGAAAAAAAGAATCGTGGTACCACTTAGAAAGAAGAAAAGCAATAGCAAAAGGAATTGGGGTTCATCCTGGAAACCCCAAAAGGCTGGGGTAATTTCAATGACCAAGCCCAGGGAAAAAGACATGAAAAAGGGCTTCTCCTCTCCTTCTTTGGGAGAAAGGGGGGCAATCACTGTGCAATATCCAATATATCATCAGACATGGCGGACGACTTGGTTAGGTTTGCTGAACCTCTTTCTTTTTTATTCTTTGTAACAAGGGTTGACTCTCAGGGTAGTGAAGGGAAATATAAAATGAGAAGCAAAGAGGCCATAAAAATAGAAGATATGAATAAAAAAGGCCAAACCAGTAAGAGCAGCACCTTAAAGACCCAGAGAGCACCCACCATGGCACCCACCATCACTCTGTGAAGTGATGCTGTGTTCTCCATAGTAGACACTCTGAGGCTCTACCCTTCCCACAAGGCTGGGCAGCCCATAGTCTGAAGTCTTTGGATGTAATATCCTTGGTTAACTTTGGTAAATAGAAAGTTGGAGACTTTGGATACAGTGGAGGAAAGGTGAGAAAACACATCTTCCTCCCTTCTTTACAGAAGCAGAGTACTAGAAATGTGCAAAACTTCATATATCATTACATTTGGTCATTTTTGCTAAGTAAATTTCTTTAAATTTTTCTTTTTTGTTACAAAGGATGGGACACTGGGTGGGTAGAGGGGGTATTTGGACATGAAGGTGATGAAAAACCATGAGATATCTATGAACTTTTTTTTTTTAAACAGAGGCAAAGTCCCATGAAAGTAAATATCATTAAAAAAAAAAAAAAAACATCAGTGTAGGAAAGCTTTCTCCATGTCCCAGCAGGCACTGTCCCCTGCCCCACCACAAATAATGTCCTATTGATCTGGTTATAATTAATTCTGTTAGACAAAGAAAGACCTCTGTACAGCAAAGAACCCTCTGCTCCTTTCCTACACAACAATCATTTTCTATAATGGAAAAAATAATTATTACAGGCTGTTTTTATTGTAGCTGTACTTCTGTCTTGTCTTAAAGTAGTGATTACCTGCAACCCATCTCAGGCTTTCACATGACAAACACCTTAAACCCAGGAAGCATCCATCCAAACAAGGTCTAAACATTAGGAGGAAGGAGGATTCTGAGTATTTCTTTTTTCCCTTATGGATTCAAAACACTGATGTGCTAATTCACCTAAGAGAACCTCATCTTTAATTCTATCACCATCTCCAATTCTCGTAGACTGAAAATGTAATTTCTAACAATACTCTCCTTGTTTTAAAATTCCATTGCAACAAGACATTTCATAAGGCCCTCTAAGATGACTGTAATGGGATTTTACTTAACCAAACATCTATTACCTGCTGTCCTCATTCCTGAGCCATAAAAAACATTATCTCAGTAACTGATCCCTTTTTTCTCTGAAGGATTCAAAGTCCCCTTTCCCACAGGAGAGAAGTTTCCAGGTTTTCTGCCAATCCAGAAGAATATTCAAGACTGTCCATCTCAGAATCATTAAGACAGACTCATAAACTTGTTTTTCAACAGCACACACAAAAAAAAAAAACTAATGACTCCTGGCCTTCCTCTGAACTTGGAGAGTTTAAGAAGATTTTACGAGTAGTCGGCCTCTAGGAACAATGAAGGATATCCTGTGAATCAAATTAATCCTCATTATAGTAATTCAGCAAATTATACGGGGAAACAATAATGAGACTGTGTTCTATCTGGCTCACTGTCAATTTTTAAAAAAAAGGTCTTGCTCTTTTCTGCCTGTTTCCATCACGGCATAAGTGTGAATGTGAGGTATCTGTACAAACGTCAATTAAACTGTTTACATACCAGTTAATGAAATGAAGGAGCCTGGTGTTTTACTACCAGAAGCCTTTAAATTGTGAATAAATATGGAGCCCTGAAAAGACAGAAACTCTTCCATTTTGAGGATTTGAGATGAATTTTTCTGAATATTCTCTGTCTCCTGTTCCCTAAGGACATGCCCTTTTAGGTAAGAGGTGGATTAGAAGATGTAAGAAGCCCATCAGTACCTAATTGGGGCTTTTCCATGATATAATCAGAATTGAAAGAATAATGAAAGGGTGGGGGGCTTTCTGGAGAGAAAATGGTCACTAGGAAACATCGTGAGTTGGAAACAAACATTTATGGATTTGTCCAGTTTTGGGATCCCTAGAAATTATCTACCATTTATAGGGACAATGTCTTCCATTAATGAAAAATAGACTATACCATAGGGATATTATGTAATTTTAAACTAAAGATAGTCATTTAGTTGAGATGTTGGCACAGAGCTGCCTAAAATCAGTGGGACTGGAATTCAGTATAGTCCAAAGTCACAAGACCCTATCTCCTATGATTCTGTGATTTCCTATGCATGCCACCAAGTAAAGCATGGCATATAGATCAGAGTAAAGAGAGAGACTTATTGAAGACATGATCAATGTGGGGCATCCCCAAAATTCCAAACCACCCCACAGAAGCTGCTTCAGGAGAAGATTTCATCTCCTCAAGTACAGTACCTTACTCACTTTCTCATCCAACCACTATTTACCCATTCTTTGAAATGGGAAAATATATCAATCATTTGGTTGCCTGAGCATACTCAAGAAAAAGGAAAAGGTAGTGGTTCACAGGTCAACCTGTTCATTCAAACCTATGCCTCCCAAGGTCATAGTATACAATAAGCTCTCAAATAAAAAAAAAAAAAGACTGTTTAAAGAGAAGTATGCAAATTATGGTCTCTTGGTGTCTCCAACATAAGTTTTGTTCCATTGGTAGAGAGGTATCCAACCAATTCATCCAGCCCTTGTTTTTAGTGATAACAGCTTTTTGTTAAGTATAGTTCAGGTAGGAAAGTCAAAGAAGAAGAATGCGCTAAATCAAAAAGTAGGCCTGGTGAAAGGGGGTTCATCCACCAGAGGAACTGAGGAGATAAAAGAGTAGTATTTTCTGGAAGATCTGAACAGTGTCCATTGAAGGCTTCAGTTGATCTGGTCCAGTCTGGGTGAAATACTGCAGCATGGAGTTCTGAAAACTCATCACCAAACTAGGCAGGTGAGTAAATTTCACAGACCTGGGTAGTGATTGGAAATATGAGAAGCTGGCGAATTCTTTTTTGACTCAGGTAAGCTTAGAGTAGAATTCTTGGTCATCAGCTTCTAAGTGAAGGAACATGCCCAGATGCAGAGTGGACTGTGGTGGCAGGGGAGGGGGGCAAGGGGGGACTACCAATAAGAAAACTCCCTAGAGGTTTCTTCCATCTTTGTCCTAAGGCATCTGCGTTAGGTTTTGCTTCACTAAAAAAGAAACATAGTAAATGCCTAAACTTAAAACAATACCTTTTTTCATACTGATGGACCCAAAAGTCAACTTCTCTTTGTAGGAATGAATTTCTTGTTACATCTCAAACTAAGTAACAATGTGAAACTAGGGTAAAGGCTGGTTGCACCTTGTTGCTGGGGAAGGAGGAGGTCCCCTCCACATTCCAACAGCCTGCTGCCATGGCTGTGACCCCATCTGGTTCCAGGTTGCCATTTACAGAGTCCTGTTGCTGGTAAAAATTAAAGAAGATAGCCTATCTCTGTTAGATGAGTCTCAGTCTCTCTGTGTATACACACACACACACACACACACACACACACACACACACACACACGCGCACGCACACACGGTTATTAGGCTAAATTCCCTGTTTCTAATGTTTGGGGAATTTTAAAACTCCTTATTTTATTTAGTACCAAAATACTCTCTGCAGCAGGAGGGATAAGACTGACATTTGGGTTATAACTCTAAACCCCAAACCTAAAAATTAATTTGCCCAAGGTGCAAGAATTCCTGGTAACAACTCTAACATACAGGAGAAGAACTAATCAATAAATAGGCATTCTTCCGAATGCCTGGTGCATCCCAGACACCGTGCTAAGTGCTAGGAATAGAGGGAATGAAACAACTTATCCTCTTGATTCGAATGGCATAGATATCAACTGTGTATATATAATATAAATAAAGTGTCCCCAAAGTCTTAGGGCAGTTTTAAGCTGCAATAGCTTGAAATGGCCCTAAGACTTTGGAGGCATCATATATGATGCTAATCCACACAAAGTCATTAAATACAAGTTTAAGGGAGAGGACACTAGCCGTTGGAGAAGATCAAGAACGGTCAAATGCAAAAAATGGTGCTTCAGCCATTATTGCCCTAAAGGAAGACAGGGGTCCTCTGAAGCAGATGTAAGGAAAGGGTGCATCCCAAGCATGGTGGACAGCCAGGGTATAGGCTCAAAACCAAGAGATGAAGCACCATGTGGAAGGCACAGGGAGAAGGCCAGTTTGGCTGGACTGTGGTGTGGGAAGCAGACTTATGTCCAGCAAGGCTGGAAATATAGGCTGGGGTCAGGCTATCTAGAACTTTTAAAGCTAAGCAGAGGAGTTAATAGATAGATATCCTGGAATATCCTAGAAACAACAGAAAGGTAGTAAATTGACTCAGTAGGGGAAGCATCATGGTGACAGCTTTGCTTAAGAAAAATTACTCTGGTAGTAGCAGTGCATAGGACAGACTGCAAGGAAAGAAACTTGAGTTGGTGTAATGTAATGCCAAGGAAAGGCAACTTCCCAAGGTTCAAAATACCAGCATAGGCGCTCTCCATTTTATTCAGTGACCAACCAAGAACAGAGAAGATCAAAACATGACATCATTCCAAATACAGCATTTACTAAGTGTGATTAAATAATCTCCAAGTACCACCCCACCCCAGGACATTACATTCATTCAATCAATTACAAAGTCCCTGTTCTAAATAATACTCCACCCCTAGGCTATACCTTCATTTAGTCCACCACAAAGCCCCTCTTCTCAAATGGAGATTAGTTTCCAAACATAAGTAAAGTACATTCATTTGTTAAACCACAGAGCACAAAAAGGTCAAAAGTTCCCCACCCCAGGATCACAATTGAATCTACCCCAGAGTTACATCAAGTTTAAGCACAGCACTTAATACCCAAATGGAGGTCTTTTCTTCATCTTGACATGAGGCAAGTTCTAAGCAATCTTTGTTCCTGGGGAGACAAGGCTTAGCAAGGCCACAAGATACATTGCCAGTCTCTTCATTAATTCATCCTCTGTCTGTAGAACAGTCCTAGAACCCCTGAAAACATTAGCAAAACCCTTTCCCAGGATTTCTGTAAACATACAACAAGAAAATCCTTCTTCAGGGCTTCTGAACAAACAGAAAGGCTCCCAGACCCCTGCAACAACAGCACTGTCCTTCACCAGTGGACAGTATTCATTCTGTCTGCAGGACAGTCTCCAGACCCCTGCAACAACAGCACTGTCCTTCACCAGTGGACAGTAGTCACTCTCTGTCTGCAGGACAGTCTCAGGGCTTCTTAACCAAAAGCCAGGTTCCAGGACTTCTTCAACAAAAGGACTGTCTTTCACCAGTGGACAAATCTGGCAAAACAACATCAAAACAGACAGACAAAGTACCAGCAAAACAGCCATGTCTCCTCAGTCCTTGGCAGCTCAGGGGGCAGGTCCCAAAAGTCCAGGGCAATTCAAAGTGGCCCCTAGCAATTCTCTCAGTCTCTCTCTGCCTCCACGAGGTGCTGCTTCCAAAAAGTTCTTCTGCCTCTCTCTTGTCTCTCCAAATCTATGTCACCAGCTCCTCCCAGTTCAGGACTTTCTTTTCACATCAACAAGTCCATCCCACAATCAATTTGAAAACCAAGCCAATACAGGGGAATCTTTATGTTCCATTACTATCACAGTTGGGGAGACATTAAGAAGTCACTGTAAAATTTCAGGTGAGAGGTGATGAGGGCCTGAACCAAGGCTCTGTGAGTAGAGAGAAGGGCATCAGATGAGAGAAACACAAATGTAGAAATGACAAGATTTGGCAACCAGTTGGATATCTGGGGTTAGGAGTTATGGATGAGGCAAAGTTTATGCAGCCGAGAGACTAGAAGAATTGTGGTTCTTCCAACAGGAACAGTGAAGTGAGGAAGGAGAAAGGTTCTGGGGTGGGAGGGATGAGTTCAATTCTAGACACATTGAGCTTGAGATACTTCTGGATATCTGGTTTGAAACGTCCAATTAGCAATTGGTGATGCAGGACTGAAATCCGTGGGTGACTGTGACTGAATATATCTCTCTATCTAAGTCGATAGCTTTGGCTGTTGCAGCTGAAGATAATGGATCTAAAAGCATCCTCCATCTCCAATCAAATGTTATTTATACTATTCAACAAGAGTTAAGTGATCAGAAAAGTCCACTGGAAATCCAACCTCCATTTATTATTCTTCGGTTGTCATACCAATCATTTCTATCACCAGCAAAAGCTTGATCATGAATACCAGGAAACAAAATGAAGGAATGACTTATCTAATCTAGAATGATACACACTCAAGCCACAGTCATATGCTTTGCTATAGCCAGAAGGTGACCCTGACTTCTCAGAGGCTTTGCCAGAGGGGTTTAGGCTCAAGTATATCCTACCAGGTAGAAAAGGCTCCCAGTTGAGTCCAGTTAAGTATATAGAAGTTGACCAAGACTGGACACCTTATGATAATTTTTTTGTCACATAAATTCACAAAAACATCAACCAAGAAGCTGTGAGTGATCAGAAGTAGGAAGGGAGGCAGAAAACTAGGAAAAGAATAAAATATGCAACTGTACAAGTGCCAATTTCAAAAGTTGAGTAAATGAACTCCAGATTTCTACTTTCTTAGGTAGATTCTGGATAATTTTCTATACTTTGCACTTTGAGTGATGTTAAATGTGTTTGTTCTAATGTTTAAGAAAAAAATAAAAGAGAGAATACATTTTTAACAGACCATCATAGATTATCTTGAAAGGGCAGAGATTTGTAGGCATAGGTAAATAAATGTGTCCACTAGCTAACAGGCACCATGAATTAGCCTATAAACAAATGCATAAATAAATTATCGGGGGTATCATGAATTATGACATAAGATTTGGGTTAGACACACTTCTCACTTGTAAGCTAGCCAAACAATTCTTTTTGTTTCCCAAATACACAAAACGTAAGTACCTGATAAAAGTTTAAATAGGCTAAAAAATAATATCTGAGCTCAACAGCAGCAATATCCAACAATATAAAATGCTACAGCTGATGAGGAAAGGGCATGTGGTCACACCAAGACAATTCCTTCTTTGAGTCACCAATGCTTGGCTTCAAAGATCAGAATGGATGGATGAAACCTTGCTTGGGTCTAAATGCTTTCTTCTATGCTTTTTTGACACTGAATCAAGAAATCTCAAAGATGTTGGTGTAAAGGTGTAATGTCACTGCAGGGCCCTAGGTATTTGTTTTTAAGGGGTAATAATTCCATAACTGACAAATGATAAACTGCTTAGACAAGTTTAGGCACACAGTAATATATTACATTGATGGTTTGATAGTAGATTAGGTTTCTAAAGCAGTTAAAATGGATGTTTTCAGGTTATAGAGGTAATTTACATAGGTTTCTGGTTCTCATCAAAGCATCCCCCATCCCTACTACAGAATGTAAACTCCTTGAGGGCAGGAAGAATTTCATTTTTTGTCTTTGTCTGCCTAGCACCCAGCATAAAACAGACACATAATAAAAGCTTGCTGATTACTTGATAAGGAAAAGTTTTCTCGCCCAACTGACTGGTCCAAACACAGGACAATTAAACTGTATGGTCTGACTAGTGGATATGTCTCTAAAAAAAAACACTAAGTGAATAAAATCAAAGTAGGGGTGCCCCTAAAGTCTGGACTCGGGCAGAGTCAAGACGGCGGAGTAGAAACAGGACTTCTGCGTGGCTCCTGCTCCCACCTCTTCCAACTCATGTAAAAGGTGACTCTGAACAAACTTTAGAGCTACAGAACCCACAAAATGACTCAGAGAAGCTAACCTCCTGCTGAGGACAGACCAGCAGGCTGACAGGAAGCAACCAGTGCAGCGCTCTGGGAGCCAACCCCAGCCCCTAGAGCCAGAGGTTTTAGCCTCAGGGCAGCCACAACCAGCAGCTGGCAGGAGGGACTTCAGATCACCAGCAGCTGTGGTGGTTTCCAGAAATATCAACACATAGATGCTAAGGTCAAAGTGAGAGGTCAGTGCAGTGTTGACTTTGTGAACCTGGAGTTCAGGAGTACAGTCAGGCCTTTACCCCCTGGAGGGAGAAGTGGCTGAGGTGTGGTGGCCCTGCAGCCGCAGACACATGGCTGCTTCATAGCTCCTGGCCTAAAGATTGCAGGTGTCCCAAGCCAACAGTCTGAGGGGTAATCATTCTTGCTTTAACCTGCTTGGATCTGGATTGTGGTCTAGGGTGGAGGTCCTGGGGTATATGATCAGTTTGCCAGAGCATGTGGAGGCTTCAAAAAAGGCACCCAACTAATAGCTCCAGGAGCTGACAAAACCCCAGCAATTGGGACAAAGCTCCCCCCTCTGGTAGCAGAGTCCTACTGTGACAAAAAGCTCAAAAGTCAAGTAATTGAGTGGCAACATGAGCAAATGAGGGAAGCAAGGCAAGCACAGTGGTCTGACTCTGGATTCTGGGGACAAAAAGGATTGGGGCATGGAACAGGAGGAAGACAATGAAGTCAGAACTCCTGGACCAAAAGCTTCCAAGAAAAGAATAAGCTGCTTACGGGCCACAGAGGAACTTAATAAGGATTCTGAAAATCAAATAAGAGAAGTGGAGGAAAAATTGGGAAGAGAAATGAGAATGATGCAAGAAAATTATAAAATGAGAGTCAACAACCTGACTGAAGAAAGTAACACCTTAAAAATAGACTAACTCAAATGGCAAAAGAGGCTCAAAAAGCCAATGAGGAGAAGAATGCCTTAAAAAGCTGAATTTTCCAGATGGAAAAAGAATCTCAAAAGCTCACTGAAGAGAATCATTCCTTCAGAATTAGGTTGGAGCAAGTGGAAGCTAATGACTTTATGAGAAATCAAGATGCTGTTAAACAGATCCAAACAGATGAAAGAATAGAAGGCAATGTGAAATATCTCATGGGAAAAACCACTGACCTGGAAAATAGATCCAGGAGAGATAATTTAAAAAGTATTGGACTACCTGAAAGTCATGATCAAAAAAAAGAACCTAGAAATCATCCTTCAAGAAATTCTTTTTTTTTTTTTAAAGCAATCAGGGTTAAGTAACTTGCTCAAGGTTACACGGCCAGTTATTTCTGGGTGTGGTGCTGAGTATCTGAGCCCAGATTTGATCCAGGTCATCTCGACACTGGAGCCAGTGCTCTTACTTGCTGAGCCACCTGGCCGCCCCTAAGCAATTGGGGTTAAGTAACTTGCTCAAGGTTACACGGCGAGGTGTTTCTGGGTGGGTGCTAAGTGTCTGAGCCCGGGATTCGATCTCCGGGTCTTCTCAACACTGGAGCCAGTGCGCTTACTCGCTGTGCTACCTGGCCGCCCCACTTCAAGAAATTCTTAAGGAAAATTTCCCTATTGTTTTAGAACCAGAGGGCAAAATAGAAGTTGAAAGAATCCACCAATCACCTCCTGAAAAAGATCCCAAAAAGAAAACTCCTAGGAATATTATAGCCAGGTTCTGGAGCTCCCAGATCAATGAGAAAATATTACAAGCAGCCAGGAAGAAACAATTTGAATACTGTGGAAACACAATCCAGGATAACACAGGATCTGGCAGCTTCTACACTGAGGGATCGAAGGGCTTGGAATACGATATTGTAGAGGTCAAAGTAGCTAGGATTAAAACCAAGAATCACCTACCCAGCAAAACTGAGTATCATGTTTCAGGGGAAAATATGGTCATTCAATGGAATAGAGGACTTTCAAGCATTCTTGATGAAAAAACCAGAGTTGAATAGAAAATCTGACATTCAGATACAAGAAGCAAGAGAAGCCTGAGAAGGTAAACAGGGAAAAGAAATCATAAGGAACTTATCAAAGTTGAACTACTTACATTCCTACATGGAAAAACAATAATTGTAACTTATGAAACTTTTCTCACTATGAGAATAGTTGAAGGGAACAGAAATGTGTATATGTATGTGTGCATATGTATGTGTGTATATATATGTCTACATAGGAGGGTATGTGAATGAATACATATGTGAATGTGTGTATATATGTGTACAGGTATACATAGACAGAGGGTACAGGACCAGTTGAATAAGAAGGGATGATACCTAAAAGGTGAAATTAAGAGGTGATAAAGGAATAAAATGAGAGGAGATGGGGAGAGATAGAATGGGGTAAATTATCTCATATAGAAGAGGCAAGGGTGGGGCGGCCAGGTAGCACAGCAAGTAAGAGCACTGGCCCCAGTGTCGGGATGACCTGGGGATCGAATCCCAGGCTCAAACACTTAGCACCCACCCAGAAACACCTGGCTGTGTAACCTAGAGCAAATTACTTAACCCCAATTGCTTAAAAAAAAAAAAGAAGAAGAAGAAGAGGCAAGGGAAAACTGTTACAATGGAGGGGAAGAACAGGAGGTCAAAAGTGAATGAGACAACCTTATTCTCAATGAATTTGGCTTAGGGAGGGAATGACATACACACTAAACAGGGTATCTCACCCTACAGGAGAATAGGAGGGAAGGGGGGATAATGGAAGGGATGGCAGGCTGGGGGGGAGGGAAGTTGGAAGCACCCATTTTTGAAAAGGGATATGAACAAAGTAGAGATTATAACAAGTGGGGGGATGGGATAGGATGGAGGGAAATATAGTCAGTTTTTCACAATATATCCACTATGGAAATATTTTACATAGCTACACATGTACAACCTATACTGAATTGTTTACCTTCCCAGTAAGGGTGGGTGATGAGGGAGGTAGGGAAAGAATCTGGAATTCAAAGTTTTAAAATCAAATATTGAAATATATATTATTATTATTATTTTACATGTAACTGGGAAATAAAATATACAGGCACTGGGGAATAGAGATCCACCATGCCCTACTGGAAAGTCAGAGGTGGGATGGGGGAAGATATAGGAGAGAGCACATTGGGGGAGGGGATATTCAGTGGGATTGCTGTTTTGAGTTGGTGGGTAGGGGAAAAATGGGGAGAAAATTTGTAACTCAAAATCTTGTAGAAATGAATCATGTAAACTAAAAAATAAAAAAAATAAACTACAAAAAATCATATTAAAAAATAAAGTCTGGACACATAGGAAATCTCATTAACTATGCATGTTTTTAAGAAATGAAATGAATGAAATTTTCCACAACTTTTTATTTCATTAGCATAAATGAGATTTCATAGGAAGACATAGGAGACACATAGGAAATCTCATTAATTAATTAAATTAAATAAATTTCATTTATATGGAAAATAGTCCCTCATAGCTAATGAAAGCTTTTATTCCATATGTAATTGTCATGACCAAAATTTATGCTATATATGTATGTATATCATGTATCATGTATATATTATATAATATATATGTTATGCATATCAGATCCGACATCTGTTTCACAAAGGTCATCTGATCCTATATGTCTTTGTGAAGTGGGAATGAAAAAATGACTACTGATGGGATGCAAAAAGGGGGAAGGGGCTCTCCCTCTTCAACCAGGTAGCACAATGGTTAGACTGCTGGACCTAGAGGCAGGAAGTCCTGCAAACAAATACAACCTTAGCTATTTCCCAGCTGTGTGACCCTAGACAAGTCACTTAACCTCTGGTTGCCTGCCTCAGGTTCCCCAGATATAAAATGGAGATAATAATCTCCCAGGGCACTTGTGAGGCTCAAATATGGTCCTGTTTGCAAAGTAATAAATGCTTGTCCCCTTCCCCTTTCCTTCTTGACTGATAACTTTGGGCTGGTACACTCCTATTCAAAATTATTCTCATCCCAATTTATACTTTTTTTTTTGTCTTTGTATTTCCATTTCTTAAATGCATGCTGACTGACTGTCTATGTAACATATGATCAACAGTTGGGCACAAAGTTGGTATAGTGATTCCCAACCAATCTGGTATTACCTGCCAGTGAGCTGCAAAAATTTTATGGATACCAGAAGTAGGAAAAGGGCATCATAGGCAGGCTGGCACCATCATAACCATTCCTGCCCATGAATCCTGTTCTCTATCTTCTCATAAATCTGGAGCCCAGCTCCAGGTTCACCATGAGCACCCACATTGGCAGCGACTTCCACTACAGCCAGTCACAGTCAACAAATATTTATTAAGTTCCCGCCATTGGCCACCACGACTGCAAAAGCCCATGTTTCTCAGTAATTTACTACATCCTGCAGGTATGTCCCAACACACTGAGAAATCTACATGCGTGCCACAGAAAGGCTGACTGTGAAATCCTGTCATCCTGAGAGCACACTCAGCAGTTTCTTTTTTGCATGAAAATGCTATTAGGAGGCAGCTCAGCTTGGAGTCATAATTTAAGCATAAAAGATTTTAGACCAGAAAGGAGCTTTCAAGATCTCGTCTCACTGCTATTTTATAGATGAGGAAATAGAAAGCAGAGAGGTCCAGTAACTCCCGCGGCCTCCTGGGGAAGAAGAGAATCAAGACTGACGGCCAGAGCCTTTGGCTCCAATCCAGACACCAAGCCACTTGCTAGCTACAGGCCCTTGGGTATCCTGATTAAACTTTCTAAAGTTTGGTTTCCTTATCTGCAAAATGCGAATTGCAATCCTTATCCTATCTACCTCAGGATTATGGCAAATGTAATTCTTTAGAGATACTGAAGTTAGATATAATTGTGGACTTTGCTGTTGCCTGTTGTTCAGTGAAGGGGACTGCAGATGTGGAAAGTCCTTCATCAATGTCAATTGGTAACCTGTCTGCAAGTGACTGGGTATCAGATCATGTATTTGGAAGGGGAAGGGTCCTTAAGCAGAAACAGGCTGGAGCCAGTTCAAACTGGCTGGAGAGCCAATTATTCAGTTTTCAATGTGAGTTTCTACATGTCAGAAATCAGCAAAGCCTACAGACTTTAAGACTAGGGCTTGATTTATTGTTTTATGGACTGTCTAGACTTAGTAAAGTATTAGTAATGCCGATTAAACTTAAAAGTATTTGGGTATGCTTGTTCTATAAAAGTCACACACAAGAGAAATATGCAAATTCTTTTCTTTAAAAAATGCCCTATTTTAAATTAAGGTCACATATTACTTTTTTTTTTTAATTCAGAAAGAAAGGGATGCTTTGAAACACTCAGGCAGTCTTCAGTAGAAAGAAGCATCTCTGAAATAAAAATATAAACCAGAGAAGCAGAGCTGAGACCATCAATGAAGGCACCAGAGAGAGGATAGGAATGCAAATCATCCTTCAAACGATAGAAAGGAGGGTGACAATCAGAGGAACAAAACTAAGAAAACTGACGAGGGGGGCAGGAAAGACCACAAGGAAGAGAACATTGGGGAGGAAAACAGAACAGAAGAAAAAAACCAGTGTGGAAGGAGACGGAAAAACCTGAAGGAAAGAAGAGAAATTACAAAGGCAATGGCTAATTAAATGGGAAGTAAAAAAGAAAGAGAGGAGGAAAACGGATAAGAACAGAGTCAACAGAAAGAAATAGCATCATCATGGCATCATTATTACGGGGCACTGCACTGGAGAGCGTCGCGTGAGAGACAAAGAACTTGAGTCTCCTGTTTCTAACCGTGAATTACATCTATATGATCTGCAGTTCGAGTCCATGTGACATATGCATGGCTCAGGTTCCTTTCAGTCCCAAATCTAAAGGCACTTGGTATTTCTGATAACAAGCTTGCATTTGCAAAACAGGAATTAGCTCCTCTTAAACACACACACACACACACACACACATGCATAGCCCCTTTCCAGGATTTCTTATTAAGAGATTCTATTTGTGAGTGTTTGGAAAAACACTATGTAAACTATATGTGTACAAGGTAATATTAGTAACATGTTAATATTATCAACAATAATACACAAAATTTAACTAGAAATACAGGCAGATTGCAGACAAATCAATAGACAGATACAGATGGATGGATGCATGGATAGAGAGGTGATAAATGGATAGATAGATCAATAATAGATGATGGGTGCATTGATAGATGGATGGATACATGATAGATAGATGGATAGATATATACGGTGGATGGATAGATGGATAAATAGATAAGACAGTTTGGAGGGAAAGACAATGGGTTTGGTTGAGACAGGTTAAGTTTAAGATATTTCCAGAATAGCCAGTATGAAATGTCAAATAGGCAATTAATTGGCAATGCAGGACTAAAGTTTAGGAGAGAGAATGAAGGTAGGTCGATCTGGATGTTATCTACCTAGAGATGAAGGCTAAACTGCTAGGAGTGACTGACATGACCAAGGCAGAGAATATAGAGGGAGAAGAGGACCCAGGACAGACACATACATACACACAGGGAGGGGTGTGTGTGTGTGTGTGTGTGTGTGTGTGTGTGTGTGTGTGTTGAAAACATGCTTAGTTATTTGGAGTTATTCACATGAAATTTCCTCTCCAATGGGTGGACCAATGCTTACAGAACATGTTTACTAAATATACCCTGACTACAAAGAAGGGAGTGGCACCTGTTGGACATCAATCACCCTGTCCCCTATATAAGGTGGGAAGGCAGTCATGTTCATAAATGTACATTCTTGAAGGAGGGAGACTTGGTTTCTTTCTCTTCTGCCAATCGTCCCTTAAAAATCTGACCCCCTTTCAGTCATTCATTCAGTATTAACTATGCCCAGTAGCAGGCTAAGTTACTGTGCTGGGGGGAAGGGAAGAAAAAAAGGGAACTATCTACTGGCTGAAAGAGCATGTTTTCAGGAAGGATTCCTTTCGTGGAATTAGGCAAAGAAAAAAGGATGCAATCAACAATATTCAAGCTGAGCTGGGACCTCAGTCAGGATAGGAAAATTCTGTGCTCTGTTATTTCGTCCATTTTGAAGCTTTTGTGTTTTCCTGTCTTTCCAGGTGTTTGCTAGGAAAGGCTGCCTTGGAAAAATCCCAATCTTGTATCCACTGACCAAAGGGAAAAAGGATTTGTCTCCTACATAAGCCAGGACAGCTGAGAGACAGAGCATACAGGTGAGGGAAGTGGTGACTAGGGAAGACAAGAACTGGAAGGACTCTATTCTTTGTTCCCTTCTCAGAATTATGTGCGTGATATACAGGTGTGAAAGCCAACACAATTTTGTTTCTTCTTTTTTTCTTTCTTTTTTGGGGGGTGGGGGAGGGAGACAAGGATGGGCACTAAAAAGATAGGGGCCACTCACAGGCCCTACTTCACTGATGACCAGTGGAGAAGCTTTGACCCACTCAGTTTCCAACAGGGCCAGTGTGCTCCTTCCTTCCAAGCAGATGACTCCGCCATCATCACTTTAATGCTACATTTAGTGTGAATATACAATTGGCTACAGCCCTCCTACAGCTCAGAACTCCAGAGCTCAAGCAATCCACCAGCCTCAGCCTCCCTTAGTAGTAGTAAGAATTATAGGTATGTACCACCATACACAGTCACACATTATGTTCTAGTACTAATAAATATTAGTGATTTTTTGTCAATTCAACAATTATTTTTTTTTTTATGAATTCTCACTCCATAGGGTACTGGACAAGGAAAAACCTAACTGGACCATCAGCCCATCCTATTTTGACTCTATGCTCAACCTGGCTGCCACTTAGTGTAATGCTTTCTATTAACCTATTGGATTTCAGTGAATCTTCCAAAAGAAAGGAAGAAAAGACACAAGTGTGATAAAATAATTTTTTTTTCAATTTTATTAACTTTTTAGAAAGAGAAAAAGTCCTAAGAATTATAATCCAATGTGTCATTTTATTTCCTGGATGTTTAATAATTAATAATGCAGTGGGCATTACACATAGTAATCTGGGAAGATTTTTCAAAGCCCTGAGCAGAAAGAGAATTCAAAATATAACTAGGAGAGCTTTCAAAGGAAAGGAAAGGAAGGTTTTCCAGGAGGGGTAGCATTTAGTCTGTCAATTAAGGAATTTAAAGCATTCTATTCCTAGATGCAATTCTAAAGTAAGTCAGAGATCACAGGGTTTAGAAGGAACTTTTGCAATCATCTGGTCCAACCAGGCTGCATGACTTGTCTAAGGTCAAAGGTGAGCAGATGAGTTGAGATTTCCGTGGGCTCTGACTCTAAAATTAGCATTCCTTCCATCGCACCAGGCTGCCTCCAATAAATAACAAGCACAAAGGAAAGGAGCGGAGGTAATAAATGTTAGCGCTCACAGAATCTTCAAGTTGGAGCCAAATTTGCCTCTTGGCACCTTCTAGTGATAAATGCTTCCATATCTCCCCTCTGGAGCCAGGCAGAATGAACCTAATGCTTCCACATTTTAGTCCTTCAAATACCTGATAGTGCTTCCATATCTCCGCACAAGGGTTCTTTTTTCCCAAGCTCATCCTCAATTCCTTCCATGAAAGGGACCTCAGACGTCATATAGCCCAACCCGACTCCCTCTGTTGTCTGTCCTTCGTTTTCGAAGAGGACCAATGACATCTTGGGGTGATGTCTTGACTTGCTTGTGAATTGGATTTAAGTGAGGTAGATTTGCTTTTAAAAACATCTAATTATGTAAAATGTTTTCCTCATACGGAGCCTACATTTGCCCCTTTGCATTTTCCATCAACAATTGCTCCTGTATGGAGGCAATTAACTGGCACAATGATTAAAGCACAAGGCTTGGAGTCAGGAAGACCCGAGTTCAAGTCTGGCTACTTGCCAGCTTTGTAATCCTGGGCAAGGCCTTTCACCTCCATCTGCCTCAGTTTCTTCAACTGGACACTGCACATGATCAAAGTCCTCCGTAAATTGGGTTTGACTGTTACCTTCTCTACTGTTCTGGTGACTGCACAGCCCTCCCTCACTTCAACCCAATTCACTCGCAAGTCATGATATCACCACTGTGATATGACAGTCCTCTTTGAGAACAAACAATAAAAACCATATTATGTTTCTTCAGAGGAGTGAGAGATCACTGTGGTTGGACCCAACAGTCACATATGGGGCAATATTTCAGCTGGGTTTTTACAGGGTAAAGATGGGTAGAATTTCAATGGGTAGAAAGGAAACACTGTCCCATCCATAATGCTACCATCACCATTCTTCAAATTTCTCCCCTCATCATTATCTCAGACTAGAATCATAAAATTTTATGGCCAACAAGGTCCTAAGAAACCTACCAGTCAAACTCTCTCATTTTACAAATGAGAAAACTAGGGCCCAAGACGTGAAATGATGTTTGCTCAAGATTCTACAGTGACTTGGTGGCAGAGTCAAGACTAGAATACAGATCTCTTGCCTCTCAGTCCAATGCTGACTACGTGACATCATGGTTGACTATACAGCAGGATGGCGGTCCAGTTCTATGTAAGACAGCTCTAAAAAGAAGATAAATACACACACACACACTAACTTGGTTCATAGCTGGCCTTGTCTAGAGGCGGAGAAAAGCAATTTGGGGTCTCTCCAGGCTCTTTCTAAAATTTAATAAATTCAATAAATATTTATTGGATCCTTCCTATGAGTAGGGCATTATGGGAGGCACCGAAGGGGATACAGAGATGAATGAGACAGCCCTTGGCTCCAAGGAGCTGATATTACAATCTTGTTGTGAGGGTAAGACAGAGACACAAATAACAGTGGTACAAGGCAGAACATTATTCATTCATCACTTGGAGGTGCTATAAAAACACGATTAGTTGTACTTCAGTCCCTCATCACCTCCCACGGGGTCTGTATCAAAAGCTCTCTAATAGTCACTCTGCTTCTGTTCTCTTCCTCTCCTCCATAGAAATGTCAAATGAATATTCTGAATATTTTCTGATATTCTGAAACTCAGATCAGACCAGCCATGCACAGAAACTTTCAGGGGCTTGTTTTAGTCTTTAAGATAAAATGCAAGAAGGATGGCTAGGCGGTGCAGTGAATAGAGCACTGACCCTGGAGTCAGGAGGACCTGAGTTCAAATTTGACCTCAGACACTTAACACTTACTAGCGGTGTGACCTTGGGCAAGTCACTTAACCCCAATTGCCCAGCCTTCCCTGCCTCCCAAAAGCAAAAAAATAGATAAAATGCAAGGACAGTCAGGTGAGGCAGTGGATAGAGCTGTAGTCCTGTAATTAGGAGGCCCCAAGTTCAAATCTGGCCTCAGACACTTACTAGCTGTGTGACCCTGGGCAAGTCACTCAACCCTGATTATCTCCAAAAGAGGGGGAAAAAGATAAAATGCAGATTTAAAATCCTGCCATTTAAAGTCATTGGCAGATTGGCTTATACCTGCCTCTCCTGTCTTATTTCCATATATTCTTTCTATCAAACTAGCCTGTAGCTCTTCCTCCTTCTTACTCATTCTTCTCCCACCTCCAGACCTTTGTACAAGGGGTCTGACATTCCTGAAACATCCTTCTTTCTGCCTCACCTCAACCTTCATTCAGTCCCTCGCTTCTTTCAAAGCACAATTCAGTCACTACCTCCTACATAAGACCTCCTCTGCTCCCCAGATTTAACAGTATACTCCCTCTTGTATAGACTTTGTATATACTTTGCACTGGCTGAGCAGGCTCTATCTTTCCCCATAGAATGTAAACTCCCTTCAGGGCAGAGACAGTTGGGTTGTTATCACTGTATCCTCAAAGCCAAGAACAGTGCCCTGTACAAAGTGAATGTTAATCCATTGTACAATCTATTTCCTTTACAAATAAAAGTAGGAAAGGTAAAGACAAAAACCAGGGGGAGAAAAGGAGAAGCCCTTCCCAATCCCAAACATGACCACTATTAAATGCCACTAATTGTCACTAATATATCTCTCCCATTCCTGAATTTTCCAGGCTCTTTTTCTTTAGAAACATGGATGACATTGGATTGGTAGGGGAAAGCACAATGAGGTTCTAAAAGGTGTACATGGATAAAATATATTGGTTAACAAGCTTTCAAAATGGACAACATATGGCTCTACTAAGGGACAAAACACAAAGAATTTGTGTGCCCTGAAAAAAAAAAAAGGTAATTACTGAAATATATTTCAGCATTCAAAGTGAGCCCAATCTGCAATCTCTCTCCCTCCCTCCCTGCCCACACATACACCTATAATGGTAATGAGTTGGTATTAGATACAGCCCTGGCCCTGAAGACAGCAAGACCTGAGGTGAAATCCAACTAGAGACACTTCCAAGCTGTGTGTCCCTGGACAAATCACTTACCCTGTTTGCCTCAGTTTCCTTATTTGTAAAATGGTGACAATAACAGCACCAACCTTCCAGAATTATTGTGAGGATCAAATGAGATAATATTTGGAGAGCTTTGAGCACAGTGACTAGGATACAGTAGGTACTTAATAAAAGCTTATTTCCTTTCTTCCTCCATAGCTTGATAATGTACTGTTCAGACTCCCAACTCTCAAGACAACCTAATGCAGTCATTCATTCTTCCTCAGCTCACAGCCCTTTCTCAACAAAGAACAGACATCCCCACTCCTTCTGGATTCAGGAAGAGCCCTGAGCCCTCCTTCTGCATGGGAGGTCACAGGAAGGGAGGCTTCAGTAGAGGCACAGATCTGATCAGGTCATTCCATTCCTTCTACTCACAACCTTTCAAGGGTTCCCTCTCACATATGAAGTCAAGCCCAAACTCCTTTGGCCTGAGTGCTCAAAAGTCTTCCATAATCAGTCCCTCTCCACAATTTTTTTTCATGCTACTCCACTGCATAGTACTCTCTTCTTGTGTCTAATTAGATTAGTCATCACTCCCACACAAGACCCACCTGTGGCTACTTCCATATATCCACTTGCCATGTTTTCTACAGTCAGGCTACCATATCTGCCTGGTAACCCTTCCTGATACTCCTAGCCAGAAATGACCTTTCTCTCCTCTTTAATTTAAATTCCAAACTTAATTTAAATTTAGTCTAAATTTCAAACTCTCAACAACTCTCTAATGAATTATTTTGAACATCAGGAATTTGCACATGTAGCTAGTATATCCCATTACTAGTCCGAAGAGAACAGGGCACCATGTTTTACTTATAAATTTCAAACCTTATAGGTGCTACCTCAAAGCTCTACACACAGCAGGCATTTGACAAATATTTATAGAAAAAACTTCCCCAAAAGTACTTTTGTTCAATCATAGACATGTTCCTCCCTTGCCCTTGTTGGTATTTTCTTCTTTAATTCTCACTCATTTCTGTGAAGATGGGAAATAATATCATCACTGAAAACGAAAGTAGCAATAACCCAAGACTTTGAAATAATTTGCGGGTTGCTAAGAGCAAAGAGATTGTTTATTTTACAAAAGTTATAAGGAGAATATTTGTACTGAGTAGCAAATGAAAGCATTTGAACGGCTGCATTTATTATTATATCTTGCATTTTTCCTCTTTTTGGAATAATTTGTCTTCATTGGAATTTTTCCATTTTGGCCTAAGCTTCACAAGATGCAACGTTTCCTTGATACATCTTGGGATATATTAGAGTGGGAGGAGCTGGGGACTGAGGAGGGGGTGTATTGCAGAAAGATATTATATGTCCATAGTAAAAAGTACAATGAAGTCATTGGCCCCACTCCCAAGGATGCTGACACTGTTTGCATGATAAATTAAATGTCACGTTCCTTTTTAAACAGTTAAAAGTGATGAAGAGGTCGGTCTCTGAAAACAGTCTTTCATACAGCATGCAAGACATTTAAATCCAATGTATAAAATCATTCCCAGCACACATGCAGGATGCAATGATGTTCTTCAACGACTGAACAAGCCCCGTGTGGTATGAGTTCAACAAGGATATTAGAAGCATATTCTACTAATGACCCAACAGGAGCCAAACTATTCTCTGATTTGTGTCCAACAGAGGCAACTGGTGGAACAGTGGATGGAACATTGGGCCTGAAGTCAGGAAGATCTGAGTTCAAATCCGCCTCGGACACACTTACTAGTTGTGTGACCCTGGGCAAGTCACTTAATCTATCTTTGCATCAGTTTCCTCGAACTGAAAAATGGGAATACTAACTGTGAACTGATTTTGGAGAGCAATCTGGAATTATGCCCAAAGAGTTATTAGACTACCTATACCCTCTGACCCAGAAATATTACTACTAGATCCATTTCCAAACATGATTAGGAAAAAAGGAAAAGAATCGATATATTCTAAAATATTTAGAATCTAAAATAAAATATTTAGAAATAAATATTTATTAGCTCTCTTTGTGGTGGCAAAGAAGGGGAAATTGCAGGGATGCCCATCAACTGGGGAATGGCTGAACAAGGGGTGTATGATCATGACGAAACACTACTATGCTGTAAGAAATGACAAGCTCATCGATTTTAGAAAAACATGGATAAACTTGCATGTAATCATGAAAAACAAAATTAGCAGAGCCACGAGAATGTTGTATACAGTAACAATAATACTGTTTTAAGAACAGCTTTGAGCAACTGAGTCATCTTGAGTGTTGTAAATACCCGAATTAACTACAAAGGATGTATGAAGGAAGATGCTATCTGCATCCAGAGAAAGAGTTGAAAAAGAGAAGCGTGCATAGCATGATTTTATATACACACACATATACATATATACATACACACAAATATTCACACATGCACATATACATATATATATAAATTCATGTCTGTGTGTATAGATACACACACACTTGTGTCTAAAAGTAGACATCTCTAGGGTCAGGGGGAGAAAAAAGGAAAAGAAATTTATATGATAAGTTTAGTATATATTTAAAAGGAATAACAAGTTGTACCTAATAGATTTGGAGTTTCATACTATGCTATATTATGGAAATGCTTGTTTTATTTCATAAATTAAAACAAAAAATTTTTTTTAAAAAAAGCACTTAGCACAGTGCCTGGTACACAGTAGGTACAATATAGATGTTTATTCCCTTCCCTATCAGAAAGTGGCACTCCTCAGGACACTTACAAACACAAAGTTTTAAAAATCCACTTGGTTCACTATGTACCTAAGTGAGTCAGTATCTCTTCCTTAAAAGGGAGGCTTCAGAATCCTAGACACCAGGGGCAATGGAGGTTTGGAAAAGGACTGACCTTTGAAAATTCCTCTACATAAGAAGGAATCATAATGCCAAGGACAGGGGCAAGGATGTAGTTAAATGGGGAATTACTTGAATGGGAAAACATACCTTGGTGTCAATGAGATGCTGGTAAAGGTCAATGAAAAGAATTACAAGTCAAATCCCACCATAACCAAAAACATTATAATAATCTCTGTACAAGAAAATTATTTCTGAGCCCCAGGCATAGGGCTCCAAAGTCCAAACCAGTACTGCATGCAACAAATCTCCAGGAACACCAGAGTGTGTTCAGTCCCTTTAACTGTGATTGGATTTTACTCATATAAGATTGGAGTTTCATTGAATTCAGCCCCACAATTCTCTATATTAGTGACCCCCAGCAACCTTAGAAACTTAATGATTCCTCCAGTCACCTAATCTATGGGAAAAGGAGCAAATTGCCTAGCATGTTGTAAGCACTATATAAACATTAGCTAATGTTATGAAGGTGATGAAACTTTATTCTATTACCTTTTTATTTTCTCCTTCTATAAAAAAAAAAATTTAGGAGCAGGTAGGTGGTGCAGTGAATAGAGCACCAGCCCTGGAATCAGGAGGACCCAAGTTCAAATTCAGTATAAGACACTTGACACACTTACTAGCTGTGTGATCTTGGGCAAGTCACTTAACCCTGATTGCCTTGCCTTCCCCCCTCCGAAAAAATACATTAAAAAATGTATACACTGCTTCATAAAAATTACCATATGTACTTTGGTGTATACAGCTCCATTTAAAAAATGCATGTATTTTCAATACAGAATGGATTTCAAATGGAAAATCTATGCTAAAGATAGGAAGAGAGATAGGCCACCACTTTACTTCAGGAACTTACTATCTCACCCAATAAGGAGGTGATCTGATGCATTTTAACTGGTATCCCACCCCAATCACCTACTGTCCCAATCCATCCACCATACTTCTTACCCTAAAGTAATCTTTTTGAAACAAAATGTTCATTCTGACATTCGCCTACTCAAAAAATGTTTCCTGTCTACCCATTGCCTATTAGATAAAGTCCCAAGTTCTTAGCCTGGTTCTTAAGGTCCCTACATAATCTGGCCCTGGCCTGTCATTCTGTCTTGGCCAAGGTGGTCTACTTCAACTTGACATGGGTATTTCCATCAGATGCCACGACTCATGCTATTCTGTCAGCCTAGAATAACATCCCTCATCATCCCTGCACATATTTGACTCATTCTTTTAACACTTTTTTTAAGTAATGATGATGAGAATAACTAAGGTATACATAGTACTTTGAGGTTTAAAAAGCACTTTATGAATAGCACTTCCTTTTATCTTCAAACAACCCTGAGAGGTAGGTGATGTTATTATCTCCATTTTACAGATAAGGAAACTGAGGCAGAGGGTTAGTGCTTTGTATGAGTATCTGAAGCCAGACTTGAATATAGGTCTTTCTGACCCCAGACCCAAACCTCTATGCATTGGGCTATCGAAGAGCCCAGCACTTTAAGAGACACAAAGATGACGGGGCGGCCAGGTAGCACTGTGAGTAAGAGCACCGGCTCCAGTGTTGAGAAGACCTGGAGATCGAATCCCGGGCTCAGACACTTAGCACCCACCCAGAAACACCTGGCCCTGTAACCTTGAGCAAGTTACTTAACCCCAATTGTTTAGGGGCAGCCAAGTGGCTCAGCGAGTAAGAGCACCGGCTCCAGTGTCGGGATGACCTGGATCAAATCCAGGCTCAGATACTCAGCACCACACCCAGAAATAATAACTGGCCGTGTAACCTTGAGCAAGTTACTTAACCCCAATTGCTCTAAAAAAAAAAGAGAGACACAAAGATGGGTAAGATACATTCCTTCCTCTCAATAATCTTTACAATAGAACACTAAGAAATGAACCAAACTTAATTACTTAAGAACTTTCATCAACACAATAATCAGTCCCAACTGCAGAGAGCTGATGATGAAGGATGTTATCCACCTCATGGCAGAGAGGTGATAGACTGAAGGGAGAACGGAAAACACAGTCTTTGGATGTAGTCAATATGGAAATTAGTTTGGCTTGACTATAATTACTTATTACAAAGATTTTGTATTTCTCAACAGGAGGGAGAAAAAATGATGAAAAATTTTTCTAAAACCTGTTAAAATTTTAAAATATATAATTCCAATCCCATTCATCCTTAAAAAGTTCCCAATGCCTTGTTTTATTCGGCAACTTTTCATCTTGAGGTCTTATTGCCTTACCCAGATGACAAATTCCTTGGGGGAAGGAACTATTCTTTGCTTCTCTGCATCTCCCATATTATTTAGCACAATTCCTTGTATGTTGACACTCAGGAACTTTCTCCTGACTGAATGGCAAGAAGGAAATAAGTGTTTATTAAATACTAATTGTGTGCCAAGCACTACCCAAATATCATCTCATTAAATCATCACAACTATCCTATATGTAGGTGCTATTATTATCCCCAGTCTACAGTTGAGGAAACTGAGGTAAACAGAAGGTGATTTGTTCACGGTCACACAGGTATTAAGTGCCTAAGATGGGATTTGAACTCAGGTCTTCTTGACTTCAAGCCCAGTGGTCTATCCACCGTACCACCACTTCATGCCAGCCCCTACTACCATCAGATGGAAACATCTCCAAAATGCCAAAATGGGAATCATCAGCAGCTGAAGGCAGGCATTCATTTATTTTTCATTTTTGTATCCCCAGAATACAATAGATACATAATAAGTGTTGTTGGATGATTGAATGATTAAGGATCTAGCAAGCTGCTATGAATGTCTAACAAAGATCTGGTCACTCTTATAGCACGCCAAGAAAGCAGCATGTGCCCCAGAAGTCAAATCATCATCATCTCCCTGACCACCATCTTCCCTCAGAACCCAATGGAGAAAGCCAGAGCACTGAATCCAAGAGCCTTGGGAATAGCAATGCTTTTGGCCCAGTTCCTTCAGTCATCATCCCTATGGATATGCAGCCTGGTAACAGCTCCTACGGGTGCCACAGACATAGCCATCCAAGACCCAGAAAAGAAAGTCCTTGGCACTATCAAATGGTTCAACATCAAAAATTGACAAAAAATAAAGAAGAATCACTAACATTTGCTTTGTTCCCTAAGGACCTTTCTATCTGACTTATAACTAAAACTTTCCACATGTTGTCTTCCCCATCAGAATGTGAGTTCCTTGAGAGCAGGGACTGACTTTCCTATCTGCATACAGTAAGTGCTCAATAAATGCTTTTTCCATTCATTCACCTCAAAAAGACCAAATCTGATGGCCTTTTCTAAATCCTCATCCTTTCTGACCTCTGTGAAGCATGTGACACCACTGAACCCCTTGTCCTAAGCACTCAGTCTTCTCAGGCATGCTAAAAACAACTTTAATGTGTCATCTGTACACTCTCTCCTTTCCGCATTCTTTAAAAGCTTTGAGAGAGAATCTTCTAACCTGTTCAAAAATCTTTCAAATGAAGTTTCAGTGGGTTTTCAACTCATGTGTAAAAAACATATAAAAGTGTGATACCTTCCAATGAGTTATTAAAAACAACTGATTGACATCAGGCAAAATGGACACTGAAAAGCTAAATTTCACCCAAAAACTTTGTATATTTGTTGGATCTCCCATCTGGCTCTCTGGAAAGCATCTTTTGCAGTTCTGCCAAGTGTGAAAAGCCAATATCAAAATAAACTGAACTTAGAACCAGACCCTTGAATCATTCTATCACAAAGTCTTAGACCACAATTCTTCAAAATAATGAAGGCTATTCAATTTTACTGAAACTGCTTTCTTCAAAGTTACCGATGATCAGATAGAAAGAGCCAGCCCTGAGCCCAAGATTCTTGAGAAAAACACTGTCCCCCAAACCAACAGACCTGCTTCCTGCCCAGCCCCTATAACCATAATTACAGGGAGAAATCATTGGTAGAGAGGGCCCACCTTCATCATCACCAGCATAGGAGCTCTGGGAGTGGGAGGACCCTAAAGTGTAACCACCATTATTTAGTGATACTGAAGCGAGAGTAAAATGGTTCCTATTAAAAATAAAATGTTATTTTAAATATATGTTTTCATTTCTCTTCTATCCATTTAATGCCTATTTTCTACATGTTGCATAATATTAATAATTATTCATATAGTAATGCAAACTTATACATAATATACACATATTGGGAGTGCACGCTCAAAAACTGTTTATTAATAGGACCAAACAGGAGATGCCTGGTTTTAGGTGAACCAAGAGGGGCAAATAATACAAATAATGAAGGCACTTTGTCAGTATTTGGATTTGCCACATTTCTCCTAGTTTTTACAATCTGGAAATCTGAGTTTAAAGAAGAGGGGGAAACGCCATCAGCTTTTGGAGTAGCTGATTGATCTGGGGCACAAACATCCAGTGGAACAGCTGATAGCAAGAGGTGATGGTTCTGATGATCAAGGGGCAAATAGGGATGTAGCAAACAATTGCCAGTCAGTCCACAAGCATATATTGAGTGTCCACCATATTCCAGGTACTGTGCTGGATATGAGAACAAAGATGATGACAAAAATAATAATGACAATGATGATAGTAATTAATAAGTAATAACTAGAATGAATAGAGTACTTTTAGATTGGCAAAGCACTTTGCTATCTAGTTTAATCCTCACAACAACACTGGGAAGAAGGCATTATTATGCCCCATTTTATAGATGCGGAAACTGAGGCAGGCAGAAGTTAAGTGACATGCCCAGGGTCACACAGGAAGCAGAATTACAAAGTAGGTCTTCCTGACTTGAAGTCAGTGCTCTATCCACCCAACTCTCATGAAAAGAAAGCAAAAAAGGGCAGCGAGGTGGCACAGTGAATAGAGAGCTGGCCCTGGAGTCAGGAGAACCTGGGTTCGGATCCAGCCTCAGACATTTAACACAAAAACTAGCCGTGTGACCTTGGGCAAGTCATTTACCCCAATTGCCCTCCAAAAAGCAAAAACAAAAACAGACAAACAAAAAAGAAAAGAAAGCAAAAAGTAGCCCTTGTGGCCAAGAAGCTGCTCACAGTCTAACAGGGAGAGAAAATTCAAATAACTGCAAACAAGATATATACAAGATAAATTGGTGATAATCAACAGCAGGAATGGATTAATGTTAAGGGGCATTGAAGCAATGCATGGAAAGTTTTTTTTAAATAGACAGTGGACTCTCCTGAAGGACTCACCTTAGACATGAAGCCTTGCCTTATACCTTATCCAACTGCCCGTACCCTTCCCCTCTAATGACCTTGGATTTATTCACATTTTTTCTTTTTCTATTTTATCCTGCCCATACTTCACAAATGTACTTACATGTCCTGCCCGTTAGAACACAAGCTCCTTGTGAGCAGAGATTGTGGCGATAGCTGTGCTTCTAACTAGTGGGAAATGTAGATGCCTGATATTTCCTTGTTGATATATTAAAGGGAACTAGACAGTTTAATCTTTTGTCAGGAGTGGGTGGGCAGATGAGTAAGGAAGACCTGATCTGCTGACCTAGAACAGTACTGGATTCTCACGGCTCCCCCAGGACTGACTCACCCACACAATAGCCCACGAGGTTCAGGTACTCTTCCTTCTTACAGCTGGTCCTGCAGGTTCCACTCAGAAGAATAGCATGGGGGTGGCAAGCGAGGCAGTCAGAGTCCGTAGCGCCCCGGCACTGTCTGCACGAGGGATGGCACACTTGGGGAAAAGAAAATTCCAGGGTCAAGGTCAACAAAAAAGAAATACCAATGCTAGACAAGTCAGAAAGGCTCCTAAGAATATTTAACAATGGTGATGGCAATCTGTCTTTTGAGGACCCTAGGACAAGCAAGAATTACCTTGGAGAACGCCTCCGCTCATTGGACTGTTTCTCCTTTCTTGTGCCCATGAAGCTATTCTCCAGATAGAATATTAAAGCACCACCCCCAAAAAAGATATAGATAACCATTCAATCAATCAATTAATTACAAAATATTTATTCCTGGCATTACAAATATAATAAAGGAAACAAGCCCTACTCCCAGGGAGCTTACATTTTTACCAAGGAGACAAGAACATTATAATTCAATATAGAATAAACATAAAATAAATAAATGTGGAGTGGTTAATTACAAAGAAATTGGGGGGGGACTAGCAGTTCAGGGGATCTGAAAAAGTTTCACATAGGACTTCTTAAATTGAGGTCTTAAACCAATTTGGGGCCCAACAATAGATCTCAGGGTGTCCATGAAGGACGAAAATGTATAAATATGGTACACAGGGGAAAAAATTACATCCTTATTTTCACTAACCCCCTAAGCAAAATTCCATGAATTATTTAAAAACACTATTCTGGGGAAGTGGCAATGGCTTCGTCCTATCACAAAAGGGATCTATGACACAGACATTGGTTAAGAACTCCTGACATTGAAGATGTCGCTTGAGCTGCCTTTCAGCACTTCGGTGCTCATTTTGTGGATGAGGAAAGTCGACTGGATCAATAGAGTTTCAGGGCTGTTCTTGAGATCACAGAGCAAGTGACCAGCATACTAGTCTCACACACCACTGTCCTTTCACCACCACCACCATAAGCCAAATCTTATGATCTAACCATGGTATACCATCTGCCTGAGAAAAAGCTGTCAAAAGAGACCAAGAATATGCAATAGTCACTTCAAGGTGGGGACTGCACCAGAGACATTCTTAACTATTATTTGTATAAATACACATTTTAATGCAAGAAAATTCTACTTTCCATGACAGGAGAAGAGCAGAAACAGCAGCAGGCTTTGGAAAAACCAAGGGTTTCTTCTGACCAAGTCTCAGTGATACCTAGAAGCCCAAATTTTCCCCCTTGCACCAGAATCTTCTTTGATGTCTAGGCTTTGGGCATTTGGATATGCAAGCTCAAATGAGTCAGCATACGTAAAATACTCCACAAACCTTCAGGTGCTATTTAAATGCTAGCCACAGCTGTTGCTGTTATTACTACCTCCATTCTTGAATTTGATCTCCTGTGAGCTCCTGGTATCTCAACTGCTACCTTCTTCCTTCATTCAATTTGTTTTCTGTAGTATCTAGCTTTAGGGGACAGACACGGGCAGTCTTCTTCCTCCTCCTTCCCAATCCTTTTTAGTTTCAAGCCCTATTGATTAGATATACAAGATCTCATACCTCCAGAGACCTACCCCATCTCTGGCTAGGAATCTGTCTACCTTATACTGTGATCCAGAAACCCACCCACTCAGCCACAGTGGTGCTTTTATAGAAGATGGCAGAGTGTGGCAGTGGTGGTGGTCTCTGTGACTATGCCAAGAGAACTGAAAGAGGAGAAGACAGATCCATCCCAAGTGCTCCCTAAACAACACAGCCCTTTGTCATCTCACACTAAGACTTATCTGGGTTGGATGATGGAGACTCCCCCTTTGTGAATATATGTGTAACAATGATAACTACCACTCAATTTTCTCTATTGTTTACTACTCTGTACTGATTGTATGGTTTCTCATTTGATTTTATCAGTTTCTACCTGGGTTTGTTTGTTTGTTTTTTACAGCATGGACTTGATGGGTTCTTAAGCTTTATTGGTCATTATACTTATCCCAAATGGACAGACCTTAAGGTAGAATTGAGTTGTTACACTTAGGGAGAACAAATGCCTTGTCCTTGCTCTGACAGAAAATAAAATAAAGAAGTGGAGAGGAGGAAGGAAGGAAGGAAGGAAGGAAGGAAGGAAGGAAGGAAGGAAGGAAGGAAGAAACGAAGGAAGGAAGAAAGAGAAAGAGGAAGGAAGGAAAAAAAGAAAGAAGAAAAAAGAAAGAAAGAGGGAGGAAGGAGCAAATAATAAAGCAAATAAATAAAGCATAAATGTCTTACCCTAGCTCTGACAGGAACAAAAATAAATAGAGAGCAAAATAAAACAAAGAGTAAAAGACACTGCCTTTGTTCACGTGACTCATAAACCAAGCCACAGAAAGTAGTAGGGAGCAGATGCCCCCCCGCATCCCACCCAGGTGCCAGGATCTGAAATCCAACTCTTTCAGCAAAACTCTCTGAGGTCATTTATGTCTCCCTTCACATGACATACACCAGGCTGCCAAGACATCTTGTATTTTCTTTTTTAAAGAAGAGTCACCTTAGGGTGTGAGCTATAAAGAAATCAGGGCAGCAGCACCTAAAAGGAGGACGCAGCTGCAGCGGTGCCCATGCTGCCAAGGCAGGCAGCGGGCACTGAGCTCAGGGGAGAAAGTGGGAAGCTGGCTTTGCCAAGGGCAGGGGAGGTCTGAGCAAGGCTGATGCTGAGGGGTGGCGGTGGACAGGCAATGATGGGTCCTCTTCTCTGGCAGGTACCTTGCTGTCACAAAAGCCACAATTTCAGGTAAGCCCAAGTGCCTCTCCTCCAGGCAAAGAGCCAAGATGGGCTGAGCACATCGAGCAAAGCAAATGTCATACTGATGAAAAGGCTAGCCACAGCAACAACCATCCCTCTCTCTGCATTCTTGAGAAAGGAACTTGGAAAGGGCTAATCTCCCAGATAGCAGTCTTCCCAGGAGGACTCCTGCAGTCCATCCCCTCCCCTTTACCAGCACCCTCCCAGTGACCTGAGGAGGCTGCTGATCCATGGTACCATCTGCCAGGATGCGAGTAGGTGGGCAGAAGATGGAGAACTCAAAAGCTCACACTAGAAACATTCTGACTTTGGTCTCAAACAAAATTTAATTACAACACAGGGAAACCAAACAGACTTTGGGGGGAAAATACTCAAAGACCGATAGCTTTGAACAGATATAAAAATGAAGAAACCAGAGGGACTTTATTTTCCCTTGCTGAGCCTACATAAAGATGAAACAACCCACCTGGAGAATAAACATTTTTAAAGTGCTTTGGTTAAGAATGTTTTGCAAGGAAAGTTCTGGAGGGAAATAATACTTAGCTTATATGACCTAGCATAAAACAGTATTTCACAAGCCATTGTGGTCCGGGATCACTTTGGGGCATGAAATATATTGGTGGAACCTAGAAATGCTGGTCCAGGAATCCTGGGAGTATGGTATCTAACCAGAAAAACAGGAGTTGGGGAAACAGTGGAGCGATAAGGAAGAAAGTAAGGTTATTTCCCTATGGAAACTTTGTTGTATGTAACATTTTCTTATCTCCTAACAGTGGGAAAATGTCATTAGCATCAATATTTTCTCACAGTATCCATATTCATGTCATATGGAACACTAGGGTTTTGAGGAACACAGATCTGTAAATAAAATTTAAAAACTAACATATCTGAACTGCTAAGATCAAAAAGATCAAATCCCCTGCCTCCATTTCTTACTATATAAGCTGCAGAATCTCAGAGGTAAAAGAATATCTGATCTGACCAGGGGTCTGCTAGCAAATATTTAACTACCAGCTCTCTGGGGGAATATGGGGGGGGGGGCAAGAGAAATTGTTTTCATGACATATTTTTAAGTTTAATCTACATTATAGCATTTTCTGTATCACTCCCTTACATCTAGGTTTCCAAAGTAGGCAATACTGCAGGGGGCACTGGAATGATCCAGGGCGGGTGATAGTAACCCTGGGTGCTATAAATTTAAAAAAAAATTAAAGGGTTAAAGAAAGTAGATTTTGGGGTGGCTAGATGGTGTAGTGAATAGAGCACTGTCCCTGGTGTCAGGAGGACCTGAGTTCAAATACGGCCTCACACACTTAAAACAAAACTAGCTGTGTAACTTTGTGCAAGTCACTTAAGCCCAACTGCCCTACCTTCCCCCGTCCAAAAAATAAAAAAGAAAGAAAGAGGAAAAAAAGTAGATTTCCAGGGAGGGTACAGAGTAATTTTTTTTAAAGGGGACAGTAGGCCAAATAAATTTGGGAACCTCTGAAAATCAGTAAAATAATAAATAAAGTCCCGATTTGTGGCATTTGTTGATTTCTGAGGACATTTTGGATTACATTGTGAATACTCACAATGATTATTTAACAATCAGCTCTCATGAGCTGGTGTGAACTGCCTCCAGCACACCCCTTACTCTAAACCATGCCCGACCAAGAATTACCCTGCACCCTCTGCCAGAACATACCCAATAAGCCATCACTCAGCCTTTACTTGAAACCCCTCCAGTAAGGCAGAGCACAGTATCTCCCCCAAAGTAGCTGTCCTTGGTAGCTGCCTCTACAAATTCTCCCTGGGGATGTTCTATACTCCAGAGACAAGAAGGGCAAGTGTTATCTCTCTTCTCTGTGAAAACTCTTCTAGAACTTGAAGACAAATGATCCTATCACCATTGAGTCTTCTCTTAACATTCCCAATTCCTTCAACCAGTCCTCATGGGACATGAATTCGAAACCTTTCACCATCTCAGTCACTCACCTCTGGAAAAAGCTCTACAAATGTGGTCTCAGAAATTGAATACAATTGCTTAAATCTAGTCTAACCCCAAGAGAGTACAGCCAGACAATCCCTCTCTAGTTCTTGGCATTGGCACTCCTAATGTCTCCTAAGGTCATGTAAGTATTCATGGCCACCACTGCCTTGTACTGAGCTTGTGGTCCACTAAAACTACCAGGTCCTCTTCAAATTGACAACAGCCTAGCGGTACCCACTTAACCTTGCATCTTAACTCAAGAATAAGGATTCCCATTTATGCTAATTGTATTTCACCTGATTCATTACAGCCCAAGGCTCCAACCAGTCAAGATCTCTGGTGTATGTTTATTCCATAATCTAAAGTACTGGCTTGCATCCTCTGAGGTTATAATGTGATGTACCTTTACCTAGTCATCAATTAAGACTCTACAGAGCCAGGTTTAGCCTCAATGACTCCCTAGTAAGAAGTATCCTCCACCTGCCCTGCATGGTCGGTTCCTATTTCTGGTTCTCCCTGTCTCAGCAATCACAAGATGTGCCCATTTTTGTCCTCAGGAAGTCATGACTTGGAAGCATCGTACACTCTGCTTGTGATGTTATTGTTGTCTGTTTGGACCAGGATATAAAAAACTCAGGATGCTGAGGCCCATGGGGACAGGGTTGTAAAGACTCTCTCCCAACCAGCCAGTTGTCTAATAAAAATGCTGAGCAATCTGACCTCCCAACCAGGGAGTGGTTCTGACTCCACAACAGCATCAAAGGGCACAGGGTCATGCAGAGACTCCTGGGGCACCTCCATGGAGACCTCAACCTACACTGCCACCAAAGCTTTAACAGTGCCCTAGTTCTAATACGGCTGCATTATAATCAACTAATTCATATCTTTCCCTCTTTTCCACAAGGACTGACAAGTATGGTCCTTAAGAGTAGGGACATTCTTTTTATTTGTGTCCCCAACACTCAACATGGTGTTTGACACTTGACAGGCATTTTAAAAAATGCATATTAATGTTTGTATTGGGATTTGTTTTTCTGGATTTCTCAAAGGGAAGGAAGATAATGTAACCTTGAAAACAAAACTGGATTTTTTTTAAAGTATGTAAACTGAAGTTGAGAACCTTTTTCAAATTCCTTCCTAAAAATCTGGGTAGACTGTATCACATTTCTCAGACCTATCAGCATCTACCTGTTTACAATGTAATATGGTCACAAAAGTATATGAAGTTAGTCTGACTAGGCCAGTCATTGATTGATAAAGCCAGACCACTTCTTTCTGATCACTTCGACCTCCTTTTCCTAGATGTTAACTAACCATTCCTTTAATATTACCTTCTGAAATAATATACCATCCCCCAATGCTTTCCTT
Source organism: Petaurus breviceps papuanus (assembly GCF_028583685.1). Classification (NCBI taxonomy): domain Eukaryota; kingdom Metazoa; phylum Chordata; class Mammalia; order Diprotodontia; family Petauridae; genus Petaurus; species Petaurus breviceps. The sequence continues at coordinate 9,786,794 of NW_027185655.1, read as the reverse complement.
CTGGTATTTAAGATATACCAGCCTCAAATACCTTCTGGTATAATATATTATCCCCAAATATCCTCAGAAATTTTTCTAGGAATCCCTCAAGCTCAGTGGACTGTTGTTTTAAATCTCCACTTCTCTTCCTTCTTTTTTATTTATTTATTTATTTGTTTGTTTATTTATTTATTTATTTGCTTTTTGGAAGGGGAAGGGCAGGGCAGTTAGGGTTAAGTGATTTGCCCAAGGTCACATGGCTAGTAAGTGTTAAGTGTCTGAGGCTGGATTTGAACTCAGGCCCTCCTGACTCCAGGGCTGGTTCTCTATTCACTAAGCCACCTAGCTGCCCCTCTTCCTTCTTTTTAAAATTTGGACATTTGACCTCACATCTCATCCTGTGGCATGGCTGAGGCAGCAAGGTAAAACTGTGGGTAAAACTGGGCCTGAAGTCAACAAGTCCTGAGTTCAAATACAGCCTCAGTCTGCCTCAATTTTCCCATCTGTAAAATGGGGCTGATAATAGGCCCTACCTCCCAGAGTTGCTGTGAGGATAAATGGGATAGCATTTGTAAAGCCCTTATTTAGCACAGTGTCTGGGCCTCAGTAGGCACCATACACTAAATGCTTGTTCCTTTCCCCAGGGTACTTTTCCCACATTCTCCATGATCTTCTACAGCAGAATCAAACATATATCCCACAAACACTCCAGAGTGCAGTCTGAACCTGATTAAAATGTAGCTCCCACCTGATTTTAGTGCATTCCTGCATTCGTTTTATTTTAAATGTTTGAGCACGTGTGGTTTTTAAGTCAATCTACGGCCCATAGAAATCCTCATGTACAGTTTGGTGGGGCCCTGTTCTAAAGCAGCTCCATTAGGCAGCCCTCTCCCTACCCTAGGACGTACGTTACCGAGGCTCGGCATCTCAGTCCACTCAGGGCAGTTATTGTAGGTGCTCACGTACAATCTAGCCCCCTGCTGTTCATAAATATTTACTCCCCAGGGTCCCTTTCTGTTCTGTCCTTTCTAATGCAAAGATCATTCTCCTCCAAACGTGATCAAATAAAAGCAGAAGATTAAAAATGGCGGAAGTCTGTCTCTATCATCTGCCATTAATGTCCCATAGAACCTCAGTAGTCTTGAACTATCTCTGATCCTCCTCTTTTTCTGGGTGTAGGGGTTTGGGTTTTTTTTAGATATTCCTTTTTGTGATCCTAAGTTTTCCGTGCCAAGCCTGACCCATCAGCACTCCTGACAATACTCTTATAAGTGGGTACCATGACAAACCAAGGAACTTACAATCCAATTGAGGCTTAGGGAGCAGGGAGGAGGGGAGACATGGACACAAAGAACCATGAAATCAGGAAAAGAGTGATAAGGGCAAAAACTCCCAAGAAAGTGGGAGAGGGAGGGATCCCTTTCAGCTAAGGGAAAGGAAGAATTCACGGAGGATCTATTCTTAAAGGGTTATTCCATGCTTTTCTATTCATCCTAGTATTTTTCATTTTATGTATATATCCTTTAAAAATCCAATTAGGCGTTTAAGTACCCTGTTCCCTATCAGTCATAAGCCACCAGTGACGCTGAGGTCTCCAGCTCTGCTTTACTGAAATCTAGTTCATATGCAAGTCAAATCATCGCCCTCATGATGTCACTGGTCCTCTTCAAGAACAATGGATGAACAACAACCATATCAGTTGTCTCTTTAGACAATTACTTCCCTTTTGCTTCCTACAGGAGGGAAATAAATGTTGTTTTTTGTGTCTTCAGAATTTCATTCGTGGAATTTCCTATCCCTTCTTGACCCAACTTTCTCTATAGAATTTTAGGTCATAGAAGTCCTCCCATCCTTCCTCTGCACTCCTGGAAATGAGCTCTCCCAAAATCTGATGGGCATGTCAGACTACTCTGTTTCCCCTCCACTATCACAAAACAGGGTAGTCACTCCCCAACAAGGTCCCCATCATTTCTACTCCAGTAATGTCTCCAGCTCAACAAAAATTAAACCCAGAAAATAATTCTCCCATGTTGCTTCCTCTACCTTTTGAAGGACAAAATTATCATTAAGGCAACTTAATAAACTATTCATTCTTCTGCTTTTGTCAAATCAGCAGGTGTCTGGATACCTGAAGCCCAATTCCGTCCCCACCCATCACAATATGATGCCACTATTCCAGGCTTAAGATCTATTTCCCATAATTCTCATCCATTCCTGTTTTTGTCTGGAACACACTCATGACAATACCGCAAACTAGTGTTTCTCCTTATTGGTCTTCACCTAACAGTTCTCCAACAGGCTTTCCCCCAGAAGTTCTTAGATGTCATCAGATGAGTGTATACTCTTTATATGCAATGCTGTCCTACTTCTTGTGAATAAATTATACCCTTCCAGAGTTATGCTGCTGCCATGGGCCTTATTCAAACAAGTCTTAGAAATACCTAAAGGACATATTTGCTTTCTTGCATCAGACTTTCTAGTTCATCTTGCTTGCTACCTGTATGCCTATTTATTTTTGCTTTATTCTTGTTGTTTGATCATTTTATTGTTATTTAACTATGAGCATTTGTTTTTCTTCTCTTTCACGTTCTATTTTGGGTATTTGTGTAGGGACAGCCAAAGCCACAGGTTTTATTACTTAAAATCAAATTTAGATCTCGTCATGTTTCTTCTGTGGTTCAGGGTATCTTTACTGATATAAGACAACAGTACCTCGGATTTAAAGTTATAAGGGGCCTTAGAAGACAATCCTCTTATTTTTAGGTAAGGAAACTGAGGCACAGAGGTTAAGTGACTTGCCCAAGGTCACACAGCTATAAAGTCGGAGTCAGCATTTGAATCTAAGTCTTCCTCACATACCTTCACTATTATGTTATCTCTCTTTATTTCATTTTCCTACAATGTAGCTACTCATTTTCTCTAGAGTATGGTTTATACATTGGCAATTGTATCCCTCTTCCTTCCTTTTCAATTTAAAGACCTTTGGGTTGGTTTTGTTGTATTCTAGGTAATTACCAGCCCTTGTTAAGTATCCTATCCAAGGCTAGGAGCCTTTAATTCCCATGTTAAAACATTGATCAGAAATCTATTATCTTGTCCTCAAACTCTATCTTTTTAACTACCTGTCCATCTTCCCAATATGTCTTTCTCTCCTGAAGTCCTTGTTTTTGTTAGGCAGCAAAATAAAATACTACTTTGTGTCCTTCAAGGCAGCAATGTGTTGGTAAATGTTTAACAACCAGCTTTCGGGGGGGGGGCGGGGAATGTACATTTATGCAGGAAACATTTTTTAAAAGTCTAATCTGCTTTATTAACATTTTCTCCATCACTTCCTGACATCTAGAGAATCAACAAAACAGTGGTTTTGTTTTTTATTTCACCGTGGTTGCTGATTTCCAAGGTATAAATGCTCATACACTGAAAATTTAACAATTGGATTTTGAGAGCCAGTTGGAGCTGACTCCTACACATCCCCGCCTTAAGGCCTTGAGCTTCTAGCTCAGGATTTCGCAACTTTTAGTAATGCTTTCGAGGTTCCTTCTGGCAACAACATCTGAGTGTACATGAATCACCAGAAGTGGGTATTAGTCATCTGGTTTGACAAGCCCCGGTAAGTTCTACAGGTAACAGAAGAAATAACTTACCTTACTTACCCTCAGCAGGAATTAACAATCCCTGCTAAGAGCCTCTTCTGCCCCTGACCCTTCCTGGATAGCAATGCTCACTTGAGCCTACCAACACTCCTCATTCCTCAAGAGAGCAAGGAGCCGCTTGCCCTCTGTACATATGGCTCCATCTTCTTCAGAAAGAGCCTCATTTCTGTTTCTTACCTACAAGTATTCAGTGTTTCTTCTTCTTCCCTTTATTCTAAAGGTGACCTCTTTCTATCTTCCCACCTATAGTAGGAATTCCCCTTGGTCCATTGGACTCCTTTTTCTTCTTATTTTCAACCTCCCAGCACCCAACAGGATTCATCTTTGCCTCTTCTGATTCTTTTTCACATGGAATTCCCCCCCATTGTTTTTTTTTAATTCTTTTTTTTTTTTAAGCAATCAGGGTTAAGTAACTTGCTCAAGGTTACACGGCCAGTTATTTCTGGGTGTGGTGCTGAGTATCTGAGCCCGGATTTGATTCAGGTCATCCCGACACTGGAGCTGGTGCTCTTACTCGCTGAGCCACCTGGCCGCCCCCTCCCCCCCGCCCCATTGTTAATGACTTTAATGTTTCTTTTTTTTCTTATATATATAATCTTGGGAGTACCCCATTAACACCTGGAAAGTCACATCCAACTCCCCTTCCTTTTTTTTTTCAACTAACAAGCAAGAGGATGGAATTCATAACTTTCCCCCAAACCAAAGATTCATAACATGAGACACACTTGTTTTTTTTAAATGCCTCATTAACTATTTCAATATAATTGGCTTTCTTTAAAATCCATGTCTTTTATTTAATACGTTTAAGAATATGATTCTGAGAAAGGATACACAGGACAAAAAAGAGCTAAGAACCTCTTTCCTAAAACTTTAATTTCAAGAAACTTCCCTATTTTCATTTAGGACACCCTTACCTTGCTATCCTTAGAACATTCTTTCATTTTCCCCTCTTCTTCACTCCCTATAATCCATAAGTTGCCAAGTTTCAATGATTTTACTTTGCTTTTCCCTTTTAAAAAAAATTTAAATGATTTGCTATAAACAAAACCTAACCAATATAATCAAATAAGCTGGCATCCTAATTATTATTTAAATTCCCCCTTGTCTTTACTCACACAGGCAGCATCATGGTTCTAACCCTTATCACTTCTCACCTACACTTTTGTAATGACCTCCTAAATGTTCTCCCTGCCTTGAGCCTGTTCTCGAATTCAAACATTGCTCATCCAATAAAATCATCTTCTTAAAGCACAGGTCTCTCAATGAAACTCAAAAATATTCAACGGTTACTATTATGTCAAGGTCTTACATTTAAGGCCCTCCAAAATCTGGTTTCTACCTTTCTAATCACATTTGGTATTATTCTCCTTCAGACACTATATACTCCAACAACACAAGACTTAGCTTTTCCCCCAGATAGGCCTGAAATATGCTCTCTACCTAAGCTTACTTTCCAGACTCTGTTTCCTTCAAGGCTGTCTTCAGAGGCTCCTTCTTCTGCAGTGCCTTTGCTGGCCCCTCCAGTTAATACTGGTCTCTCCCATTCCAAAAGGCCTAATTTGGACAAATATGGACTATTTGTTCCTCTGACTTCATACCAGTCTAACCAGCCACAGTCAGAGACATTGTACTTTGACTCAAATGCAGTGATGTCATTTTGGTCCTTTTTGAGAATGAAGGACAACCATTATACTTGTCTTGAACATACTGTATTTCTTCCCTCCAGTCCCTAGCAAATATAAGCATCAGAAAAGCAGGGAATATTTCCCTGTTGTCTTTATTACCCCAGCATCTAGCAGAGGACCTTAAATATAATAAATGTATAATCGATGCTTGTCAGATTGAATGCCTGTACATGTACAAGTTATCATCATTGTCAAAACATTTGCGGAGCTCCTTGCAGATAAGAAGATGGGCCATTAGGGAGCATGTTTCCAGAGTCAATAAACTTTCATACCCTTTCCCCCATCCACCCAACTACCAGACAAAGATATAAAGCAGGAACCAAAATATTCACGGCAACATTTTTTTGGAGTAGCAAAGAAATGGAAGTACCCATCAACTCAGTCATGGTGGAACAAATGGCAGAAGTGAATGTAATAGAATAGAATAATATTGCACCATACCAATGAAAGAACACGAAGAATTCAGAGTAACACTTACTGGAACAGATACCCTCCTGGTTGAAGAATCCATGCGGGCAGTGGGGGAAGCACTGGCCATCCAAGAGGACCTGAGAAGACACGCAGGATGTGCAATTGTCTGGGCTCTTCCCTTGACACGCCAAACAGGAATCATGACAAGCTGGAGAAAGACGGAGCAAGAGATGATCAACAAGGAAAGACAAATAAAAATATACACAGTTTGTTTTCTTCTCTCAAATCAGCCTCTTTCCCAAGGCAAATGTGTCTCCCGTATTTCAGCAATTGGATAGCAAGTCTTATTGATTTTGCCTCCACAATTCTCATATCCATTCCCTTCTCTCTAATCACATAGCCAAAAGTCAAAATCAGTCCCTCTTTACTTTCACCTAGACTACTGGAACAACCTCCCAATCGGCCTCCTTTCCTCAAGTCCTCGCCTCTCCAATTCATCCGTACAGAGAAATTAAAATATGTTGCAAAATGAATATATGCAGCATAGGTTGCATATAAATGAAAAACAGAAACTTATAGCTGAGATGGTAATACGAAAGGTCTAGGGGAGCCCAGTTTTCCAAAATGTACTTTAGCAAAGATCTAAAAAAAGGCATTGGATCAAATAAGGATCACAAAATGCCAAACAACCCAATAGTAAGTACCTTTAACTGGTCATAGACTGCACCAAAGACAAAAGATATTGAAAGGATCAAATGAGGGAGTCCCATCTGGGACCAATGTGAGTTCAGGTGAGCAGGCTTGAAACAACCAGCAAACTGGCCAAAAATTATCTAAGAGGACAGGATGATTGCCAGCACACTATATCTGAACATTCCATCCAAGAGTATGGAAGGAAACAAAGCCCAGTGCTAGCACAAAGTCCCGAACCAGGAACTGAGACTAAAGATAAAAGTAAGCAAGAAGAAAATACAAAACTCCACAAAGAAATCCTATGGGTTAAAAAGAGTTAAGCCAGAAAAAAAGTATAACTTCATAACTACTAGAAGAGTCTTGGGGAGGGGGGGGGGGAGGGAGAAGGGAGAAGAGAAGGAATGGTTAAACCATAAGGAATATAAAAATACTAACAAGACGCTAAACAAAAGATAAAAAGTGAAATAAGAATGCTGGAGGAAAAAAATGGAAGAAAAATAAATAGGTTAAGTCTCATTTTCAAGATATGTAAGGAACTGATTCAAATTTATAAGAAAAAGAGTCATTCTCCAATTGAAAAATGGGTTAAGGACAGGAATAGACCATTCTCAAAGGAAGAAATCAAGGTTATTTATGTGAAAAGGTGCTTCAAATCACTACTAATTAGAGAAATGCAAATTAGAGTAATTCTGAGATTCTATCTGATATCCTTCAGAGTAGCAAAGATGACAAAAAAGGAAAATGATAAATGCCGAAAAGACTGTAGAAAAAGTGGGCACTCTGATGCACTGTTCATGGACCTGTTAATGAGTACAACCAATTTTGGTAAAATACTTGGAACTATACACAAAAGGTGAACTCTGTGAAAAATAGAATGGAGCAAAAAAGCATTCAGAGAACCAAGGAGAGATTTAGAAATGTTAAAACACTGTCAAAAGATCGAAAAAATATAAGAAAACGAAAGGTATCTATTACCAAAAACAGGTTGGAAAAGAGGTTGAAGAAAGAGAACTTAAAAATCACTGATAATCCTAAAAACTATGACCAAATAATAATAATAATATCATTTTTATAGCACTTCAGGGTTTGCAAAATACTTTACCCATATTATCTTTTTTGGGGGGTGGGTGGGAGGGCAGGGTTAAGTGACTTGTCCAAGGTCACAGGGCTAGTAAGTGTTAAGTGTCTGAGGCCACATTTGAACCCAGGTCCTCCTGACCCCAGGGCAGGTACTCTATTCACTCCACCACCTATCTGCCCCTACCCATATTATCTTACGTGATTCTCACAATAATCCTGAGAGGTAAGTGATATTATTATCCCCATTTTACAGTTGGAGAACCTGAAGCAGACAATGACTAGCCAAATATCACACAGTTAGTAAGTATCTGAGGCTAGATTTGAACTCTTAAGTCCATCATTCTAATCAGTGCACCATCTAGCTGCCTAAAAAAAAGAACCCTAGACACCACATTTTAAGAAATCTTGGAATAAAACTGGCCAGATATATCAGCACCTGAGGACAAAATAAAATTGAAAGAATACATCGGCAAAAGAAACCCCAAATTTTAAAAACATCCAGAAACATCAGAAAAAAACCCCAGAGCTTCTATATCAAAGAAAAAAATACTACAAATCACTACTAATTAGAGAAATGCAAATTAGAGCAATTGTAAGATTCTATCTGATATCCTTCAGAGTAACAAAGATGACAAAAAAGGAAAATGATAAATACTGAAAAAGCTGTAGAAAAAATGGGCACTTTGATGCACTGTTCATGGACCTGTTAATGAGTACAACCATTTTAATATGGATGCCTGCCTGCACACTATATCTGAACATTCCATCCAAGAGTATGGAAGGAAACAAAACCCAGTACCACCACAAAATTCCAAACCAGGAACCGAGACTAAAGACAAAAGTAAGCAAGAAGAAACTACAAAACACCATATAGAAATCCTATGGGTTAAGAAACAGTCAAGAGATAAAGCCAGAAAAAAGTATAAGTCCATAACTACTAGAAAAGCCTGGGGAGGGGGGGACAGCAATAGACCAAAAAGAAAGCTTTCAGGTCCCAAGGAATCACAGTCTGGACAAAATATGATTTAGCAGCAACTACTATGTAATAAAGGAAAGAAAATATTTGAAAAGGCAAACAAAAGCTTTACAATGATGAATAACTCTACAAGGCAAAGTATAATCCTATGGAGAAAGAAAATAGAGAACTCCAATAGAATAAAGGACTTTCAAAGGTTTCTGATGAAAATACCAGAGCTAAGCAGGAACTCTGAAATGTAGACACAGGAATCAAGGAAAACCTAGAAAGGCAAATACATTTGAGCTAATAGAAAGGATTGAAAGTTAATGGAAGTGTTTACCTTCTGAAAGAGGAAAAGAGACAAGTGGCTAATTAGAACTCCACTATCTTTGGTCACATAAATTCAAAACTCTTTGCACAAACAAAACCAACACAGACAAAATTAGAAGAAAAGCAGGAAACTGGGGTGGGGGGGGGTGTGAAGCAAGTTTCTGTGATGTAGGTCTCATTTCCCAAATACATAGAGAACTGAATCAAATTTAGAAAAAGAGGTCCCATTTCCCAAATGATAAATGGTCAAAGATATGAACAGGGAGTTTTCAGAAGAAGAAATAAAAATTATCAGCAATCATATAAAAATGTTCAAAATCATCAAGAAATGCTACCATCTCAGGTACCACCTCATTCCCATAAGACTGACCCATAAGACATGCCCCTTAATAAAAGGATCTGTTCTATGAAGTTTGGATTCAGTCAAAGGGCCACACCTGACATATCTTTGACGACTTGCAAACTCACAAAAAAAGGGTAGGAGTAACAATCCTAATTTCACAAAAGGCAAAAGCAAAAATATACAAAGTTTTAAAAGATAAACAAGAGAATTAAGTGATATTTAAAGGCACCATGGATAATGAATCTATGAACTTAAGGGAAAAGAGGGAAATAAACATTTATGTAGTATCTACTATGTCACAGGCATTATACTCAGCACTTTAAAAACCATATCTCATTTGATTCTCACACAATAACCTTTTGGTGCTGTTATTATCTCCATTTTACAGATGAGAAAACTGAGGTAGACAGAGGTTAAGTGACTTGCCCAAGGTCATACAACCAAGAAATGTCTGAGTCTGTATTTGACCCCAGGTCTTCCTGACTCCAGGCCCAGCCCTCTATCCATTTAAAAGAAAAGTTGATCAAATTGAAGAGAGAAATCAACAGCAAAGTTATAATCATAAAAGATGAAATGCATCTGTTTCAATCCAAGACAAGAAGCAAGTTAAACATCCAAACTTTTAGAAAAGTGCAATATCATAGAGCTCTGGTGATTGTTGAACGGGAATAAAAAAAAATATGTATATTTCTGAGGTACAGGTACCTGTAAAAACTATGCATGTGTTAAAACATAAAAACCTAACAAATATAAAAACCAAAAACATTAAATATATCCAATTAAAATCAATGCATATTGGACAAAAAGACTAAATTGAAAAGAATGAGGAAAAGGATAGCATTACTTATTAAATAGCGAGGAATTGGAAACTTAAAGAGTGTCTTTCAATTGAAGAACGACAGAAATATAAATGGAATGGAATATTACTACAATATAGGAAAAATGCAAAAGGGATGAATTCAACAAAATCAAGCAAGACATGCATAAACTGATGCATAAGGAAGTTAGCAAAATCAAGAGATCAAACTATACAGTGACGTCAACATTGTGAATGAAAAGAACTTTGAAAGTTTTAAGAACTTATAAAAACAATGACCAATCACAACACCAGAAAACTGATGACGATGATGATGATGTGTGGATTCCATATGCTTGCCTATGCATGATTATTTTTTACAAGGAATGACTTTTGGGAGAAGGGGGACATTATTGGAGAACAGAAGAAAGTAGTACTACTGATGATGATCAAAAGAAGCAAAAACAAAAACAAAATACCTTCAATTAAACATTTTAAAAATACACAGATAAGGCCAAAAGAAAGTTCAGACAGGGACACAGAGAAGTAGGGCAGTTCTGGAACTAACATACTGAATTTGTTATATACTTGGGGAAAAAAAAGGAAACAAGTCACACATAACAGATTAGTTTAACATACAATACATATGGTTTAATATACAATACTCTTTTTCCTCTTTGTCTACAATTCTGTTCATGTTTGGTGATGTTTGACAAATTCATAATATTCAAAAACAATTTCCTTTAAAATCACAAATGGAAAAAGAGGTTTCAAAGTGATATTTTTACATGCCCATTCTCAAACTGTCTCTGGAACAGATTGCTTGAGAAAGACCAAGCATGAAAAAACCGCAGAAAATCTCTTTATTTCTCCAGAACAACATAATCAAGTAAAAAAACAAAAACAAAAACAAAACTGAAGCCTGCTAAAGGATAGAAAAGGTTTTTCATTTTTTGTCCTTACAATTCTGGTGCAGTTCTAGACTTATTGATTATATTACTGATTCCAAGATTCTCATGAAATCAAGACTCATCTTTTCAATGCAACCATTCCCCTGTCATGGAAGTAAGACCTGGAATCCTACCGCTGCCCAAGAATTAAAGATAACCATCACAGAAAGCAATGGTGGGGGGAGCAGGTCGCAATCTATAACCCACAAGGAATTTCAAAGAAAAACAAGAATAAAGGATGTTCTCTGTATGAAAGAAAGAGAAGATGAACTGGTCATGTAGTAAGGACAAGGGATGACAAGTGGACAGCGAGATTGCTCCATGGGGTATCCTGGAGATGATGGGAGAGACAGAGGAAGGCATATGGCATAGTGGATGTATCTTTTGTGCTGAACTTTGGGGAGGACATGAGCAAGAATCACACAGAATAGGCAGGCATCAATATATTTTAGAGAATTCTTAACCTGACAGGATTACAGGATTATGGTTCCATTTGAGTGTACTCATTGATTTTTGCTTAGATATGAAATGATCCTAAACTGTCTCCTTCTCACCTGCTGCCTAATATTTCCTAGTTGAAACCTTTTCACTCATCCCTTCAACACAGGACAATTTCAACAATTCCATGGAATCCAGATAATCATAGTCCCTATGAGGCCATTATACACCACAATTCCTTAAGTAGTTCAGTTTAGAGGACTTTAAGATCATAGACGTAATTGTTGTTTGTCCTTGGGTTGTCCTTTGCCATAATTAAGTCTATTAGGACTTAATTTTGACAAAAGGCAATCCCTATTCTCAAGGAGCTAATGTCTAATGGGGGAGATGACATGCAAACAACCATGTACAGCCAAGCTATATAGCAGAATTGTAGATAATCAATGGAACAAAGACTTTGTAATTTCACAAAAGAAACTGAGCTCTTAATTAAATTATGCTTTCATCTATATTTCCCTATGTACTTTTAGAAAGAAATCTTGAGGAGGGGAGGAGGCAAGATGTCAGTGTAGAAGCAGGAAAACTCCCTGTGCTCCCCCCATAACCACCTAAAATACCTATAAAAATGACTCTAAACAAACTTTAGGGCTACACAATCCACAAAGTGGCAGTGAGAAACAAACCTCCTGCTGAAGACAGCCAGCAGGCCAACAAGAAGGATATATCACAGCACACTGGGAGCAGAGTCCAGCCCTGCATGAGCCTGTGGTTTTAGCCCCAGGGCAGCCCTAACCAGCCAAGGCTGGAGGGACCTCAGGAGAGTAGATCACCAGCAGCTGTGGTGGTTTCCAGAATTATCAACCCATAGATACCAAAAACCAAGTGAGGTCAGTGAACTTTGGGAACAGGGGGTCTGGGAGTGTGGGAGTGTCACAGAGTGCCTCTGTGCCCACCCCCACTCCCCCAGGGAGAATTGGCTCATCCTTGGTGGCTTCAGAGCACCTGGCCTGCAGATTGCAGGGGTAACAAGCAACCATTCTCAGGGGTAATTGCTCTTGCTTTAATCTCTGCTTGGATCTGGATTGCTGCAGTTTAGGGTAGAGGTCCTGGGGTGTGTGACCAGGTACCAGAGTTGGTGGAGGTTTGAAAGAGGGCACCCAACTAATAGCTCCAGCAGCTGAGAAAACCACAGCAATTTGAAACAAAGCTTTTCTCACTGGAAGCAGAGTTCTACTGTGGCAGAAGGCTCAAAAGTCAAATAATTGAGTGGCAACACGAGCAAGCAAAGGAAGCAAAGCAAGCACAGCAATTCGACTTTGGATTCCTTTTTTGGGGACAAAAAGGCTCAAAACATGGAACAGGAGGAAGACAATGAAATCAGAACTCCTTTCACCAAAAGCTTCCAAGAAAAATATGAATTGGTTACAGGAGATAGAGGAGCTTAAGGATTTTGAAAACCAAATAAGAGAAGTGGAGGACAATTTGGGAAGAAAAATGAGAATTATGAAAGAAAATCATGAAAAGAGTCAACAACCTGACTGAAGAAAATAACACCTTAAAAAAAAGACTCTCTCAAATGGCAAAAGAGACTCAAATAGGCAATGAGGAGAAGAATTCCTTAAAAAGCCAAATTTGCCACATGGAAAAAGACTCTCAAAAGCTCACTGAAGAGAATCATTCCTTCAGAATTAGATTGGAGCAAATGGAAGCTAGTGACTTTATGAGAAATCAAGATACTATTAAACAGATCCAAACAAATGAAAAAATAAAAAGCAATGTGAAATATCTCATTGGGAAAACCACTAACCTGGAAAATAGATCCAGGAGAGATAATTTAAAAATTGTTGGACTACCTGAAAGCCATGATCAAAAAAAGAACCTAGAAATCATCCTTCAAAAAATTCTCAAGGAAAATTGCCCTGATGAATTAGAACCAGAGGGCAAAATAGAGGTTGAAAGAATCCACCAATGATCTCCTGAAAAAGATCCCTAAAAGAAAACTCCTAGGAATATTATAGCCAGTTTCCAGAGTTCCAAGATCAAGGAGAAAATATTACAAGCAGCGAGGAAGAAACAATTTGCATATTGTGGAAACACAATCAGGAAAACACAGGGTCTGGCAGTTCTACACTAAGGGATCAAAGGGCTTGGAATATGATATTCTAGAGGTCAATGGAGCTGGGATTAAAACCAAGAATCACCTACCCAACAAAACTGAGTACCATGTTTCAGGGGAAAATATGGTCATTCAGTGGAATAGAGGACTTTCAAGCATTCCTGATGAAAAAACCAGAGTTGAATAGAAAATTTGACTTTGAGACACAAAAAGCAAGAGAAGCAGAAGGTAAACAGGGAAAAGAAATCATAAAGAACTTATCAAAGTTGAACTACTTATATTCCTACATGGAAAAACAATAATTGTAACTGATGAAACTTTTCTCAGTATGAGAATAGTTGAAGGGAATATAAATGTGTGTGTATGTATACATACATACATACATATGTCTTTATAGGAAGGTATATGGGTATATTAATACATATGTGAGTGTGTGTATATATGTATACAAATATACATAGACAGAGGGCACAGGACCAATTCAATTGGAGGGGGTGATACTTAAAAGGTGAAATTGAGAGGTGAGAGAGGAATATAATGAGGGGAGATGGGGAGAGACAGAATGGGGTAAATTATCTTGTATAGAAGAGGCAAAGGAAAACTGTTACAATGGAGGGGAAGAACAGGAAGGCAAAAGGGAATGGGTCAACCTTACTCTCATTGAATTTGGCTTAGGGAGAGAATGACATATACACTAAATAGGCTATCTCACCCTACAGGAGAGTAGGGGGGAAGGGGATGAGAGGGGGGATGATGGAGGGGAGGACAGGTTAGTGGGGAGGTTGGGGGGGGGAGTTGCAAGCACACACTTTTGAAAAGGCACAGGGTCAAAGTACAAAATAGAACAAGTGGGAGGCAGGATAGGATGGAGGGAAATATAGTCAATCTTTCACAATATATACACTGTGGAAATGTTTTACATAGCTACACGTGTACAACCTATATTGAATTGCTTATCTTCCCAGTAAGGGTGGGTGATGAGAGAAGAAGGGAAAGAATCTGGGATTCAAAGCTTTAAAATCAAATGTTTAAATAAATAAATATATATATATATATATATATATATATATATAATTTTTTACATGAAACTGGGAAATAAGATATACAGACACTGGGGTACAGAGATCCATATTGCCTTACTGGGAAATCAGAGCAGAAATGGGGGATGATACAGGAGAAAACAGATTGGGGGAGGGGGTATACAGTGGGATCGCTGTTTTTGGGTGGTGGGTAGGGGAAAGACGGGGAGAAAATTTGTAACTCAAAATCTTGTGGAAATGAATGTTGTAAACTAAAAATAAACATAAAATTTAATTAAAAAAAACAAACTGAGTTCTCTCCTTCTCCTTCTCAACTCTAGGACCAGCTCATGACCCATTTGTATTATCTGTCACAGATATACATACTGTTGGACAATTTCTGTAGGGTTACAGTCAGACACATGCGGCAATCTAAGCAACAGCTATTGATCATTCATTTCCTAGGAGGCTCTGCATTATCTTGGGGGTCACTTCCATGCCACGATGAGGCGTGTAAGGAGCCTGAGGATACGAGTCAGGTCATTGAAAACACCAGATACTATAAAAAAGTCTAATGTGGTCAGCCAAGGTCAGCAGCAAAGGTTACTAAACAGAGAGAGGAAAGGATCAGAGACAAGAATGGGGCTGAACGTGGAAGTCAAAAGATCACAAGCCTAAGGTGATCATTAGGCCCTGGAATCCAGAGTAAAGTCCCCCTCAAATGGGGTCATACTCATAAAGCACTTAGCATAGTGTCTGGTACAGTAAGCGCTTAATAAATACTTATTCCATTTTATTCCATTTGCTCTCCCCCCCAGAAAAAAAAATTAGGACACCAAGCTAGGCAAAAGGCATTCCAATGTGTTCAACTCACCTTTCTATAGCTCAGCTGGGGCCCTTTTTCCATATTCCCTTCAATTCCCTTTAGCTGCCATAAGCACTTTCATGACTATCCGCCATATTCATGGACATGTCATAGAAGTACACAGGTATTTTAAATGATAAACTCCAAGATCCATAGGACTCTATAATTCTTTTAATAAAAATCTTTAATTTTTAAAAAATGTTTTATCACTCTTTAATCTTTATATCACCTTCATTCCAAAATAAATCTTTTCCCCAATGGATTCTATGATATTACCAGTATATCCATTTATTTCTGCCTAAAACAAACAAAAAAAAATACAAAGAAATTTTGTAGGGGTTTTCAAAATGTCTGCAACAATTCTGCACTCTTAGGGAAGCCAAGATTATGCAGCAGGAGAGCCAGTCGGAGAAGCAGAAACATTCAGGAAAGACTGCCAACTCCCTAAGTATGCAGTTAATGAAAGATACTTGAAAGAATTTCTACAAGTGACTCCTTCATGCATCCTACACTTTCAGATTCTGGCTGGGAAGTAAATGACCAAATGTAGGTTTGAAAAAGTGTAACTATTGCTGAAGCAGGATTTTTACTAACCCTATGCCCAATACCAGAATGCAAATACTTCTCAAGGGAGAACCCTGATTCTTCTAAAGTAGGAGTGGGGAACCTGTGGTTTCAAGGCCACACATGGCCCTCTAGGTCCTCAAGTATGGCCCTTTGACTGAATCCAAACTTTAGGGAACAAATCCTCTTAATAAAAGGATTTGTTCTGTAAAACTTGGACTCAGTCAAAAGGCCGCACTCAAGGACCTTAAGGGCCACTTATGGCCTTGAGGCCACAGGTTCCCCAGCCCTGGAAAGATTATAACTAAACTATCCATTATTCACTTGCTTTCATCTTATCCTTTGAAATCTCCCATAAGATTCCATAATCTCCATTTTTTTTTTGGTTAGCAATCCTAAAGAAAAAGACCCAAAGAAGTTCAAACCACATCAGTGTATCTTTCCTGGCTCTCCATATCAAAAACAGTGATTTTAGTTGCTTCTGGACCTGTGATTTCTTGGCTAGACGAAATCCTTCCACCCATGCAGACTGAGAACCACCAGTAAGAGTTAGTGTCTTGGAAAGTATCAGAAAGTTAAAGGCTCAGAGTATTAGAAAGTATTAGAAGGTTAGAGGTCCAGAAAGATTAAGTTGATCCATCGATCAATCAGTATTTATAAATGGCCTGACATTACAGGGGATATGAAAAAGGTAAAAATAGTCCCTGTCCTTGTGCAGCTTACATTCTAATGGAGGAAATAAAATGCAAATAAGTAAATAGGTTAATATAAGATACACTTGGAGTAGATGGGAAGGTTTCTAGCACCTCGGGTGACCTAGAAAGGACGCCTCCAGAAAGGAAGTATTTCAGTTGAGTTTTAAAGGAAGCCAGAAGTAAATAGGGGTAGAAGTGAAGAGAGAGAGAGAATTCGAGGGAGGGAAGGAAAGTCAGGGCAAGAGCATTTGTCCATTGTTATATAATTAGTACTTTAGTTAGAGACTAGATTTAAACCCAAGACCTTCTGAGCGAAAGTTCAGCAGTCTCTCCACTACACCCTAATGTCTCAATTGAAATATTTTGGTTTCTACTGTAAAAAAAAAAAAAGTATAAATAGCACAAGGAATGAAAACGAAAGAGATTAAAGTCTGACAAAATTCATCAATAGGAAAACCAAAGAGAAACCCACTACAGTAGCAAGGATGCATTCATAGAACGATCAGAGGAAAGACTAAATGGAGTTTGAGAAATCAGGACAGAAAGAAAAAGAACCAAAGAAGGGCTGACATCACCCCTCTGGAGGTCATAAAAAGTAATAGGATGGATGAAAAAGAAGAGCTGAGAGCTGAAAACAGTCTCAATGGACAGAAAAGATGAGAAATATTGGGATTTCAAAGACGCCCATGCTGAAAAATGAGGCAAGAGAGACAAAAACTAGTTTCCTAAAGTTATTAGCACTTCTTGTCCCAAGGCTGTAGAGTTAAAAGTAGTTATTTCTGTTGAAATACATGTTTCCTAACGATGCAGATTTTGTATCTTTTATTTAACATGAAAGTGAGGTATTACAGCCTCTCCAGGTAAGTGGCTACACATTCCCTCACCAGGCTGGCAGGTTTCCTCTGTCTCCTTTGATTTCTATAATTAAAACTCAGAGGCCCAGGGGCCCTCAATGCGTCCTAGCAACCCTGAATTAGATCAAAATACCCAGAATTTACTCCAATCTTTCCCTCTTACCTAAAGCAAATTCATTTATTTACAAAAACATCTGTCCAATTACATATTTTTTAAAAAGGAAATGGGACCAAACCCATAGCTGCTTCACCTGACCTCACCCCATAAAACAAGATTCAGCTTGAGAAGAGAGTACTGGTCTGGAAGGAGAAGAAGGCGTCTGAATGATGCTTTATAGATGAAAGTTGGGCAGTGTTTACCTGAATCACGTTCCATGACTGCTCAAAAAAAGCTAGTCTGTGCAGGATTAGGGGAGCAGGTCTCTTGTTTTCTCTGCACTTCTCTTTTAAACACAATGGCTCTTCTAAAGCCAGGAAGGAAAACGGAGGCACACAAAATCCTTTTTCTGCTTTAATTTAGGACTTTTAAAAAAATATGGAGTTTGAAGTTCCTCAAAATTTGATATTGTGAATTCATCCAGCTCCCACTCGGAAAGCATAAGCCTATATCAACAAATGGCCATTGAATTCCACCACATTCAATTAAACAATTCAGTGTGTATGTATTAAGCACCTACTATTTGCCTAGCACTCACTAGATTCTAGAGAAACAAAGACAAGAATGAAAATGCCTTCAAGGAGTTTAGAGGCAGCTAGACAATGTATTGCACATAAAGCACTACTAGACCAGAAGTTAGGAAAACCCGGATTCAAATCAGACCTATGCCTGCCTCAGTTTCCTCATCTGAAAAATAGGGATAATAATATTACCTATTAGTAATAAGGATCAAATGTGATAATATTTTTAAAGCACTTAGCAAACCTTGGAGTAACATGTTCACAAACAAAAAAGCTTTTATAATTATTAAGGTTGCAAACTAGGGACTTTTGAACCCCAGATATGCAATGGTTTTTTCCCAATTCAACCTCTCTATCTCCAAAATTAGCACTGAACATTGCAATAACACTCTAAGTACTGATCCATATCTCTGATTAGGATGGTCAAAATAATTAGATAAGCTGATCTGCAAACCAGTTGGCTGAGTTACGGAGACCCAATTGCAATCTCTTTTCATCTGTATTTTCTACAATGGAAATGAAAGTCCCAAACCCAGAAGGGATCAGGCTATCCCTTAGTTGGAGACCAAGTATTGAATAAATCTTGAGAGAATCCTTCAAATTGTTGACATCTTTCCATTTGAAAATTGACATTTCCAAAGAAATTTTTTCCCATTTGGAAAAAAACTATAGTGAAATATGTATGTATGTATGTATGTATATGCATGCGTGTATTTATGTGTGTACATATACATGTGTGTTTGTATGTATACATACATATATACATACATACACGTGTATAAATTTTACAGCAGGGGTATCAGAGATATAGATGAATTAAGCAGCTTGCCTCAAGGTCACAAGTTAACAAGTCAGAGACAAATCCAGATGTTTGGGCTTTGAATTATCTTGAACTATCTTTTCAGGAGATAAGGAGACCTATCCTTCCAACCTTAGAGCAGGGGGTGTTAACCAGTTTTGTGCCATGAATCTCTTTGGCAGTCTACTGAAATCTAGTGACTCCTTCTCAGAATGTTTTTAAATACAGGGGATTGCAAAACAAAACAAATTACACTGAAATACAATTCTCAAAATATTTTTTGGAAATTCCTCGACCCCAGATTAAGAACCCCTGCCATAGTGACATTCAGCTCTGCCCTTCAGGTCTCATCAATAATACAACTGATTTAAGTGAATAAGTCATCCTATCATAAATACACAAATTAGCTACAAAGGGCATATGAAGGAAGATGCTATCTGCATCTAGAGAAAGAACTGATAAACATAAGTATGTATAGAATGATTTTACATATTATATGCATATTTGTATCTAATGGTAGCCATCTCCAGGATATTGGAGGGGAGGGGAAAAAGGAATTTATATGATAACTTTATTATATATTTAAAGACAAGAGCAAATTTTATATAGCAGATTTGCAGTTTCGTGTGCAATCATCGTTTTTTTATTATACTGTGTCGTAGAAATGTTTGTTTTAGTCCACAAATTAAAAATAAATAAGTGAATGAATAAACAAATAAGGACAATGATTCCAAAGGGCATGAAAGATAAAAAGGTTAAGACAAATTAAAAGGCCAAGAACCTCCTTCTAGAAACATCTCGATCTGTCAGTGCCAACAGATAATAAAAGCCGAGAGTTGAGTTGGAGTGAGATGTGGGGCTTAACCAGCGGAGCATGTAGAATTATTGCCTGCTCCCACTGGAAGGGGGCCTCAAACATCACCTGGTACAGCTCCCCACAGCAGATGTTCAATAATCAATCAATCAAAAGGCATTCTTGAGCACTTACCACATAGCTGGCTGTTGTTGATGTTTGCCCTTCATTCTCAGTGAGGACCATTACATCAGGCAGGTGATACCATGACTCGAAAGTGAATTGGATTTAAGTGAGGCAGGGCCGGGCAAAGTCACCAGCCTCACTTTCTCCCCCAGAGCCATCTGGGTCCAGTAGCAAGATATATATCACGATGAATGAAGATGGCCCTAATGCAGCGCTAAGGTCTTTCCCAGATCTCAGTTTGATTGAGGCAATACCCTTTCAGTGATTAAGGCTAGGTAAGAAATGAGTCAAAGAATGGTCTCTTTTACCCAGTCAAAAAAAAATCAATCTGGGAGGGGAAGATCCTCAGGGTTTCTGGCTACAACAGAAACAGTTGCTATTTACATTCACTCTGAGCCATCAGAGCCCAAATAATGACCAAGTGGGGCTTGGGCTGGGACCTACTATTGATCAATCAATGAAAGCCAGAGTGATTTGGGCTTACGGCATGATCCTTAAAAAAGAAATCTAGGCCACAAACACCAAGATATCTTGTTAGGTTTCAGCAATCAAAATTTATATTCTTGGAGCAGAACACCTGCAGGTAAGGGTATGATTCCCTGTTAGGATGGAGGGAGAGGAAGGAAGGAGAGAAGAAAGGAGGGAGGGAAGGTTGTGTTTGTCTTTTTTTTTTTTTGAAGAGTTCCATGGCTTCAGGGAGATGATGACATGACTTGCAGTTGACTTGGTGAGGGAGGGCTGTGCAAGGTCACCAGCCTCACTTTCTCCTCCAGAGCCATCTGGATCCGGTGACCAGATATTCATCAGGATGACTGGAGATGGCCCAGGATGCCATGGGAGACCCTGGCCCTTTTAGGCTAAGACCTTTTCAGGTTCTCACTTAAAGTGAGGTAAAGAAAGAAGGGAGGAAGAAATAAAAGAAGGAGCTGCATTGCCCACCTGGAAATGGGCAGTTGGGTCCCCAGTGAGGAAGATACCCCTTACAAGCTGTTGTCCTTCATTAATGTCCTTCATTATAGAGGAGGGCCATGACATTGGGAAGGTGATGCCATGATTTGCAAGTTGGATTTAAGTGAGTCAAGACTAACAACAATACACGGTGGCACTTTGTTAAGCACTAAGGATGCAAGGAAAGGTCAAAAACAGTTCCTGCCTCAAGGACAGGGAGTACAAAAGCAAAGACGGAGAGATTGTGAGGGTCTGTAAGAAAGCAGATGTAGCCAGATCTGATAAAACGTGTTTTTGGCTTATTGTTAAATACAGACCCTTCTTTATGCCTTCAACCCTAGCCAGACTCTACAGTCACAGAAACTGCAAAGAAAATTAAAATTAACGGTAAGGCCACAATCATCTGAAATTTCAAAGTTCACTTATGGAGATGAGGCAGAAGAGCAGGTGGAGAAGAGAGAGGTGGCAAGCTCTCCTCCAGGTATGCTTGATCTATGCCTCGATGATGCATTGGGGTTTTTTAGAAGCAGTCTGTCTTTAAAGGCCAACCACGAATGGTATATTCTGCCCTATGCTTTTTGCTTATCTGTGTATTTCTCATTCCATCATGGCCCAAGTTTAGTCAAATAACTTGTTTGTTTCTGCTACATCATCTTCTGGATAATCCTACGTATAACTTAGCTCAGAGCAGAAACTTTCATTTCTGTGTTCTATCAATTGTACAAACAGCATCAAATGAGCTCTTGCTATGGGCTACAAAGAAAAAAGTGAAACCATCCTTCCCCTCAAGAAACTCCCCTTCTATAGGGGAAGGAGACATAGACATATGTAAATATGAAGAAAATACAAAATCAATATAAGGTAAAAGGGAAGGAGAAAACAGTGACAGCTGGGAGATCAGGAAAATTATTGTATAAATGGTGGTACTTGATTGAGATGTGAAGGAAGCTAATGATTCCAAGAGGCAGAGGTGAGGAGGGAGAGCGTTCTTGGAATGGAGAGCATGGAGATGGGAGATGTTACATGTGAAGAGCAGCAAGACAGCCAGTCTGGCTAGACCGAAGGCTGAAGGAAGGCTGGCAAAGGCTTTGAATGACAAACAGCAGAGTCTGTATTTTATCCCAAAGGCAAGAAGCCCCTGGAGTTTATTGAGCAGAGGTAAGATATGGGCAGGATATTATTATGGCAGCGGTGTGATGGAGGAGAAAATATTATAGGTTCCCCTCAAAGCACCATATATTGCTTCTACACAGAGGCTCCCTTCAAAAGGAGAAATATTCAAACCACTCCATGCTGAAATAGTAGAAAAAAGAGAGATTTCCATAAAAGTGTTGCCTGCCGTTTCTTTGCATGACCACCAAGATCAAAGGGGCAAATAAACTCCCAATAACACACTTTAAAAAAAATATGCAAACAGGAAAGGACATGTCTGAGTGGATATATGGGGAGGAAAAGAGCTATGCTCAAAGAATTGCTGAGCCTGATTTCCTAGGCATCATTCAGAAGGCTTGTGAGGTTTCTAGAGATACTGAATGAATGGCAAAAGACTCATCAACTGTCACCCTCAATATTCAAGGAAAAGGAAAGACAACAGAGTTTGGGGAGCTAAGAGAAAGAACAAAAGGAAGAGTAGATGAGACCCCTGAGGGGTCTCAGGCAGCTCAATTAACTGATTTCCCCAGCATTCACACCACCTATAAACTGATTGTCACAATCTGCTCAGTGACCTATGGGGAAGCCAGCAGGGAGGCAGAGGGATTTGTAATACGTCC
This sequence comes from Petaurus breviceps papuanus, assembly GCF_028583685.1. Classification (NCBI taxonomy): domain Eukaryota; kingdom Metazoa; phylum Chordata; class Mammalia; order Diprotodontia; family Petauridae; genus Petaurus; species Petaurus breviceps. The sequence goes on along the minus strand of NW_027185655.1, from coordinate 9,764,189 downwards.
CTGTTAGGTAGCCAAGGCGAATAATAACCATTTGTTCACTAGCTAAGAATCATGGGGTGACAAGGAAAAACAAGAGGCCAACATAGTCCCTTTAGGCAAAACCGCAATTACGCATTCCCATAAGATTTCCTTGTCTTTTAGCCTATGGATAAGAAGATTCCCCAAATTTCCCCCTTTATTGGTTCCAGGAAAATATCACTATTTACCTAATTAATGAGCCCTAATGCTATAGTATAAATATGCTTAAGATCATAGAAGCAGAGATTTAGTGCAAGACTGGGGAACTCAGAGACCATCTAATCCAACAACCCCTTCATGTTACAGGGAAATTGAGGCCCAAAGAGGTAGTAAGGTGGTGTGATGCAAAGACACACTGGGAGCCAGTGCAAAACCTAGGATTTGAACTCAGGACCTCTGACTCCAGTCTCTATCCTCTTTTCCACTTATACATATCTGATTCATAGGTTAGTAGGTCAACCAATCATTAAGTACTTCCTATATGCCATAGGTAAGTTATATTAACTATATCATCTATATATCAATGTGCATATACATACACATATGTAAATATGTACACATATACCCATTCATAATATATGTACACATGTGCATATGTGTAGATACATGTGTACGTTATGAATGGGTATATGTGAATGACTTAATACCACATATACTCGTGTGTATGAGAGATATATAGGTATATATACATGTGTGTGTGTTGAGGTGAGGGCTCTGCCCACCCTAAAACTGTTGTGGTTTCATGATGTATTTGGTAGAACCATCTCAAAGAATTCGGAGTCAGACCACCTCTAATTGAAGTACAGGCATTTATTGAGATTGACGCCTCTCATGAAGCGGGCTAAATTCCAAGAGAAATGAGCAACTTCAGAGAGAGCGAGATGGATTTTTATAGGGTAACGATGTAATTACATAACAGAAATCATGAATACTAAAAAGGCAGGAGGAGTTTGTTAAGGGATTATTAGGTAATGGAGAAGGAGTTGGTTACAGGATTAGGTAATGGAGGAGGGGTCCCATCTATGGTTCAGTGGTTAAACATTCTGGTCATGCTGCCCTCCATCTGGCTAGCTATTGCGGTCCTGTCTGGTTAAGACAGATAGTTAGGTACTGTGGTCCTGTCTTGGGCTAGATGGATGATGTGACTGTGATTGAATGCAACACACCTGTTTCTGTAGGAATGGGTCTGGGGGCAGTGACCAGGTAGAGGCAGTAGCTGGGTTCCCATCACACGGACACACCTGTTGTCTCTGTGGGAACTAAGAGTTCAGGGACACACCTGTTGTTCAAGTGAGCAGCGAGGCATATATGAAGAAGTTAGGACATTGGTGGGGGGCTAGGTAGGTACAGTGGGCCTGCTGTTCAGTGGGACTGTGCCTATAATGAAGTTAGGATATCGGGGCTGGGGGCAGCTTTATTAGGATTCATCATATATGTGTATACACACACATATATACATGTATATGTGTATACATCTATGCACATATGCATATGTGCACATGTACATACATGTATAGATACACATGTGTATATACACACATTGTGTATGTGTGTGTATTTGTTTGCTTGCTTTTTTTTTTTTTAATTTGTCATCCTTGTCTTCTCCAGGCTGAATGATCCCGGCATTATTGATTTATGGTCTTCAGCATTATTTTCAAACATTCAGTTATCTCTTTCATTCTCCTCTGAATCAATCCCAAATTCCAGACACCTTCTTGAAAAGAGCCCAACATTCTAAGAATAGCCACTAATAAGAAGAGAGAGATTATATTCTTGATTCCTATGGGCTACAGTATATTCCTGCACAAGAAAAATAGAGTTTGTTTGGCCATACGGGAGAATTCTCAATCAAAGCTTTTCAACCTTTTCTCTGCCAGGATTTCACTACAGCCTCTCTAAGGTTCCACGAGAGGACAAGTTTGGACTTAGACAGCAAGTGTAATTTCCAATAGGTCCACTCCATCACCTGAGGAAAACACAAGGCTTTCACAGACACAGAATGTTGTTTCTTGTGAATGTTACTGGTTCTTTTTAGTTGGCAGTACATTTCAAAGTCATCATAGGAAAAGAGGAAAAATATCCTTCCTGAAATAAAAGTCTCTTTTAAGAAGGAAGGAGACAAGTATTTATTAAGCACTTACTATGACCAAGGAACTGTGCTAATCACTTTACAAATGTTAACTCATTTGATCCCTGCAATAGTCCTGGGAGGCAGGTGCTTTATTGCATTTGACAGATGAGGAAATTGAGTCAGGCAGCAGCAAAGTGACTTACCCAGGGTCACAGCTGATAAATGCGTGAGAACAGATCTGCTTCCAGGCCCAATATGCTATGTACTGTGCCACTTAGGTGCCTTTTAAAATCTGATGTTAATTCATGAAAACAAACTGAAAAGCAATGTACCAATAGCCTCACTGATCTAATTCAAAGGTGACATTTGGGTGCTGGTGTTAGTGTATGTGTATTTATATTACTAGAAAAGAGTATCTGCTCTGTGAAGTCAGCAGTAATAGAATCTTTTAATATGATATTAGCCAACAGTTAAACTAGGGAAATCCTGATGAAAAGACCAAAGCTGAGTAGAAACTCTGAAATGCAAATGCAGGCATCAAGACAAACATTAAAAAAAAAAAAGATAAATGTTTGCACAATTAGATAGGACCATTTGAGGATGAAGTATTTATAATCTAATATATAATATAATCTTATAGGAAGAAAAAAAAGTGTCCCATCCCACCCAAACATCTTGAAGGGCATAGAGGTAAATGAGACAAAGGGCTTGAAAGTAGTTTTGCTAAGTTGTAATAATTTCAAAAAAAGTGGGGTAAGGGAAATGGAGGAGAGGAAGGAAGGAAGAAGAAAGGAAAGGGGGGGAGGGGATGAAATTTACTATTAAGTGTAATAGGAAAAAAATGTAATAGGAGTTTGCAAATAGAAGACTATACAAAAAAGAAGGAAAGGAAAGTGTGTATCATTTGAATGTCCCATTCATTTAAACTGGTCAAAGGGAAGCTAAAATAGACTGTACCAAGCACAGATCACTAGTGATTATTAGCACACTCCTCTCTCACCATCCTCTCCTTTGTGAAGAGAAGAGGGAAAGGATGAGAACAGGACAGAAGGAAATACACAATTAATCATCATAAGTCTAAATGTAAAGGAGATGACCTCACCCACAAAATATAAAATGACAGAGAAGGAGAATCTGAAAATATGTTTACAACAAACATCTGAAAAATAAAGAATCACATAGTTAAAAATAATGGGTTTCAGCAAAATCTTAAGCTACAGCTAAATTCATCAACTCAAAGGTAGTAATCAGGATTTCAGGGCAGCAGCAAAAATGAACTTGAATGAAAGGGATGAACAGGAAAGTGTATTATGTTTAAAGGCATAATAGACAATGAATTAATATTTTCACCAAATGATATAGTGTCTAAATATTTAAGGAAAAGTTAAATGTGTTAGAGGAAAAATAGGCAGTAAAATGATCATAGTTGCTAACTGAAATATACCTCTCATACCCTGGCAAATCTAATTTTAAAAAAAGCAAAAGTTAAGGACCTGAAAAGAATTTTAGAAAATCTAGTCATAACTCTGGCAAGAACTGAATAGAAAAAGAAAGGAATATACATGTATGCGTGTGTGTGTGTGTGTGTGTGTGTATTCTCAGCATCATTCAGTATTTTTGCAAAATTTGACCATATATTAGGACATAAAAACTTCATAAACAAATTCAGAAAACTTGATATATTAAACACATCCTTTAATGACCGCAATGGAATAAAAACCGTATTAAATAGACATTGGAGGAATTTTTAAATAAATTAAGGACTATATAAAATAATCCTGAAGAATTCTGGGAACAGAGATCAAATCATAAAAGTAATAAAGATAACTACAACACTGAGATAATATGTTAAAATTTGGGTGATGTAGGGGCGGCCAGGTGGCTCAGCAAGTAAGAGCACCGGCCCCATTGTCGGGATGACCTGGGGATCAAATCTGGGCTCAAATACTTAGTACCACATCCAGAAATAACTGGCCGTGTAACCTTGAGCAAGTTACTTAACCCCAATTGCTCTAAAAAAAAATTGGGGGGATGTGACCAAATTCAGTCTGCAAAGGAAATTTTCTTTGTCTAAATACACATCAATAAGAGAGAGAAAGAACACATGCATGAACTGAGCTTGCAACTTAAAAAATCTAGGGAAAAAAAAAACATTTTAAAATTCTAATTAAACACCAAAATAGAAAATATTCAAAATCAAATTCCTTGGAAGGGAAAAACCCTACACTCAATATTTTCATTTTCTTTTCTCTCACTCACTCCTCAAGCCTTTGCAATCTGGTTTCCAATCTCATCACTCAACTGAAACTGCTCTCTCTAAATTTACCAATGGGCTCCTAATTGCAAAATCTGATAGCCTTCTAAAAGTATCTACTCTAGTTAACAATGTTGACCACATTCTCCTCAGAAAATATTCTTGGGGTGGCTAGGTGGTGCAGTAAATAGAGCACTGGCCCTGGAGTCAGGAGGCCCTGAGTTCAAATCTGTACTCTGACACTTAACACTTACTAGCCATGTGACCTTGGGCAAGTATTTAACCCCAATTGCCCTGCCCTCCCCCCCTCCAAAAAGCCAAGATTTGATCCCCAGGTCATCCCAACACTGGAGCTGGTGCTCTTACTCACTGAGCCACCTGGCTGCCCCTCAAAGCCTTTCTTGATCTCCCAAATGCTAGTGCTCACTCTCCCCAGCATGTATTTACTATACTGTATTATTATTATATACATATTTATATATGTACATCCTGTCTCCCCCTCAGGATCTACTTCATTTTTTGTCTCTGTAGCCCATCATTTAAAACAGTATTTGGCCACTTTAAGGTGTTGACTGATTTAGGAGACATAAACAAAATTGCCTCTTAGAATGGCTTGTGAATTAAATGAAGATGAAGGACAGAAATACTAGCCCTTGAGATACATCTCCTTATATATACATACTCTTATAGTGACCTTCCCTCTTTAAAGCCACAGAGGCCAGCCTCTAGTATTAGACAAATTCCTACAGACAACCTTGCTCACTGACAATAAGCGTTGCCTCAACGACAGTCTGATTTTAACATGAGTCCACATTCTGTTTAAAAGTTACTAATGTGTGTTTCTAAAAGGCAATTAGAAGATATGGCAACCACATTCACAGAATAAGCTACATGACTTATTCCAGTTGCAAACTCTACTGATTTCTGAAAAAAATCTACATAGTATATGACTAGAGAGATGCTTTTAAGAGGTAACAAGGTTTGCTGACTAAAGCTACTCCTTTTCTTAGTGACTGAGAAAAAGAGGTCAGGGGTAAAGAATCCTAAGTAGTCTTCTTGGCCTGCAGCGGAAAGGGGAAAGGGGCTGCTGTTTCTTTTTCATTTTTCACTCCATTAGTTTTCTGTGTTTTCTCCATTTATCTTAGTCCCCCACCCACTTAACTTCCCAGTTTTCTAGGACATAATGCTTTCCAGGATATTTCAACACAACAGTCCAATAACAAAGAACACATATTAATATCATGTTTTTATAAATGAAAAAACAGACTCAAGAATTAAGTGACCTTCCCACGGACTCAAACCCAGAAGTCCCATGCCCTTTCCACTCCACCGTGTTGTCTACAAAAGCAGACCTGACCAGAACCTGGGAGCATTCCAGAACACTCTAGAACAATCCCAGCAAACCTGAGCCTGCTACTATACCTAGAACCCCTGTCCCCAGGACATTCTTAAATTGCTCACCTTCACAGAGTCCAGTGTTCTCTAGGTAAAACTGGGCTTTGCACTGGGACACACACGTGCCAGAGAGGACTTCGCCAGACACCTGTTCAGCCTGTACTGCTTCCTCTGATTTCCTGCACTGGGTGCAATTGGAAGGTTCTGGACCAACACAATTCAGGCAGGAGGGATGACAAGCTGCAACCAAGAATAAGAATATCGTGTGAAAATTAATACCCGGGCTCTTTTTTTCTTAGCAAAACACTGAAATCAACTCGAAAAGCCCTATGGATGAATCCACTTCCTAATGCAATCTCTCCCCACGGTCTTTTTATCATCTTGTGAACATCTTGTGATGTTCAAGTTGCCAGTAATTCTAATGAGTTTCATTCCATTGAGCACAAATACTCATTAACAAAAGTCCATTTTCAAGTGTCTTTTTGCCCAAACAAGAACCTAGTGTTAAAAATTCGACTTGCTTATGAATGTCATTGATCATTCATTCCTTTCAGGAAAACAAAATGAAAACTAATAATTAATTGACATTCTTTGTTGCGCAAATAGGGAAAAAAAGCAAACAAAAAACAGATGAGGTGAAGGGAAGGTTTGATCCTGGTAAAGAAAATATCAATTCCTCAATATGGAAATGTTTCACATAATGGAATACATATAACTTATATCCAATTCCTTACCATCTCAGGGAAGAGGGAGAGGAGAGAGTGAGAGACAAAATTGAGGACTCAAAACTTTTTTTAATGTTTTAAAAAATTATTTTAATACATAATTGAGGGAGAAAATAAAATGTTTAAAAAAATTTTTAAAAGAAAATAATTCCTCTGAACACAGGAAAAAAAATCATGATGTGCTGGGAGGATCTGCAAATGGTCACATGTCCACTGACAAAACAAAAAACCACCTGCTTTAGCATAGCTGTAGTTGAAAAATGTACACTGTAGTTATTTGTGCTATCAGTCCAATAACTAGCTTTGGAAAGAGGAATGTATTTAAATAATAGTTACACTGAAAAATAATAATAAAAGTTACAGTCATCATAGATAACAGATTAAGTGCCAAGGTTCACAAAGTACTTTGAATAGGTTATCTCTTTCCATCCCTTCAACAACCTTATGAGGTGAGTGTCATTCTAATTTTTATCTACAGATGAGGAAATTGAGCCTAAGAGAGGGGTAAGTGACTTGCCCAGGGTGACACTATTTGAAACCATCTGAAGCAAACTCAGCTCTCCCTGACAGCAAATCCAATGACCGCAATTCCATTGACTTGTAACAGAAAATCCCCAGAAGAGAAATAATGACATTTCATAAGGCTATAATTCGATGTGAGAATTCTTCCAATACCTTTGCAGATGCCACGATCAGGGTAAAAACTCTGTCCGCAAGTTGAGAGGCACTGGTTTTGCTGTAGCACCCAAGAATGGGGACAAGCTGTACAGTGGGCAGCTGAGGGGCCTTTGCAGCTGGCACATGAAACATGGCAACCTAGAGAAGGGAAATAAACATGATGGGGCATAAGTCGCCTACGAAAAAGTCAAGATGGCTAGCTGCTTTGGCCCTTGTTTGTGGATGCATGGGATAGACAAAGGTTCATCAATCCCTTAGCATTCCAGCAACCTAGAGAAGGGAAATAAACATGATGGGGCATAAGTCGCCTACGAAGAAGTCAAGATGGCTAGCTGCTTTGCCCCTTGTTTGTGGATGCATGGGATAGAGAAAGATTCATCAATCCCTTAGCGTTCCCAGTGCATCTCCCCTTAGGGCACATCTCTGTGGATGCTTCATTCATGGTATACTTCAGTTCAACCTCTGAATCAACAAGCATTTAGCATGGGTTTAATGCATGCCATGCATTGAGGTGGGTGCTTAGAATGCAAAGACAAAAAGTCTCCAAGGATTTTAATCACATTGGGGAAGACAAACATGCATACACAAAATAAATATAAGGACATAGAAGGGGGCACTAGCATTTGAGGGGTCATCAAGAGAGGTCTCAAGACACAGAAGGTGAAAGCTGGAGCTAAGCTTTGGAGAAAACAGAATTTTAAGAGAATGGAATACAAAGAGACCTTTAAAAATTTATTTTCAGTTAACAAAAATGTATTTTCTCTCCCTCCCACTTCTCCCACCTCATGCCCATGAAAAAAGAAAAAAAAAGAAAATCCCTGTAACAATTATGTATCTTCAAGTAAAACAAATTCCCACATTAACCATATGTCTCATTCGAATACAAGGAGGCAGTGCGAAGATGACAGGCATTCATGAATTCTGGAAGGGCACAGGATCACCACTGAATAATGTGATGGCATTTTCTTTTCAGAATTACATTTCCTAAACACACAGATGGGCCCCAACTTAGAAATGGATTATGTTCTAAATGTCAGCTTACAAGTTAGATGTTTGGAACTAGGAACACATATTCTAATTGAAATAAAGTTATGTATGGTAATGACTTTCCAAGGTCTACCCACATCAGCCAGTTTTCTCTATTATCTAACTGAGTATGGGGCTACTAGTGCAGCAATGGATAGTGCTGGGACATCTTCATGAATTCAAATCCAGCTTCTGATACTCACCAGCTGTGTGACCCTGGGTAAGTCACTTAGCCCTGTTTGCCTCAGTTTCCTCACCTATAAAATGAACTAGAGAAGGAAATGGCAAACCACTGTAGTATCTTTGCCAAGAAAACCCCAAATGGGGTCACGAAGAGTCCGATACGACTGAACATCATACGTTCCTACTGCAGCTCTCATTTTGAGACTGGAACTATCCTTCCCTATACCTGTTGGGCGCTGGAATCAGAAGTTCCCCCAACTTAAGTCTTTTGTGGTAGCTCCCAGAACCTAAGAGGGGGCTGCAGCAATATGGGGGCTAGAGGCATAAGAAGCAAGGGTTGTAGTTAGAGAATACTATTAGATGGGATAAAAGTAGAGAGGAAAGAGGTCGGAAATGAAAGGTGGTGAGGTCAGGCAGGCAGCAGGGTTTAGCAAGCACAAGTCACAATTTACCCTCAAAAATAAAGTATTTTTTTATTAGTAATAGGATTGGAAATAAGGAAAATTGTGATGTGATACATTTTTCAAAAACTCTTTAGCTATTTGCCTTGGGTTTTTATTTACTGTAGATATGCCAGAAATAAAGCTTTTAAGTTTAAATTTGCATAAGGGTTGTAGGGAAAACATATCTTTGGTCTTTGATGAAACAATTTATTTCTTGTATTGATATACATGCTTAGAAGTCACTGCTTTAAATCACTCAGACTCGGGGAAGCTAGGTGGTGCTGTGAATAGAGCACCAGCCCTGGAGTCAGGAGGACCTCAGTTCATATCCGGCCTCAGACACTTAACACAAAAACTAGCCGTGTGACCTTGGGCAAATCGCTTAACCCCAATTGCCCTCCAAAAAAGCAAAAAAAAAAAAAAAATCACTCAAACTCCCTTCATACACACCCTTAGACACATTCAAAACATACAGACAAAATTCCAAATTAAAGGAGGAAAAAAATCCCCTCTCATCTAAAATGTTCCTGTTATGTCCAGGGATCCTGAAATATAGTAAGACTGTTCCTGGAAGGTCATAGCCCAGAGAGCCTCAAAGAGCCCTTATTAATGCCTTCCCACAATGATGCTAATGAGAGTGGCAAGAATGATCAACAGGGCTTACCTGAACATCTGCCTGTGCCATCAGGATAGTGCCCAGGAGGGCATTCTGGGATGCACCGGCCATCATGCCATACGGTATTCTTAGCACATGTCAGACAACGAGGGCTCTCTGGACCACAGCTCTCACAGGATGGGTCACAAGCTAAAGAGGGAGAAAAATCCATAAAGGAAACTCAATAGCAGAACAGATTCTTTACAACTGTAACAGGCCCTTCTCAATACAGCAATCTTATTCTCTTGGGCTGCCTGGGTCAGACTCTATTTACTTGATTCCAGCCTTTCAGAAGACTTTGCTGATTCAACTATCAGGACTGAAGGAGAAGCAAAGTTACTAATTCAAGAATAACTAGTAATAATAATAATAATAATAATAATAGCATGGTCAATCTAATAAATATGTATTAATTATATAAATTTATTAAACATTATTTATTAAATATATTAATATATACTGTATGCCAGGCACTACTGTGTGCTAAATACTGGGGATATAGTTCTTTTTAAAAGGCAGTCACTGTCCTCAAGGAACTTAGAATTTAATGGGGTGGGATAGGGGGAGACAACATACAAAATAAAACAGATTGGAGGAGACGGGGACAGTAGGAAGCATCTGGCACACGTGGGGTAGGGAGAAGGAAGAAACCAGGTAGAGAAGCAGATACAAAGGGGAATGAGCTGAAAGCCCAGTTCCTGTACTCCATCTAATAAAGGGAGGCTTTAGGAGGAGCTTGGTTCTCTGCTCTCCTGTCTTCCAATCAGAGAAGAGAGAATGCTGAGGGAGGCAGTGTCCATCAAGGCTTGAGTTAGTAGTGGTGAGTTTAGAAGTGAGAGTGGGATCTTGTTCCTAGGGGCTGAAAACAGGCAGGGTGACAGATGCAATGTAGAGTATTTACTTAGCACTTCAAGGTTTGGAAAGTACATTACAAAAATCTCATTTAATCTTCACAACAGCCCTGGAATCTCCATTTTACAGATAAGGAAACTGAGGAAGGCAGAGGTTAAGTGACTTGTCCAGGCTTACAAAACAAGTATGAAGAGACTAGATTTTCCTGCATGCAGGTGCAGGGCTCCATTTACAAGGCACTACCAGAGATTCAGCTAAATTAATATGATGCCCTGGCCCTGCTAGAAACAGAGTAAGGTTTCTCCCTCCAGATTTATTCTACTTTACTTAGACTGTGTTCACACCACTGAGTTTCACAAAGTGCTCTGTATCTCAAAAAACTCTTCAATTTACATTCAGAAAACCACCCTTTCCACAAATGGATAATTTGTTCATTCATTCCAAAAATATTTACTGAGCACCTGTGCTGGGGAGTAAGAAAGACAGCATGGTCCTAGTAGGTAGAAGCCCGGAATAAGAGACCATGGTCCCAGGTTAAGTCTTGCCTTCACTAACCAGCTACACAACCTTAGGCAAGGGGCTTCATCTCTCTGAAATTCAGTTTCCTTATCTGTACGATGGGGATGTAGGAACAATGTGTAGGTGCTGCAAAGAGATAAATTTAGGCTTGAAATAGGAAAAAAAAAATCCCTCACTGTTCAAGCTCTCCAAAAATAGGCTGCTTTGGGATGAAGAAGCTTCTGCTTCACCTGAGGGCTTAAGGTGGGAAGGCGGGTTGTCAGGTCAGGCAGAGGGGAAGTCCTGTTCTGAAAAGGGTCAGCCGCGATGGCCTCTGAGGCCATCTTCCAATTCTGAAAGTCTGGTTTTAATGCATGCTTTCAACAGACTATTCTGAAATGCCTCCCACACTTATTTGATTTTGAAATTGCTGCAGATAGCAACTATTCTCTTGTAGCCTATCACCCATTGTATTTCTGCCTCTGAAATCATTCATCAGAATAGAAAACACAAAACTGTGGGTGATAATTATTGCTAAAAAAGGCAGTACAGCATGGCAGATAGGGAAGGTCTTGGAACCAGCAAGACCTCGGTTCAGGTACACAATAGTTATATGATGTTATACAAGAACTCCGCTATGCTCTAAGCAAATAAAACTATACACCTTAATCAAGGGATTTGTTTTGTCTATACCTTGATTTTACTGGTGTAGAAAACTCCTTCTACCAACAGAAACCAACAACTCTTTGACACCTTACAGTCTCAAAGAGTTGCTTCGGACCTGGGGCGGTCAGCGTCAGAGCTAAGACTTGAATCCAGATGTTCCAGGTTTTGTGAGAGAAAGAGAGCTACAGGAAAGAAGGGCCTGAACCAAATATGAAAGAGAAAAAAAAACGTCATGTGACTTACTTGTGTGAAAATCATTTGGATAGCCCCACTCAATTTACTCAGTGTTTATTCCATTCACTGTGATTTAATGAGTATTGGTGATTGTATTAGTGAGTTAAGTAGAGTAGAGTTAAGGGGGATTGTGTTAGCTAAGTAGAATAGAGTTAAATTTTATTAAGTTACATTAGTTAATACTGTAAGAGTAATAGGTATGTAGGCTATTACTAATCAGCCCACCATGTATTGATTATAATATTAATTCTCTTTGATTTATTATAGAGCTATATTATTATATTATTATACTATATTAGGCCTAATATCAACTTGTGTTAGGAATTTACTGATTAGAACTATACCCCCCCACTTCCAACAACTCCTAAGAGAAATATGCTTTAAAAAAAAACACAGCTGGGAGTGGCTAGATGGCGCAGTGAATAGAGCACCAGCCGTGGAGTCAGGAGGACCTGAGTTCAAATCCGGCCTCAGATACTTAACACAAAAACTAGCCATGTGACCTTGGGCAAGTCACTTAACCCCAATTGCCCTCCAAACAAAACACCACAGCTTCCTTAGTTTCCTTGTTCTCCAGATGTGAATGTTCATTACAGCTTGTGGAAGGTCCACAAATTCTGCTGACAAAGTACCAATGGTTGATGGACACCTACCTTAGCCAATCACAGAGTTCCCTGCCCCTTCTAAAATTGACCATACATGAATTAACACACATTAGTGACCTTTAGTGTTCAATAACAGGTCATAAATGGAGAACAGAGAGCCGCCACGAGGAAGGTCTTGAATCCAATTGGGTTTTTTTTGGGGGGAGGGGGTTGTTTTATTTGCTTTTTGGAGGGGGGAAGGTAGGGCAATTGGGGTTAAGTGACTTGCCCAAGGTCACACAGCTAGTTTTTTGTGTTAAGTATCTGAGGCTGGATTTGAACTCAGGTCCTCCTGACTCCAGGACTGGTGCTCTATTCACTGAACCACCTAGCCATCCCTTGAATCCAATTGTTTAAGTCTAACAAATTGATCATACCTGGAGCTCTGCCTCAGTTTCCTTTCATTGCGGATTAGATTTTTGCAGCCCACACATGAGAAAGACAGAAGTTGAATTTGGAGAGGAGACATTTGGGAGAAATTGAGACAATTCTGAAGGACATTTTCTAGGTACAGGAACAAGACCAGATTCTAGTTCTAGGCTGAACCATGAACAGGATCAAGAACATTTAAGAAAGCTATCCAAAAATGAAGGATTATGGACAATTAAGAAAGATAAAGGAGTAGAGTCTGAAGAGCTAGATTTAAGAAAGGATAGGCAAAGGTAAGTAAGAAAAGATTAAGTAGGATAATTAGAGGGTAAAGCAAATTTATGGAGGGATCGGTGTGTTGGGCAAATTGGTGAAACAGAAAGAACACTGATGGAGTATGAACCCGGAATTGTTGAGATTAAAGAAAGGAAATTATGGGATTGTTGAGTTCTTAAGAGGTGGCTATAAAAAGTGTTAACCAGGTGTTTGGGATTAATTTGTAAACACCAATAGCAGTCCAAAAAAAAAAAAAAAACACAAGGCCAAAAATCTCAACCACTTGAAAAGGTAGAAGAAACTGTACAGTGTGTTTGCACCTAGTATGGGCTGGTTTGGTTTTTTTTCTGCCATTGCTAAGTGACTATTATCTGTGCTCCAAGTGAAGCCTGATCCCCATCCTGGAGAAGGCAAAGGGACTTGGAGATCCCCTGTCCATATCCCAGGTTATTAGGGATAATGAAGTATTTCTTTGATTTAAAAAAAAAAAGGCTTCATCAGAGGAAAAAAAAGGTATGAGAGAAACAAACGTTGTAAAGTCGTTAGAGAATGAAAGAGTCTCATGTAGGAGAAAGGAAAAGAAAAGGAAGGAAGGACAACTACCATTTTAAAAATCAATTTATGACTTTTCCTAAAGATGGGGACTCTAAATGCTCTCATCCTACTGATGGACATAGTGGGGCCACAAAAGTCATAAAATGCAGAAAGTAATAAAGGATGAACATAAGGATGGAAATCACAACAATAATAACTAATATTCACTTAACATTTAACAAACAATTTTAAATACTAATATTTGTGCAACTATATAATTTAGGTAATATTTATATATTTACTAACAATTAATATTAATATAATACTCTAAGCTTTACAAAATGCTTTACAAATATGATCTCCTTTGATTCTTAAAACAACCCTGGGAAGCAGGTGCTATTATAACAGGAAAACTGAGGCAGACAGAATTTGCCCAGAGTCACACAGCTGCTGTGTCTGAGACAGGATTTGAACTCAGGGTTTCCTGATTTTGCCACTCCATTTTCCCTCTTACTCCCCATTCTGTACTGCCTAGTTGTCCTTAGTACTTGGTGATTCCCTGTTCAGGATTCTGGGGAAGCTATTTCTTGACCTCATAACATAAGAAAGGTCTGCTGTCTGCCTGTTGTGTATATTTAAGACATAAAAGAAATATGAAATATCAAAATATGAAACATGAAATATCAAAACAGATAACAATTTCCCATTTCTGGTGATTCTCTCAGACACAAAAGACGCTGGCAGAAAGAACCTAGAAAGCACCGTCAGGCATTACAAGTCTTCAACAAGAAACTCAAGACCAGAGAGGCAAAGACTGAGTTTTCCTCACATTGCCCATTGGAGCAAAGGGATACAAAAGTGAGAAAAACAAATCTGAAATATGAACAACTGACTATTGAAAATGGGACTTGAATTTCTCTGCCATGGCCTCCAATGTCTGGATAACAGATTCTGAGACGGAGACAAAATGTACCTGACAAGGGTTAGGAAGAATGTAGTCACACTCATTACACTACCTGATATGCAGTAGGTGCTTAATAAATGTTTATCAAGTGATTGCTTTAAAAAAAAAAAACAACTTTAACTTAAAAGGATGGAACAGGAAAGTACTTGTGCATGTCCCCGAAGTAAGATTCCATGAAGAAGACGTAAATTTGGAAGACGAGGAGTCGAGGCACTCCAAAGTTCACAGGAGACAAAATTCGAGAAATGAGTGAGTGGGAAAAACCCACAGCATCCATTACCTACGGACAAATTCCAACATATCGGCAAGAAACAAGAAGATCGAGAGGTTCTAAGGAAAGTAGGCAAATCAGACCTCACGGGCATCCTGGTATTTGGTGAGAAGAAACTCATGACTGGACCATGCTTCTGGATGGGAATAACTGATTAAAAATAAAAAAAGCAGGACAAGAGGAAAGGTTGGGGCGGGGAAGACTTTGGGTAACACTAGTTTAAGAAGGATTTAGGGAAAGCATAATAGAAAGGATGAGTGCAGGCCAAAAGAGCATTTTTTAAGTTAATTTATTTATTTTTACATTTTCAACATTCACTTCCATAAATTTTAAATTTTTTTCTCCTCCCTTCTCCCCAAGACAGCATGCAATCTGAAATAGGCTATACATATGCACAACAGAGCATTTTTTAAAAGGTGATTTATCATTGGTGTATACTACAGAACACCTGGGCAGAAAGCAGAACTAGATAAGAAGTTTGGGAAGCAGATCACAAACCCCAAAGGCACAGTATGGTAAAGATGGGGAGTTTTATTTAGAAATGTCCTGGAGCTCTCTTCCTGCCAAAGGCAGAACACCCAATAATTCCTTAACTTTCCTGAGTGATAATGGTATGCTTCAAAAAATGTGGAGGAACAAACAAAAGGAAATTCTAATCTGTTTGATTGTTATTGAGGAGAATGAGTTTTAAGGGTAAAAATGATGAGAACCTGAGAGGGAAATGACCTCTCCCTCCTAGAGGGTTGAAATGGAGGCATAGTTGGACATGTACTCTAGATTTCCTCAAAGCATGTTTCAAAGAGTTCAGAGGAAAGATAAGAACTCTGGGACTTAAATGTTTCAGGAAATGTCAGCCCAGGAGTAATAGGAGATGCATAAGAATGAAATTCTGACGCACAAAGGAAAACAAGCCAATGAAGAAGAAAAATGGGATTTGTCGCTGCATAAAGAACTCACTAAACACCTCAGATTTTAAAATAAAAGTTTTAAAGATGTCAGCGAGACCAAATAATAAGAGATGAATTTAAGTGCCAACATGCTGTAAAAATAGTCAGGAGTACTAAAGCTCAGAATGGGCTAAAGCTGGAAAGAGAAGCCAAAGACAAGAAAAAAGGGGAAAGTTGAGGGGGGGAAAAAGATTGAAGAGAAGTAGACTGACCACAAAGATAAGGCAGGTAGCTTAATTTCTATAGTGCTACAAAGAATGACCTTTACACAGGAAATAGCACAGCAAGATTAACATAATGTCCTTAGATGCCCGAGATAAGAGAGGAGATTGGAAGAAAGTACCTCCCTGTTCTGGGTAACTTCAAGCTACCTGACCCAGTTGAACTCTATCCTCAGGTTTCTTGAAAGAACTGGCTGGAGGGATTACTGAGCCCTCGGTTGGTAATATGTAAACGATTATGGAAAACAAGAGATACCACAAAATTGGAAAAGAGCAAGTTTAGTCCCAGTTTTCAAAAAATAAAGGAGAACCGAGTCTGCAAACCTTATATCAGTGAAACTGACTGTATTTATTGAGAAAATGGAAGAATCATTATTAAGCAGGTAGTTGGGGCAGGTAGGTGGTGCAGTGCATAGAGGGCCAGGCCTAGAGTCAAGGAAGACTTGAGTTCCAACATGGCCTCAGACACTTACTAACCATGTGACCCTGGGCAAGTCACTTAAACCTGTTTGTTTCAGTTTCCTCATATGTAAAATGATCTGGAGAAGGATATGGCAAATCCTTCCAGTATCTTTGCCACAAAAATCCCAAATGAAGTCACAAAGGGTCAAACACAAGTGAAACGACTGAACAACAAAGTTGGCAAAGACCTAGAAAGAGAGGAATTGTTGCAAAGAGCCAACATGGCTTTATCAAAACAGGTTTATGTGAGACTCACCACATTTCTTCCTTTCATGTAATTACTAACTGTGGATATAGTTTGCCTAGATCTTAGCAAATCATCCACTAAAGCAATGTGTCAAACTCAAGTAGAAACACAGAGCTGCTTATACATACAAAAGGATCCAGGCAGACTTGTATAATTGACTTAGTTTTCAAATGTAATGTCTTCTGTGATTTATTGTATTTTTGTTTTATTAAATATTTCCCAATCACATTTTAATCTAATTCAGGCCTCACTCAGGAGTGTCACAGAACACCTCTGTGCTAAATAAAGTAACTGCTACTGTTCTTCTAAGAGAAGACAGAGATGTGGATGAGATGAGAATACAATTATTCTCAGAATTCAGGAATCAAACTTGGTTGGCTGCCTGGATTGAAAGGAGAGTTGTTAACGGTTCCATGTCACATTGACAGGATGTCTCCAGGAGAGGAACCCAGGGATCTGTATTTATCCCAGAGCAACTGAACACTTTCTTCCAGAGACTTAAGTGGAATCCTCATCAAATCTGCAAAGGACACCAAGCTGGGAGAGAGAGCTAACATCCTAGGTAAGATTCAAGATCCACAAGGCTCTGAATCAGTGAGAGCCCTTGGGCTTAACCTGATAAGATGAAATTTAATGGGATTCAATATAAAGTCTTACAGGAAGGTACAAAAGGTCAAACTCAGAAAGGCTAGATGGGGTGGGGAGAGTTAGGCAGCAATTATTCTGGAATGGATTCTGGGGGGTTTAGCAGACAGCAAGCTCAATGAATCAGCCTGTGATACAGAATGAGGGGAATGGCGGTCTCAACACCCTGCCCGAGTCAGACATTAACCCGAGTAATCAATTCAGTTCTGGGCACCATGGCATAAGAAGTTCATTGATAAACTGGAAGATGCCCAGAGTAGGAAAAACAGGACAGTGAAAGACCTTAAGTTCATGTGATAAACAGACAGGATGACAGAACTAGGCCTGTTTAGTCTGGAGAAAAGAAGCCTCAGAGGAGATGGTCTGACAGCTATCTCCAAGTATATGAAGGAGGGACTGGACTTCTGTTTGGTCCCAGAAGGAAGAACTGGGAACTGGATTTGCAAAGAGATGAATATAAAATTGACATGAGGAAAAACTGCCTAAATTCAAGCTGTCTCAAAAGGTGGTGGGCTACCCAGTCCTACAAAATCTTCAAGCTAGGGCTGTCTGTTAAGTATGGAAAAGTGGTGATTTCTCTTACATGTGAAGCAGTGTACGAGGCCAAGTCACTTAGCTTCTCAGTCCCTCAGTTTCCTCAACCGTAAAATGGTGGTAAAATGGTTTACCACTGTAAAATATCTCACAGAGTGGTTGTGAAAGTCAAATGAGTTAGCATATGTAAAGTACTTTGCTGACCTTAAAGCGTTAATCATCATCATCATCACCACTACTCTAAGACCAGTTGTCTATCCGCTATGTCCTGCTACCTCTCTAGGCATTATCTGGGGTTATGTTATTAATTATGTTAATTCAGCACTCTTAATTTTCAGAAACACCTATCCTCTGCCCTTATGCCACTGAAACTATTTATTGATGTATGTAAAGTGTGGTTGGTTTCTTATTTTCAGTATCATTCAATGGCACCAATACGCCAAGGAACTTCACTTCGCTTCAGTCTTTCAATGGATTTATAATTTTGGGTGAAAGGGAAAGAAGGTCATGGAAAAGAGAGGACGCAGACACCAGCTATGCTGGCTATCATCTTCTTACCCTCACAGACTCCATTCTTGTTGTAAAACCCCTGACCACAGCTGCCCTCACAAGAACCTTCTCTGAGCACTTGAAAGTGATCCTGGCAAGACAAGCAGTTCTTCTCAGTCGGTCCCCAGCACGTAGCACAGGATCTGTGGCAACCTAAAGGCAAAACGCACAATCACTGAACAGCATACGACACAAAACCTACCATTTTTAAAGTTTTTATTTTAAAAATCTAGAATTGTCCCTAGGCTACTGACACCTTTGTTCTTCAAATGCCGACAACATTGAAAATGAACTGTCCAAAGACTTGTCCAGACTTTGAAATTTACTGGTCATACAACCTTGAAAAAGGGGGTCTCCCATCTATAAAATGAGGATCATTCTTTTTAAAACATAGAATGTCAGAGCTGAGAAGAAACCTGGAGTTCTCACCTAAGACCTTCACTGGAAAGGTGAGGAAACTGAGGCCCAGAGAAATGTAAGATTAGCCCAAGGTCACACCATGTCAAAGATAGGATTAGACATTTTCTCTTACTACTCTAGCACCCAGGGGTATTAAGAGGGAATTACTTTGTAAACTGTAAAGCATGATATAAACTGAATTATTATTGCTTCTAAGGAGAGACCCACAAAACAAAAGAAGTACACAAAATCCCTAAGGTGACCAGGAATCCAAAACAGACATCAAAAAAGTTACTATACTCAAGTAGAAACCAAAGACTATTAGAAATCATGTTTCAAAATCAGTTAATAAGAACTTTAGGGGAAAAAAACTTCCTAGAACTGAGAAAGACTATTTCAGAAGATAACAGTATGGTGGTCCCCACCACAGACTCAGGGAGTTTCACTGGGTGCATCTCAGTTAAAAAGGAAAAAAAAAAACATCAAACGATGATGAGAAGGTCAAACTCCAAAGTGACTCCACCTTGAAATGTCAGTTGTAGAGAGAGAACAGATCACATTAATAGGGATCTATACTTACAGCAACCTAAGCTGACTTACCATTACAATGACACTGATTTTTTTAAATACCTAAAAATTTATTTTTAAAAGTGTGAGAAATATTCTACTTGAGGGGTACAACACAACAGCACAACAGGAACCAAACATACTGCTTTAATGAAGAATTGTGACATATGTTTGTACCTTCCTTGATTCTGTCTTTTTTTTTAATGAGATATATTTTATTGGTTGATGAAATACTGATATATATAGTATGCATATATGTGTGTTATTGCTACCTTTGCATACATAGATTTTTATATATGATCTACATATTTTTGTCTGATATTATTATGTACATATGTATACACACAGGAAAAAATAGAAGGATGGTTGAGAATAGAAATATTTTTGTTTAGATGTTGTTTGGAGTGAGAAAGATTTATGTAGTGATGATATAACATAAAAAATGTTAGTACTGTAAAAAAAAAAAGTTTACCTTTTTGTACCTAAATGATGTTGCAGAGCCCTCCTATCCTGAAATTTAGCAGCATAGGAATGATATCACCCTTTTTGTTTTGCTGTTTTTCTAATTTATTAAGACATTTTCCACAAGATTTCTTCAATTAGAAGTTCTTTGAAACAATAGCATCATTTTTTGCCAGCAGGAGAATAGAGTCATCAGATTCCCTCATTCTTTGAATTGCTCCACAAATTGCATAGGTTTTAAACTGGCCATTGAATCTGCCTGTAACCTTGTCAACCTTGGCCACGTTCATCTGGATGGACGCGTGGTCCTTGGCCCTGATGATAAAAATATGTAATGCTTTACGAATTTGCGTGTCACCCTTGCACAGGGGCCATGCTAATCTTCTCTGTATCATTCCAATTTTAGCATATGTGCTGCCGAAGCAAGCATGATATCACCCTTTTATGCCTCTTTTTGTATGAAGCAACTTAAGGATGAAAAGCATTTAGAGGTAAGGAAGAGATTTATATTAACTGTTCAAGGATAAAAGATACTACCACTATTATAGATGAACATTTTGATATCTAGTAACAATAGAAAAATAACTTTGTTTCAATAAAAACTATATACAAATATATTCATCTGTGCATGGGAAAATGACTGCAGATATTAATTACCATTATGCATGAAACAATAATTTCAGGTAAGATTTGAATAGTTTGGAAAAGAATGTGAACTATGAAGTAAACCTAAAGACTTAATCTTCTGGTGGGAAAACTGTATTTTTAAGAGACAGAAAAAGACCTGTTAGAAAAAGTGGGAAAATATGAGTATAACAAAAGAGTTTCAAGGATACTGCATAAATGAAAGACTGTTGGACTCTTCACAGTTCCAGAGCATTATGGTACTTCAGATGATATGCAAGTAATTTGCATTATATTTGTAATGTAATACGTGACTCAAGAAGATAAAACTAAAAAATGAAAAATCATGAAACATTTGGAGACTGAGGCATGACTTTGAAAAACAATTATCAATTTGATATAGGGAAATTGAGATATTTTGAGTGAAAGTAGATGCACTCTTATTTAAACCACTGAAGTATATTAACAATATGGCAGAGGAACCAAGTATAAATGAATCTGAATTAGAAACCTGAGGACACAGCAGTGGGTCTGACAAACTGCTCTGTCTGAACTATGACAGAAAGAAGCAGTTAGCTAATAGGTTTCAGCCGGGTGATTCCTGATTGGTCAAGCAGAGAAGTGACTTCATTGGACAAGGGCTTCAAGAATAGCCATTGCCCTTGGGTTCATCTAGATGTCCAGGAAGGTGAGGCTTCTCACAAAGGTCTGCTGCCACCAGTGGCTTGAGAGGAAAAGCCAACTGGACTTTGAGGCATTTTGGTGTCCTGATGAGTTGAATTAAAGGCAAGGCATGCTGTTGGGAGCTCCATTCTGATGGGACAATTCAGCTTCTGGGTGAGGAGCTAGCTCGATGGGTTGGGGCCCAAAGAGAGTCTCTTTGCTGAGCTTTACAATGTTCTGACCTACAGAGAACTGTTATTCACATAAGAGGTAACACTTTCTAAATGCCCTCTCAGAGTGACTATACCGGGAGTTTGTAAATGCTTATGTTTGCCTACAATGAAGATGCCCCCAGCTCAAGATCAACAATCATATCATCTGTCCTCTGTTTTTGAAGAGAGCCCTGACATCACAGGGGATGTGTCAACTTGTGAGGGAAGTGCAGCTGAGGCTGAGTGACACGTCATCAGTCTCACAGTCTTCTCCAGAGTCATTGAAGTCCAGCAACAAGACAAACTCAAGATGACTGGTGATGACCCAGGTAGAGTGGATGCCCTTGGCATCTTCAATATCTGACCAAGCTCTAAGCTCTTCACGAGCCTGCTTCATCCTCCTTCGTGGCTGTTAGAACAAACTGTCCTCATCTGCCCATTCTACCTGGAGAAGTCTTCACATGCATGGGATGGACATCCTTCTAACCCACTGACAGGTTTGAAGTATGTGGGTTACCTTCAATCTGCCCATCTGCCAAGCCAGTTTTACCGGGTTGTGAACCCCTACACATCCCATGGGCTTCTCGGAGCTGCAGGGGGGATTTGGGTGAGAGATGGACACCAAAGATGGCTGAGCAGCCCTGCCACCAGAAATGCAGTAACCCAGACATCCCACAATCAAGCAGCAAGCACAGAAGCAGTTTCTAAGCCAGTTGGTCCTAAATAGACAAATAATATACAAGGTTACAGCTCAGAGCTCTGAGGTCCCCCTCAACACCTGAGCTGTCCTCCCTTACACTTTCTAGACAGGTTCCTATAAAGTGTGTGCGCACTACATTACAAATATTGAAAACATTAGTGGGAGAGTGATTAAGGTTTATATTGTAATGTATTTTATTATTTATTAATTTGCTCCAAAATATTAGTATCTATGTTATTTATTTTCTTTTTTGTTAAAGAAATGGTTATATTTAAGATCTAAAAAGGTCATCATTTTGAGTAGTTGGTTGTACAAGAATCATGCTCATGGGAATTCTCAATGGCTGATTGTGGAGATATCAGATGGAGGCTCAAGAGCTAGCCAATGGGCTGAACCTTAGGATCTTCAAGAGCTACCTGGAGCACTCAGAGGTTAAGTGACTTGCCCAAGGTCACTGCATCAGTTTGTATTTAGGAGGACCTGAATTCAGATCTTCCTGCCTCTATCAGCTCAATACATATTCCCATGCTACTTCTTGAATCAATATTACTTGAAAACAAGCCTTCGCTGCTGCTTAACAATGCTTTCTTTATTCATCCCTCTCTTTTTGATTAATCATACTCTCCACCAGCTACTCTCCTACAGTTCACATCTGAAGCCTCCCCCTTTGATGGTGTGTTTACCTTGGGCCAGAGCACAAAGCTATCCCAAACTCCTCCCACAATAGTAGGATTTGCTTTTTTTTACGAGCCTCCATCCTTGCCGCAGACAGGATTTAAGGAGAGAGGGTCTTGCTCCAGCTGGATTCCAGTCCCCTTTATTTCAGGTCTGGTTCAACCGGGCAAACTGGAGCTTTGTGCTATCCTAAGTGCCTCAGTTCTTTAATTCTCTCCCTGGATTGAATCAGCATCTGTAGCTTTTTGCAGAAATGGGTGAAGGTGAGGTAGATAATCCAGTTAGACTTTCTCTTTGGGGGTCCATAACCTAAGGATATCCCCAAGGAAAAGGGAAGCAAAAGTTCCATCCTTCCTAGACTTTCCCCTTCTCCTCACGGGTGGGAAGAAGCTAATATCCTCTGAGTATTATGACAGGGCACTAGGAAAAAGGCAGGGGGGGTGGGGTGTGCAGGTAGAAATCTCTGCAGGAGGAGGGAAATATCTGAATGAATCTCAAAGATATAGACTGGTTTGTTCATCTGCCAGAACATGGAGGCTAGCAGACAACGGGTTCTGAGTGAGCATACTGTGAATAATATCTCTCACCTGCCGTCACCTTATTTGGCCCCTTGCTTTCTTGTTCTATATAATCAAGTATAATTGATCTATTTCTGGCACATTACTCCTCTTTGAGGTGGGAGGGGGGTTTTCAAGGAGTCTTTTTTAAAGAGTTAATGGAGAGGGGCGGCTAGGAAGTGCAGTGAATAGAGCACTGGCCCTGGAGTCAGGATGACCTGGGTTCAGATCCGACCTCAGACACTTAACACACACAAAAAAAACTAGCCATGTGACCTTGGACAAGTCACTTAATCCCAATTGCCCTCCAAAAAAAAAAAAAGAAAAAAAGATTTAATAGAGAGCAGAGAAAAAAATTATTCCTCCAATTTACTGGTCTCATGACCCAGAAGTCAACAACATATACTCCTGACCCTATTTCCCCCCACCCATAGCACCCTAGTCTCTGTCTCAGATGACTCCATTCCATCTGCCTATAAACATGTTCAGGTCTCCTTTATCATTTAAAAAAAAACACCTTTCCCTCACACCCAGACACCTAACTACTAAAGTTACTGTGCTTTCTCCCTTGCTCATTCAAAGGACATTGATTTTTTTTTTTTATTCATTTTCTTTGAGGCCATTTGTCAAGGCTGACCCAACCCTTCTTCTTCAAACTCTCCCCTCCCTTGGCTTTAATAACATTGAATTTACCCACTTCACTGGCAACTTCTCTAGCCATCTCCTCTGAACATCTCCTCACTCGGACACTACTCAATTAATCAAGTATATTAAGCATCTATGACATGCTAGGTCCTGATGAATACATAAATAAAAGGGAGAGTATCTGCCTTCAAGAAGCTGACCTCCCTAGAACCCAAGGTTGTATCTTAAACCATGTTTGTTTCCATTCATATGTTCTTCTCTCTCTCTCTGCCTCTCTCCCTCCTTCTCCTTTCTTCCCTTTCTCTCTCTCACTCGCTCTCTTCATTTTCTCCTACTCCTTTATTATCATTTTGTGATGTCTACAGATATAAAGTAGAGATCTAATTACTGTCCTCTCCATTCCCTATGTTGGCTACACAACAAATATCATTCTAGCTATGGACCACCTTCATCAGTTTCATCAGTATGGGCAGCTAGGTGGCACAGTGGATAGAGTACCAGACCAAGAGTCCCAAAGATCTGAGATCAAATCTGGCCTGAGACACTTACTAGCTGTTTGATCCTCAGCCAGTCATTTAACTTTTGTCTGCCTCAGTTTCCCCATTTTTTAATGGAGATAATAATGGCACCAACTTCCAAGGGTGGTTGGAAGGATCAATGGGGATATTTGTAAAGTGCTTAGCAGAATAGCCTGGCACAGAGAAGATACTATATAAATGTTAGTTATTATTGTTATTATTAATATGGCTATTTATTCCAATGACATACATGATGACCAAAACATACCTTACACTGTTTCATGAATTTCTGTAGCCACAGAAGGGAGCCCATCACCCAAAGGCCAACCCCCAGGTGATGAACTTCTTCAAACTCAGCTGAGCTGATTTTTTGAAGGCCTGAAATCCTTCCCAGGTGAACAGCACGCATGAGAAGCAGAGTGCTACCAGCATGGCCTCCCAGAAGCCAGGGCCAGCCACCTCTGCTCCACAAAGAGTTACCAGAGCAACCCTTCAGCTGAATGCTGATAGGAATAGCTCACTTTATATAAACCTTTAAGGTCTGCAGAGAGGCATAACAAATAGAAAACTGGCCAGAGAATAAAAAACATCTCTGCTCCAGTTCTGCCTCGGAAGCATACTGTCTGCATGACCCTAGAAAGTCACTATTGCTTCCCTTACAGTATTTCAGACACCCCCTACAACAGTTTGCAGAACGCTTCCTGATCTGTGCAGGTGGATGGGAAAATTCCCTTCCTGGGAGTTCTCTACACCTTACACAAAGAAAGGCATTTCCTCAAAAGGACAACCACATATACAGATACATTAGGATAAATATTATCATCCCAATTTTCATTGAATATCATTGTGCTGTAAGAAATAATGAGCAGGATGTTCACAGAAAAACCTGGAAAGACTCACATGAACTGAAGCAAAGTGAACTGAACAGAACCAGAACGTTGTATACAGTAACTGCAAGACTACATGATGATCAATTACGGTTAACTTAGCTATTGCCAGCAGTACAATGACCCAAGACAATTCTGAAGGATGTATAATGAAAAATGCTATCCATCTCCGGAGAGAACTGATGGAGTCTGAATGCAGATCAAAACACACTTTTTCTTTACTATTCTTGGGGGATTTTTTGGTCTGTGCTTTCCTTAACAAGGGACTAACATACAACTATGCTTTGCATGATTGCACATATATAACTGAATATATATATTCAGATATAATATTTTAATTTCTTGCCTTTCTCAAGGGGGGGAAGGGGAAAGGAAGGAAGGAGGGAGAATTTAGAACTCAAAAACTTTTTAAATAAAAGTTAGAAATTGTTTTTACATGTAATGGAGGAAAAATAAAATATTAAATTAAAAGAATATATTCTCACCCAATTTTCAGATGAGGAAGCTTATGCTCATAGAAATTAAGAGACTTGATAGCATCACAATGATAGAGTCTAAGATAGGAGTCAAACATGGGTCTCTCCTAATCCCAGGTCCAATGCCTGCTTCACTAAAACAATTGCCTCTCAAACTATCCCCCAGTTTTCCTGAATAATTGATGACCATTTCTGTGAAAATGTGCTACAGAAGAATCCCCCTTCTGCTGGCTCATGTTGCCTACAACAACCACTATATTGATTTTGTTTTCTTTTTTAAATTAGATTCCTTGACCTTGTGCAAGTTTCCTTAGTGGTACGTGTTGCATCATGCATTATTACAATTTTTAAAATATGCAAATAATAATAGCTAACATTTATACCTTTATTTATTTATAAATGTATTTATATATAGTAATCTATTTGTAAATTTATAAAGCAAAGGACTTTACAAATATCTCTTCTGGTTCTCAAAACAACCCTGGGAAGAAGATGCTATCATCATTTCCATTTTAGAGTTGAGGAAATAGAAGCCAACAGTTAAGTGAATTACCCAAGAACAGGTAGCTAGTAAGTGTCTGAGGCTGGATTTGATCTTGGGACCTCTTTAGTCTAGGTCTAGCACTCACGCTATCCAGTGAACCACCCAGCTGCCTATAAAGCATGGTACTGAGCAGGAGTGGGAGGGAAGGAGAATTTATTCTCTTTTCTAAATATCAATGGAACAGCTACGTGGCACGGTGGGTAGAGCACGAGGCTTGGAGTCAGGAAGACCTGAGTTCAAATGCGGCCTTAGATTCTTACTAGATGTAGGACCTTAGGCAAATTACTTAAACTGCTTGCCTCAGTTTCCTCATCTGTAAAAATGAGCTGGAGAAGGAAATGGAAAACCATTCTAGTATCTCTTCTAAGAAAACCTCAAATGGCGTCATGCCTCAACAAAAACAAAATTATATCTGAAAGGATCCCTCTCTGAGAAGGGTCATAGTGGAAAGATCATTGGCTCTGAAGGCGAAGCACTTAGGTTCAAATCCCACCTACGTGTGCGGCCTTGGGCAAGTCACTCAATTTCTATGGACATCGTTTTCCTCATCTATAAAAAGAGAAGGCTGAATGAAATCGCTTCTGAAGTCTCTTCCAACGCTGGGCTTTGTCATATAGAACTCACTATAACCCTACAAAGAAAGATTCATTTTGATCCTAATACACCAATATATATCTCAAACTAAAATCTGCCTTGAAAAGAAAGATGACTGTTTTGTCTTTGTAATTCTAAAAGCAGAGACATCAGACCCAGAATTTCTCTTATAAAAGGATAAAAATGAAATATTTTGCCAGTGAAATTTCTAAAGCTTCTCCCATAGGCAGCATCTGTCTTTCATGACAAATTCTTATGAACCGGGGGAACAACCCTTGATGTCTTCTTACGCTTCTGTTCAAAGTCCCTCCACTCAGATAAGAGGTGAAAAGCTTCCGGGGCCTCATTTCCTGGACCATCTGCCTCTTAGGACAGGTTTCCCTGCCATGATGGTAGCGCCTTAGCTGGAGTTCCTTAGTTGTTTGTAAAAATGCATCAACAACCCAAACTGCACAAACCTCTTCATGACCTGCCCTCCCACAGCCTTTCCAGTCCTCTTGTACCATATTCCCTCTCCACATTCCCTGTGATCCAGTGATGCTGGCCCCCTGGCTGGTCTTCCCATATAACACTCCATCTCTGAACTCTGGACATGGTCAGGAGTGGTTTATCAGGCCTGGGACGTCCTCCTTCCTCATCTCCTGCCAGTCTAAAAACAAATTTCATCAGGTGGCACCCGCTAACTTCCCACTAAATAGCTTTACAGAATGAGACTCAACTTTATAATTAGGAAATCAATGGGTTTTGTATTTTTCAAAAGACGTGTATATTGGTTATGGGATTTTTACGCTTAGAATTGATAGTGATATAAAAACAAAAGTCCACAATATTAAGGTAATACTCCCAAAGATCTTGAATGCCCAACCCCTGTTAATCAAATATCTACTGATTTCCCCACTGGTTACCATATTTTGCAGCTTCCATCTCCACCAATCTAGACCCCTTCAATCTAGACCTCTTTTCACACAGCAGCTACACCTTAGGTCAGGCACTCATCTCTCACCTGAATTACTGCAGGGGCCTACTAACTGTTCTCCTGCCTCAAGCTTCTCCCCACTCCGCTCCACTCCACTCCACCCTACATATTCCTGCCAAAGTGATTTTTCTTAAGTGGACACCAGATCATGTCATTCCCCACCCAACAGACCCCATTGGTTCCTTATTCCTTCCTGGAAAACAGAGCAACTCTTCTGTTGAGTTTTTAACGCCCTTTACAAGAGGCCACCACCTATCTTCCCAGCCTCATCGGACATAATTTCTCCTCCTGCACTCTGCAATGAGGTCCAATGACTTCTCTTTAGTCCATCTCCAGTGTCTGTACTGGCTACCCCCTATGCCTGGGTAACGAAGTTGTTGCATTCTGCCGGCTGCCTTGGAAAGCACCTCTGCACAATGAGGAGACTGGGGAGAAATATAATCACATGGTATAAATATGCCTTAAACAGTCATTGGAGCATTCAGGGATTTTCTGTAACTTGTTCTGGTCGGCTAACTATATGGCAAAGAGTAGGTTCTTTGACTAATCACGGAAGCATTCTAAAAGAACTTTCTACATCAGACATTTCCTCTTTGTCTCAGAAAAAAGAGCCTGGTGACTACTTTGCTTGTGGTGGCCAGTGAATCGAGTGAAGCCTGAGTCTGAAAGGCCCAGAGGTAGTCTCAGACTCTTGGCACTCCAGAGCCTGATTCACAGCCAGGATAGCACCAATGCCCCATGGAACACGGGGTGACCTTCAGGACTTTAACCCAGGGGCAGGTGAGACAAAGACTCAGTGCTGCTTTTGGATACGAACATGGTGGGTGCAATGTTACATAGGAACTAAGTTAGGTTCTGAGTCTACACCCTCCAGACACCAAGGTGGTATGGGGAGAATATGTCTATAAGCTATCAAGGGACATTTTGTAGGCTGTTCTTGCTATGACTTTGAAGCAAACATCCCTCTGTAAAAGCTAACTGATGGTAAACAGAACTGAGGTGCTCTCCATTAACAGTGGGAATCACAGACCGCAGAGGCTAGCGGCAATGGCAGGAGAGAAGAAACCCTCCCGTTCTCAGCACTGAGCCCTGGAAGCCTGATAGGGACAGATGTGGCAGCCTGGGCCTGGGAGAGAGAGCAAGGCAGAAGAAACTTAGAGGACTCAGGAGGCACACCCTCCTCCCCTTTACATCAAAGGAGCCTTCCTGCTATTCTACATGAAACTCAAGCATCACATGTGGCCCTGCCCAATCTCCTGGGCTGGCAGCACTCTCCAATCTGCCTTGTATATCACTGCTTCATATTTTTCAGTATTTATTCTCTTCACACTTATTCTGCACACTTTTATGTGTATCTGTTGTCTCTCTCTTTAAAATGGAAGTTAATTGTAATGCTTCACTCATTGTATTTGTATATCCAACAGCCAACACAATGCCAGGCACACAATTGCTTGCTTGATTTCTTTGATAACATGATTCTATTTGTCTACAATAACTGAAGGCCTAGGGCAGAAATCAGCAACCCAAAATAAGCTTTCCATGGAAGTATTCTCAAAGGCACCGGTTCCCTGCAAAACTCACATCAGATCTTTCTGGAGCTACACAAGAGGTGTTGGGTGTACTGTGGATATCTGAGAGGGAGGGATGAGGAAAAAGTGGTAGAGAGGGTGGAAAGGGAGAGGAGAGAGTGGTACAGAGGGTAGA
Organism: Petaurus breviceps papuanus; assembly: GCF_028583685.1. Classification (NCBI taxonomy): domain Eukaryota; kingdom Metazoa; phylum Chordata; class Mammalia; order Diprotodontia; family Petauridae; genus Petaurus; species Petaurus breviceps. The sequence continues at coordinate 9,734,625 of NW_027185655.1, read as the reverse complement.
AAGGGAGAGGGATGGAGGGAGGGAGGGGGGAGAGAGGGGGAAGGGGAGAGAGAGAGAGAAGAAAAGAGAAACATGAGGAGAAAGAGATAGAGAAGACCAAGAAGAAAAAACAAAATTAGAATAAGATAGAGTAAAATATGATAGGCAGAAAGAGAAGGAGAGGGGAGACAGACAGACAGAAACAGAAAAAGAGAGAAATTGAAAGAGGAGGAAGGGAGAAAAAAAGGGAGAGAGAGAGAGAGAGAGAGAGAGAGAGAGAGAGAGAGAGAGAGAATATCTGAACGTGAACATGTTCTGGATTGCCTTGTTAAAGTGAGGCCCCTATAAGCTAGGCTAAATGCCAAATGCCTATTACCCATTCCTCAGTCATGGCTGAAACATTTTAACATTCATGTTTGCTAGGAAGAATTAGATGTGCCTGAAATAAAAATTCCTCTTTTTTGTGAAGGGGCTTCTATGCTGACACATGAATGAATGAATGAGTAAATGAATAAGTGAATGAATGAATTTATTAAGCATTTACTATGTACCGAGTACTGTGCTAAGTGCTGAGAAGCTTTGTTTCCGTCCTTTTGTCTTTTGGCACACACAGCAAGGATCTATAAACAGCCCAGACAAATACCTACCCCTGCCAGCCTCCTGCTAAAGCAGAGATGCTGGGCCAAGGCTCCCGTCACATCCTTTACTCTTCCCTTCCTCTCTTTACTCTAAACCCGAATGCCAAATATAGCAGGAAATAGAAGAGGGTAAATTTGGCAAAGAGTAATTCAGCTGGTCTGCCCTGATGTGTTAACTTCTCAGTGCCCAGCAACGTTGGCACTGTCATATCCAGACTCAGTTATCCTCACAACCAGGTGCTTCCTGTGGGTGCTGTTTATTTTTTAAATTTTTAATAGCCTCCCTGCAGCCATTTTATGGTATGGAACCATCTTGAAAGACAGGAAGAAAGATAAAATACTAGGAGAAAGAGAGTGATGGAGATTATCCACTTTGCTGGAGGCGACCCGTCACTAACACAAGGAGTACAAGACCCAAGGACAGCTACACTGCACTAGCCTTTCTCCTCCAAGCCACGGCTGATAACACCAATCAATCAAAAATTGATTACTAAATGTCTACTATGTGCTTAGCATTATATTTTGATACTAAATGCTCTGGGGAATCCAGAAGAACTCTAAGGGACCATTTCAGTTCTTACTGAGATTATGATCTAGTTGGACAGAAAAGACTAAGCCTTAAATGATCAAAACACATTTCAAAAATATAGTATCAAATGTCAAATTATGTTATGTACTTAATACTACAGAAGGTCGGAGGGGGGCGGGGGGCGCAAAATCATTTAATCAATTAGCATTTACTATGTTCCAGGCACTGTGTCAGAGCTAGGAATAACAGAACAAAGAAGGAAATAATTCCTACTCATAAAGAACTTATATTCAAAAGGCAGAGACAACAAATGCATATAAATATACATGTGGGATAAGATAAAGTTAATAAACACGCACATATGACATATACAAAGTAGTTAAATACACAGCAGAAGGCTAGTTGAGGAAGGTTTCATGGAAGAAGGGAGACTTGAGCTGAACCGTGAAGGACAGATGGGCAGAAGGGAAAGGGAGGGTATTTCAAATAAGGGGAATAAGATAAGGGAAGGCATAGAATGATCTCTTTAGGAGACTGTGAGAAAACTAGACTATGAAAATCCCGACTGAAGAAAATGCATCCTAGGCTTCCTAACATTTCCAAATGTGGCCTTGTAGGGCAGGATCAGCCTCAGACTAAACTACATTTCAATGCAGCACCCCATCAAGACTTCCCTCTGCTAGACATAGCTCTCCAGAGTCAATGACTTCGTTTCCTCAGATAGCTGGGCTTTTCCAATCAACCATTCGTTCCAGGGAATAGGCAACTCTAGGATTTCCTTTGCTAAAAGCATAGTCTCTAAATCCCAATGACATCAGTAGGACCCTGTTGGATACTGTGTATGCTTCCAGACAGTAATCTTTTACTTCTGAGTGTTAGCACCAGGTTGGTCAAAAAAGTCATAATTCTAAACCCTCCCCCGCCATCATAAAATCTGACCCACTTAAAAGGATTTTGAATAAGTTGTGAATAATAAAATGAACTTTATTTAGTACATTTACCTCATTATGGAGATTTAAAAAATGTGAGTTTACTTGGCATTTATTTTAAATCAGAGATTTAGTGGTACAGATACAAAGTATAAAACAACTTTTCTATCTCCCTCGTGTCAGCTAAGGGCGCCCAGTAAGAAAGGTATTTTTTTTAAGATATGCATCCATTGGACTTAAACTTTTATCAATCTATCACAGTCAATTAACGTTTGCTAAACATCTACTATGTACCAGTCACTGTGCTAAGCTCTGGGCATACAATAAAAGGTATAAAAGAATCCTTGCTCTCAATGAGCTCACATTCTAATGAGGGAGATATTACTCAAACAGCTACGTATGAACAAGACAGACAAAATAAAAACGTCTCAGAAGGAAGATGTTAATATTAAGGCCTGGGAAAGGCAAACTGCAGTGGGTGAGATTTTAGCCGGGATTTGAAGGAAGTTGGGGAAGCCGGGAGGTGAAGATTAAGGTGGGGAAGATGGGGAACAGTCGGTGAAATCGCCCAAAGTCAGGAGATGGGACATCCGGTGCGGGCACAGCAAGCAGGCCAGAATCACTGGGTCACAAAGTATGTGGGAGGGAAAGAAAGGTGTAAGAAGATGAGAAAGGGAGGAAAGGGCCAGATTATGAAACCAAACAGAGGTGATAGGGAGCCACTGGTCTTTACTGAATAGAAGGAAGGGGAGTGATATGGTCAGATCTGTGTTCTAGGAACATCATTTTGGCAGCTGAATGGAGGATGGACTGGAATGGGGAAAGAGTTGAGGCAAGAAGACCAACCAGAAGGTTATTAAAATACTTCTGGCATGAGGCAGCTGAGTGACACAGCCCTGGAGTCAGGAGGACCTGAGTTAAAATCTGGCCTCAGATACTTACTCACTGTATGACCTTGGGCAAGTCACTTACCTCTTTAGAAGGGAAAAAACTACTCCAGGCATGAGGTGATAAGGGCCTGCACCAGGGAGGTGGCAGGGAGAAGAGGACACATACAAGAGATATCAGGAAGGTCAAACTGACAAGCCTTCAGATCAGATGAGAAAGATGAAGGATTCAAGGATACCACCTAGCTTATGAGCCTGTGCGGCTGGGAAGATGACGGTGTAAAACTTTATTACGGACCTACTATGCACCAAGCATCACACTGCAGGCAAACAATGAAACACTCCCTATTCCCAAATTCTGACTGTCGAAATCAAGGTTTCCTAACCGTTTTTGTTTCATGGACACCCCCTGTGAAATCTGGGGTCACCCTTCCCAAAATGTTTGTAAATGAATAAGACAAAATACACAGGGCTGCAGAGCAAACCACCGAAATACGGTTAGCAAAATATTATTTTTTAATTCACAGAGCTCAGGCTGAAGAACCAGCCCCAAATCTTTTCATGATCCAAAATCTGAGAGCCTGTAGCATGCGTGACCTAGAAACATTCCTTGGACTGTTATATTTTTATAAAAGGAGGTGAAAGCCCTATGTAATGTCACAGAATCCAGGGTTCTTGGCCCAGCTTCACTGCTAAATAAGCCAGGAACTCTGCACACAGCTCCCCCTCTCTCACTACAAAGTCCACTATCTAGAGCAGGGGTGGGGAACCTTTGGCCCTGAGGCCTTCTAGATCCTTAAGTGCAGCTTTCTGATGGAATCCAAAGCATTTGTTTTGTAAAATTTAGATTCGGTCAAAAGGCCACACTTAAGGATCTGGAAGGCTCCATGTGTCCTCAAGGTTCCCCACACCTGGTCTAGAGGATGGGGGAGGAGAGGAACACAGATTCCTGGATGGAAGAAACCTTAAAAAGAATGACTTGGCAAGCAGCCCCCTTTCCCTTCCCTCCTGATGAACATAAATATATAAAGACAGGTTCACTTCCCCATCAATTCAATGGGTCCCTCCCACCAAAGAGCTACCTATTCTGAGCCCATCACAATTCAGTTAAATCCCACAAATAGGTATTAAAGACTTACTCTACACCAGTCCTATGCCTTGAATTGCTTTCATTTCTCCTCATGGGCTGTAGAATGTGGTACAATCTCACATCCTTTAATTTTACCAAGGTCAGTAATATTAAAAAACATGCTAATTAAACTAAATGCAAAAAGACTTAACTAAAGCCAGCAGCCATAGACCCTTTGCCCCACGGTACATGTTTACTCACACCTTCTCTCTTAGAAGGAACACTGTATGCCATACAGTGCTGTCTTCTACTCTACAATTTATTCTCTGTATAACTCGGTGCCCATGAACAATAATTATGCAAATGCTAGGAATCAGTCTCCTTGGCATTGTGTTCATTTGTGTTTTGTTCTGATGAATCAATAATGTGTCAAATTATACTAAGCACACACAACTCAGCCAAGGGATTTTTTGGAGGACAGAGGTGTCTTTGGTTTCATCAATATGAGTACCTCCTGATGTGAAATTCACTCCATTGATGCAAATAGCAACTCATCTACACCTTTTAGTCTCAGAGAGTTTCCTGGGGGGGAGGTGGGGGGGGGGGTGGCAAGTCGAGTGACTCAGTCACACAATATGTGGGAAAAGGCAAGACATTGTATGATCTCAGATCCGGAGTTGGATGGCACCTCAGAGGCCTCTAGTCCACTGCCATCATTTCACAGATGAGGAAACAAGGAGATAAAGAAGCGTGCTCAAGGTCAGACTGGTAGTAAGCATCAGAGGGGAGATTTGAACCCACAACCCGCAGAGTCAGTGAACTCTCCACTGTGCCATATTCCTAGGACTTCCCAATGCCAAGGCTAGCCCTCTCTACACCATACTATGCTGAGTCTCCACTAAAAGAAATCCATCCAAGAACACTGTAACTTATCTTAATAAGATAGACTTTTTTTTTAAGTTGAAAATACACTGAGAGACTTCCAATGTCTCATTATGAAAAATCACAAGGAATTTCAGGGCCTCAAACACTTTTTGGTTAAGCGTTTTCTAGCTAAGAGGGGCAGTCAGAACTGCTAGGTTTTAAAAAGGGGATAATCTATGAAAAATGATTACGGCTTGACTCTGAGTTTTTGAAGTTCTCTTTCTCTCCTCTCCTGGTCTTATTTTATACAGAAAAAAAATGCAGCCAAGCTGAACTAAAGCAAATTGGTTTAATTCCCTTGAGGAGCAAGAACAAATTTTCCCAGCAACTTTCTACTTCAGGCACGCACACGTGAGCTCTTGGATGGAATGTACAAGCAATTAACTACCTTCGTTTTGAGCCGAACAAAACACTAGCCTTCTGAGAGTAGAACACCACTGGGCAGAAATCTGGGCATAAGTGAAAGAACATAGCAAAGCAAAAGGAACAAGAGAGGGGAGCAAAGTCTGGAAAAATTAATGTCCCTTAGAAGGCAAAATGGCTCCTGGGGTGCTCGAAGGGTATCTATGTGAAGGGAACGGAAGGGGTAGCAAGGGGCAGTTTAAGTAACTTTATCAAAGTGGAATTTAAGCAGTTTACCAGAATTACCCAAACCTTAGACATTATCAAGAAAAATATGTGTGTACACTTAACAGAAACAGGTATATGACTCATTTTGCTGAGAATGTCTACAGCAATATCATTCCAACAAAGGTTCCAAAACTAAATATCCAAGACAAAGCTATATACTTCACATATAATCGTGGACAAGTATTTAACACAATTCGGGATCCTCACATCTCACTAACATAAACACCACCATAACTGTCACTTGTTAACATCATTCCCAGAAAGCTATTACACATAACAGAAATATCTGTGGTCTCTGAAATTGAAAATATCTGCTAAATGAACTCAAACGAACTAGTAGGTCATCCTTTAACATAAGCATTTCATATAATCAAAATGTTATTCGGTAAAGTACTTTTAAATAGGGGGGGAAAGTATTGTTAAAAAAAATTATGGGACAGTTAGGTGGAACACTGAATAGAGCACCACCCTGGAGTCAGGAGAACCTGAGTTCAAATCCGACCTCAGACACCTGACACACTTACTAGCTGTGTGACCTTGGGCAAGTCACTTAACCCCAATTGCCTTGCCTTCCCCCTTCCAAAAAAAATTACTTAAGGAATTGAAAAATAATTGGCATAGAAGAGTAAATACAATTCTCTCTTTGGTGATTGTTACAATCCTATGAAAAGACTACTGTATATAAGTGGTAACTGGATTTCTTCCAATGCATGTTTTGATTTTTCTTCATACTTAAAAAAATTAAAAATTATGAAAGAAAAAGGTCATTAGGCCTATAACATTCACTAATGCCACTCTCTTCCCCCAAGCCACCCACAATATTCTCCCACTGTTCCCCCATGTTATTAGATTAAGAGAAGAATGGCAAATATATTCAGTGTCCCATTCAACTACATAACTCTCTCCCACCAAAAAAAAAGTCTGTAGAAATCTCATAAAAAGGGGGATATGGAGAAGAAAAAGTATCAGTTTGTAAAAAAATCAACAAGAAAAAAATATAACCTGAATTTGAGTCAAATTAGAGGCAAATTATTGGTTGTTGGTAGGAAGTGACCACTCCATTCAGGAATTTGTAACAGAGATAGAGGGCAAAGCCAGGCAGAGTCTCACATGCACGCTCTCTAGATTTGAGAAAAACAAATTTCAAAGGGTTTAGAGCAAAGATAGTTTCAGTGAATACACTAAATACTTTGGACAAAGCCCAGGAAGGATGAGAGATATTCAAGGATAAAATTCTGAAGACACAAAGATAAAAAACTTCAATATGGAAGAAAACAATGGATCTGTCTGAAGAGCCCTAGGTGGATACGCAGGGAACTTACCCGTGCAGAAGATTCAAGCAAGGTCAGACAACAGAAGACAAATATAATAAAGATAGGATGAAGAATGTAAAACAAAAGCTCACAATGCCAGCTAAGGCTGGCAAGGGAAGGGGGGGGGGGGGAGGCGTGTCCTGTTCTAGTTTTAGTTAGAGAGACAGGACCTTTGCTTGGAGTGGATGGGATTAGGAGAATTTGGAGAAGCAAATGCACGTGACTTTATGTGGCAAGTTTTCTCTGCCAGAGAAAGCCCTTTACGCTGGAAAGGACCGAATCAAAATTATAACAGTGAGTTGAAAACAAAGGATGAATAACATCTGTAACTTGTTAATACAGTTGTCTACATGTTGTCTCCCTCAGACTATAAGCTTTGTAAGAATAGGGCCTGTTTATTCTTATGGAGAAAATGTAGCTCTATAGAGTGGACAATAAAACATTCAGATGGGCCTGGACAGACAGGCTCAAAAAGTAGCTGCTAATGACTCAACGTCAGCTGGGCAGAAAGTCTCCTCTGGAGTACCCCCAGGGATCTAGTCTAGGCTCCAGGTTGGTTAATATGTTTCTAAGTGACTTAGAGAAAGGCACAGACATACAGGTGACACACAGCTGAGAGGGAAAGCTAACACACAGGTCAATACCGTCAAGATTCCAAAGGATCTTAGCAGGCTTAGAGAAGAGGTTGGCCAACTATGGCCCATGGGACATGTCCAGCCCACCACCCATTTATGTGCAGCCTGCAAGCTAAGAATGAGGTTTACATTTTATAAATGGAGTTTTCAACCCCTGGGCTAGAGTATTGGGCTAAATCTGATAAACAGAAATCATTAGAGATGAATGCAAAGTCTTGTACCTTGGCACAAAGTATCAACTTCACAGGAATAAATGGGAAAGTCATGGATAGATAAATAGAAGTTACTCTGGAAAAGATCTGGGCTTTTTAGCAGACTACGAGATCAATATAAGTCATCAGTACGGCAGCCAAAAAAAGCTAATATAATCTTGGATTGCATCAAGAAGGGCAGAGTTACAGAAAGTGGGAGGTAACTGTTACCCTGGGCTCTATTGTCAGACCTCCTAAAGTACTGGATTCAGCATCAGTGTTTAAGGGTTTTAAAAAGCTGGAGAATTGTCCAGAGGAGGGCAACCAGCATGGTGAAGGGCCTCGAGTCTATGTCAGAAGAAGAACAATGGAAGGCCCTGGACATGACTGGTGTGGAAAAGAGGAGATTCAAAAGGGTTGACATTGTTGTTCAGTCATTTCAGTCTTGTCTGACCCTTCATGACCCCATTTGGGGATACTGGAATGGTTTTGTGATCTCCTTCTCTAGCTCATTTTACAGATGAGGAAATTGAGGCAAACAGGATTAAGTGACTTACCCAGGGTCACACAGGTAATAAGACTCTGAGGCCAGACTTGAACTCATGAAGATGAGTCTTCCAGACCCCAGTCCCTCACTCTAGCCACACCTAGCTGCCTAGGGTCAGGCTACCTGTCTTCAAATATGTGAAGAGGTATCACATGGAAGAGGGAGAACATGTGTTTGGTCTGGCTACAGAGGGCAGGGCCAGGACCAAAGAATCAAGGGGGATCAGCCAGTGAAAAGGCCTTCACGACAGCTTAAGTCACACCTTCTGCTAGAAATCTTTCCCAATCCTCCATAATCATAGTGCCTTCTCTCTGAGACTACCCCCAATTTATCCTGTCTACATCTCACTTGTACATAAGGATTCCCATGTTGTCTGCCTCATTAGACTCTGAGTTGAAGAGAAGGGACTGTTTATTTTTATCTTTTGCCTTTTTTTCTATCTCTAGCACTTAGCAAGTGACCAGCACATAGTAGGTGTTTTTAAATGATAGCTGACTGGCCCTTCCCAAGAGCTCCCTGGCCTGATTCTCATTTAGTGGGTCAAGGTCACTGGAGCTGGTGCTAATGATTAAGGCTGGTTGATATCTGAAAGGCAATGAAGTGAACTAGGAGGGAAGAACCCTGCAGGCAGAAAACCTGGGTTCAGAAGATCTGATTCTGCGCCCCCACTTCAGCACACACTATTGCTATAACCTTGGGCAAGTCGCTTGATGGCTGAGACTTCAATATCCTCATCTGTAGGATGGAGATAATGCTCCTAGGATTTGAAGAAACTTTAGAGATTAGCTACTCAAAATCACTCATTTGACAGAGAAAGCAAGGCCTAGGAAATGTCAGCGACTTGACAAACATGAACTGAGGCTCCAATCCAAGGAAGAGGATCCAGTGTCAGGGCATGCACAGAGAGGGCTTTCCTCCCAGCTCAGCGGGACCTGTCAGAGCTCGCTCAGCTGGCACAGCTTGTCAGGAACCCAGCTTCCTGTCACAGCAAATACGGCACGAGGGACAGGGGCAGGGGAAAACAATTCCCATGTGGACAACCGTCTCAGAATCCAGAGCCCCTCCCTCACACACCGAGCCAAGGAAGAGCCGTGCCATTGTGTGGGGGGCAATGGCTAGTTCTACTCTCTTAGTCCGTCTTCCTGGACTCTCCTCTTTGACTCCATATTTCTTGCGCTGCCATATGTATTTTGGTAAAAAAATGAATTTTGCTCTCAATATCCTTTTGTTATTCACACACAACGTACTTACATTGCTCAGGAATGTAACTAAGAACCAAATGACAAGCTTGGACCAAAAGTATGCTTAATTAAATAGTGTTCAAATGCCCTGAGGCATGTACAGCATGGCTTACACAGATATTACAGGCACATTTCATTGCATTGATATTCTTTAATCTATAAAACAATTAAAAAGGCCTACAGTGAGCACACCTCTCCCCAATACTTGTGCTCAGCCTCCTCTTGGAATTGTATTTGCATCTTTTCTCACTAATCCCAAAAGAAACTAAAAGAAGGAGCTGGCCCAGGCCACACGAACAGGGCTGGTGTTTGCTATGGCATACAAACCTCCTTCCCTGACGGTTCTTACCTAAACAGTTGTGATGATCCTGGTAGAACCCTTTCCCGCAGGCAGCCACACACTGCCTTTCTTTCATCAGCAGGGAGCGCTGGCAAGAGGCACATTCAAACCCATTGGTACACGTGGCACACTCCTGCTGGCACGCTGCTCAGCCCACATCCAGGAAAAAAAAAACAACACCAATTAGCTCAAAGACTTCACCTCAATGACTAGCCATGCTTCCCATCCCATCCTGACGTCCACCAGGCCCTGCCCAACACAGGGGCCATCTGCTCAGCCCTCATCTACATCCACCCCCACACCTTCTGTTCCATATTTGGTTCTTGCTCAGGAAACAATAATAAATCAATAATATTATTGCAACAGAAAAGCAAATGACAATTTACCACTTTATGGATTCACCCACCGTCTCTGTCCCTACCTAGACCTGCTGGTCACCATTCCCCTAGATGCATTTCATTCTCCTATTAGAATGCAAGTATCTTGAAAGCAGGAACTTCTTATTCAAATCCGGGCCCAACTCACTGACTGCTGAGCTTGTCCCAAATATAGATAGATAGATAGATAGATAGATAGATAGATAGATAGATAGATAGATAGATAGATAGATAGATAGATAGATAGATAGATAGATAGATAGAGAGATAGAGAGATAGACAGACAGACAGACAGATATGATAGATAAACAGAGAGATAGACAGATAGATAGATGACAGAAAGAGAGATAAATAGGTTAATTTAGTGGATTGGCCATCTACTGGCATATCATAGTCTGGACAATGGGCAATATTTACCCTTTTCTTTCTTCCTGTATGGGTCAGTAGGTCTTGGTCTTTGTAATCATAGATCCCACTGAGGAAATCACATAATGCTCTGAGGCACAATACCGATCACAAAATGCCATCCACAAACATTTGGAAGACCTCACTATCTATAAGGAATCTCTGTTCTATCTGAGCTCTGTGGGGTTACTCTGTAAGCACCTTCCACATCCATCCATCTCCCTGTTTTATGCCTCATTTGATGTTAATAGTCAGAGGGCCATTGAACAAAGTTATTTCGGTGATTGTATCTACAAAGGAATCTTGCCAGATCTTAACATACTCAAGAAAGACTCTTCATTAGAGAAGTTAAGTCTCCATTCGGCTACATCAAAATTAAGGGGAGAAGGGGCTGGAGATAATAAACAGATGATAAGCCCAGTGAGATTCTGTCTTCTGTAAACCCTCTCTCCAGCTCTGTGACTGAAAAGATATGATCTGCTGTAGAGAATTGTTTGTGAAAGCCTGTCCATTCCCTTCATATAGATTCATCAAGGATACATTAGAAGACTAATGATTCTTATAAAGATTTTTATAAGAAAATGGATGTATGATCTGGTCATTATTGAAGGTTTTTCAAATACCTTTTTTTAAACAGGTGTTAACATTGCTTATGATTCTTTTTCTGGTTTTTTTTTCCTCTTTCTAAGACATCCTATGAAATGATCTCTCTTGGTGGGAGTTCCTTACAGTTCACTGGCTCTTGCCCACTTTGTTGACTTGCCCAAGGATGCTTGACCAGGTTTATACATGTCATAACCAGCAGGCCTAGCATTTAATTCCAGATCTTTTTACTCCAAATTCAGCAATCTTGCTACTTCATGATGCTGTCGATCACCTCCTGTTTGCTAAGATATAGCCAGGTTCATTTGAAGGGATCATGTAGAATGTTCTCCATTGCTGATGTCTTTGTACTCTCTCCTTGAAGAAAACATTTCTCATATACAGACATGAAGGTTCTGAGCAGTAGTCAAACCTTGAGCCTATCTTACTTCTTAACCTTGAACTAGATTTTCCAAATGACTTTTTGCCATCCTTCAGTGCTCTCACATTTGCAATGAATTTTCTCACTGAGTAGCACAGTATTTGTTGACTTAGAGAATCTTGTAGAGTTTTTCAGAGATCCTCCACTGGTGCACAAGCTGCAATGATCTTTCCGGGGATCTTCATGCTTTTGCTTCATTAACAATGCCTTATTGTGCTATTAGCACTTCAGGATGAGATGACCCTGTATGTCTTATGAATACTGCCTTTGGCATATGATGAAACCACTATTTTTGTTGTTGTGAAAACCTGTGAGCCGTCATTCTACTTTGCTACAAATTCTTTTGGCGTTTTGTGTTTTTTCTTCTGGAGAGGATTTCAATAATAAATGTGGTCAACTTCTTCCAGTAATCCATTTCATTACATGACTACATCATACAGCTAGTAATTGTCTAAGGCCAGATTTGAATTCAGGAAGCTGAGTCCTGACTTCTAGCTGCCAATACACAGTTGCAATCTTCTTCTTGTGGTCAGATAGAGGTAGGGACAGAAACCTATGGTTTTATTGGTGCAGGGAAGTCCTAGATGAGGAAACTCATTTCTCTGCAGACAGCCTTAGAGAGTGGCCTAGAGTACTGAGAGATTAAGTGATTTGCCCATGGTCACAAAACTAGAATGTCATACACACGGTGCTGGCACCTTGGCCTTCCTAGCTCTTGCGCTGACTTATCCACTAGGCTGTGCTGCCCCTCACCATCAAAAGTAATAATCACTTGGATGGTCCAGGAGGTCCCTTCTGACTCTAATAGTCTTGGTCTTTGCCTAACTGTTAGAAGAAACGGGATGGTTAGGGGCAGAAGTGGTCTGTTTACTACTTTCTTATATCCACCAGGAGTAGTGGCTGCCAGAGGAAGTCAAGCTATCATCTTCACCAGTCCCAATGGGTGAACATGTCTCATGGCCCACGGCATCAAGGCAAGCTCCAGCCAGGCTTCACTCTGTCCCCTGGTCAGCTTACCATCTGCCCCTCACACTGGCCAGATCCTTCCCTTCCTACCTGCCTCTAAACCATAGAAACACAATCAAATCAATGTGACCACTGCTTACTGGAAAGGGTACATCAATCTATTCATCATACCTGTGGTTGTCTGAAACAAAACACCTCTCCTCACGTACCATTTGAGAAAAATATTATACTATTACATTAATAACTAATTATTAATTGTGATCCACCCTTTCTTCCTTCTATTTTCTAAAAAGGCCCAACTCCGGTTAAGGGCAAGGCTGACTGGTGAGATTATTCCTAGCCCTCAAGACACACGCTCATCAATTCTGGGCAAGACACCACCCAACTAGGAGACCTAATTTCTGTTTAGAGTATAAATAGAATCCTGTCTGGGTGAGCTTTTACCCTGAAGGAAGAAATTCCTGTCCCTGATCTCCTCCATTAGAGGTTAGGACAACCCAGCTAGTGAAGGAAAAAACCAGCCAGAGATTCAGATGGAATGGCTTCCCCTGCCCAGACTGCTAGAGGCTGCTAGTCTCATGATCAAGCTATGTTTTCAGCAGAAGGAATTAAAAGATTTTTAACCCCATCTCCTCATTAAATGTCTGTCTGTCAAGGTTGACTTTCACTTATAGAGGAGCCCCCTTTCAGAAGGAATTAAAAGTGTTTCAGGGTCTCCCTTAGTCTTTTTTTTTTTCTTTTTGGAGGGGGGAAGGTAGGGCAATTGGGGTTAAGTGACTTGCCCAAAGTCACACAGCTAGTTTTTGTGTTAAGTGTCTGAAGCTGGATTTGAACTCAGGTCCTCCTGACTACAGAGCCAGTGCTCTATTCACTGAACCACCCAGCCACGCCCTCCCTTACAGTCTTTGTTTACCAAAACCACTGACCATCAATTTTTTTTTTTTAAGCAATGGGGTTAAGTAACTTGCTCAAGGTTACATGGCCAGTTATTTCTGGGTGTGGTGCTAAGTATCTGAGCCCTGGATTCAATCCAGGTCATCCCTGGAGCCGGTACTCTTACTCGCTGAGCCACCTGGCCGCCCCTGACCATCAATTTATTGATTGCAATTAGCCTAATTAATAAATTGAATATTAATTACCCAGAAACTCTGTCTCAGAGCTTTCATTCCTCTCACATGCCCCATTATGTGCCTTATTTCCCTTATGTATTTAAGGCAGGAACTTTCTTGCTTTTGTTTTATACTCATTCATTCATTTATCCATCCATTCATCCCTAATACCCTCCCAGGTGAGCTAATCCCCAGATGAGAAGTACTAGCCATAGTGCCAGCAATCCAATCATACCTAAACAAAGGCTACCACTCTGGTAGAATCCTGGGTCACAGCTATGCACACAGCGTCCACTCTGCAGATGCTTCCTGGGATCTCTGCAGAGGTCACAGTGGTCTGGAGACTGAGAACAAGCCAGGCACTCTGGGTGACAAGGGACTGGAATCAAGGACAAAGAAAAGGAAGCAGTAAGTAGAGTCATTCAGCCTAGCTCTCCAGGCAGAAGGAGCCCATCAGGAACCTAGAATGCATGCATGAAGAGCAAAAGCAGCAAAAATTCATTGCTACGGAAAAAATTCCAAAGTGTTTTTTCTTATCCTCTAAAAGCCTCTAAGAGAATTATTATCAGAGACAAAAGATAACACTAAACACATATTGCTTTTTCTGACTGATAGGATAGAGAACTAGGAATGACCAGCCTCCAAACAGATAGAATCCTAAAGTCATTTAGAAAAGAATTTTTTTGTTGTTTAAATGTTCTTAAGCTTTGAGCTTAAAGAATGTGTGTTTAATATCTAAACCCATTTTACACATTTTACAGCTCACTGATTTTATATCACTGTCTACACAGGGGTCTCTTTGGATTTGGAAATTAGCAAGTGCTTGGTTGTCAATGTCGAGTGATGAAGATGACGATGATGGTGGTGGGGATGAGCAGAATAAAGAAGGAGGGATTGAGAAAGAGGTTAACAGCTGGGAGTGTACAGCAGTTTGGGGTTGACAAAGCATTTTTAACATCTTATACCTCATCTGAGCCTTACAAGCCGGTAAGGCGAATGCTACAGGTATCAACATACCCATTTTGAAAAGGAAGAAATTAAGTCTGAGAGATGTTAAGTGACTTCCCCACAGGCACACAGATAGTAAGTATCTCGGGCAGAATTGGAACCCAGCCCTTCCAGACTCCAAATCCTGTGCTTTGTGAAATACAGTAGACTCTCTAATATAATTGTATGCTAAACACACGTGTGTGTGTGTGTGTGTGTGTGTGTGTGTGTTTATTGGCAAGCCCACTTGAGGTATTTTTGTGAAGGCAGACTAAGTAAACCATAAAATTACTTTCCCTTTTCTATGCTATATTAAGTGATATGCTACAATTAGCCACAAGAAGTTAAACACAACAAAAACAGATGCCAATATAAAAAAAAATCGGTACCTACAGGTAAAAACTATTAGCTGTGAAAAGCAAATTGAAAATGTCACCTATCCACACATGAGCAAAATATTGTGTGGAAAAAGCTATTCTAAAGATTGCAAGCAATCATTTGCCCTATAATGACAAAGTATCTCAGCTACAACGTAAACAACCCTCCAAAAAATTTTGTTGGACTGTTTTTGGTTTAGCTTTCTTTGGTTGCATAGTGTGGTCTATACCTGTTATTTCATCAGCATCGGGAACCCTTAGTGTGTCAATTATCATTAAGTAATTAACTCATTGATCCCCTGGAGAACTGAAAGCAGAGGTGGAAAACAGATATATTTTGGGAGAAATAAGCCTTCATATTTTAAAAGACTAACTTATATGGGTCCCTCCCTAAAAATCACCTTTGTTTAATAGGTCACCTTAAAAGACCAACTTAAAGACTTTGAGCAATCATTTCTGCACCTTCAAAAGAAAGAAAAGCTCCTTGCACCAGTTTAATTTAATTAGACAAAGACTGTTCAGGACTCTAGAGAAATTGGTAGAACAAAGAAGCATTAAGGAAACAAGGACAGGGAAACAGCCCAGAGGCCACCCTTTGGAGTTTGTCAGCAAGAGTATCACTCTCTAGAAATGCAATCCAAATTGTACTCACCTGATTTACAAGCTGGGCAGCACTGGCCCGCGACTTCCACTGCCAATGTGCCCACCGGGCACGGGAGGCAAGAGGGCTGATAACAGGTTACTTGGGTATCTCGGCACTCACACACTTTGCACGGACCATCATTCCACTTTTCTCCCTCCTACATAAAAATAAAAGAATGAACAATGTTACCAAAAGACTTTCAGTGCCTGCTTCATTTGCCCAGGAATTCAGGTAGAGATTGAGAGGGCCTATGAGCATCTACAAATGAGTCATAATAGTATACCAAGCATCATTCCCTAGAGGTAGGGTTCTTAACCTCGGATGTGTAAACTTGTGAGACAGACAGAGGAAAGGAGGGAGGGAGGGAGG
>NW_027185655.1:9698748-9718416 GCF_028583685.1 Petaurus breviceps papuanus | reverse complement strand
AGGAAGGAAGGGAGGGAGGGAGGGAGGGAAGGAAAGAAAAACAGAGAAGGAAGGGAGGGAAAGGAAGAAAGGAAGGCAGAAACAAAGACTGAATTTCAACGTAATTGGCTTCCTTCTATGTATTTTATTTTATGCATCAAAAAAATCCGTGATTCCAAAAAGGAGTCCAGAGATTTGGCCAGATTGCCAACAGTGTCCATGGCACAAAAATAGGCAAGAACCCCTGGTCTGGAGCTGTCATAGAAGCCTCTTCACAACAAGCAAAAAGCACTTAAATGTGACTCTCAACCTGTCTGACTGGGGAGCACATTAAGCTCACTCTGCAGTACCAATTGAAGGGAATTTCATGAGGGAATTTCCCTGGCTTTACTGGGACATTAAGTCTCTGTGCTCTCTGTACAAATGCTTTTTTAGGCTTGGTTTGTAATGTACGACATGTGCCATGTGCCAAAAGCTTTCCAACTCGGACACATTCTGTGCATTCAAACAGATGATGGTAATGAAAGTGAGTGTTCTGCCTTAGGATCCAGAGTGCTTTTCAAAGATGATTTCACTTATCCTCACAACACCCCTTGGAGAATGGGAGCGGCCAAGTTTGTGAACAGGATGCCTGGGAGCAAAGAGAAGGGGTGAAGTGGAAAGAATAAGGAAGTATTTTTTAAATTTAAATGACTTTAAAATCTCTACTGAACCAACCAATCTGATCTACCATAGTTAGATGACATTATTTTGGTCTGCTAGATGAAAAAGAAAAACTGCCCTTCAAAGAGAAACTTTTTAAAAAATCAATTTCCAAGTGAAATGGAAGGATATATCAAGTCTCCTAGCCTCCTCATGCTTTTATTCCCAACTATTCCACAGGCATGTACTCAAGTGAACTCAGCAAACACCCAAAACATGTGCACACGTGCGTGCGCGCACGCACACACACACACACACACACACACACACACACACTCCTTCTTGTATCTCCTCATGCAAGCTAGAACTAGCCAAGATAAGAAAGAGACACAAATAAATCTCCATCACATAGGGAAAGGGAGAAATAAGGAGTTTCAGTTTCGATAGCATGAGGGTGTCTGCTGTGAACAAGACATGAATACCCTGAACAAAGAAAAGAGGCAATGTCTAATGGATCCAGCCTAAATTCTCCTGCTTCTCCCTCATCTCCTCCCATACTTTCAGCAAAACTGATCATCTACTAAAACTTTTGGGTGTCCTAAGATGTCCTGTGCTATTAAATAATCGCACAAATTTCTATGTCTATGTTGAAATCTAAATTGCTCTGAAATCTGCTTAGTTTCACTCAAATTTCTAAAAGATATCAACAAAAGAGAAGAAAACATAGTGTCACTAAAAAGTTCATAGTCCAATCATTTTTACAGCTAAGAAACCAAAGACAGGAACCGAATTCATGCTTTACACCAATAAAATAAGATTGCTTGTGATTAACATGTAAACCTAGTATATCAGATTTCAAGGAAAATCTTGGCAGAAGAAATCTGAATTGTAATTCCTGCTGTGAAATCTATTTTTTCCTCCTATGAAGTCAAGGTAAGGTCAAAGAGCCTAAAATCATATGAGAAAAAATGGGATTCTGGAGAAGAGGAGGATTCATGTTTGTTTACAATGTTACTACAGACAATCTTGGTATTCTTATCTTTCTAGAGTGAGGACTTGAGGGTCCTGTGGATATTCTAAAAGTTAGCATTTAAGAGAATTAGGGATCTCCAAAGCTTCTTTAGAAATATAATAGCTACACTAGCAGGGAGACAAGATCATCCTCAGAAAGGAATTAGGGAATCTGTCCCTAATCTGAAAGTAAGGTTGGTTTAAAAAAAAAAAAGTTGGTCTAGACGCTCTCATCCTAACCTTCGTGCCAACAAAGGCATCATCTCATCAGCCCTGGCACAAGAGTGTGGGATACCGTCCAAATCAGAACATGTTTCAGCCTCAATTTTGCCATATGTTAGCTATGTGATTAGGGGTGTTACTCTAAGCCCCAGTGTGGTGCTGACCAAAAATCAGTGGAGTAGAAGGGGACCTAAATTCAAACCCAAGTTTGGCTCTTATGGGTTCTCAATTTCTCTCTGCCTCAATTTTCCCAATCTGGAAAATGGGAGTGCTGAATTAAATTCTTTCCATGGTCCCTTCTAGCTATAAAACTATGATTCCAAGAATAATGCTTTATGACTATGTACTTTATAAGGTAGTGAAGAAAGAGCCTCATAAACACTGGAATGATATAGAAACGTGCTCTACCATTACGATTTTTTATTATTATTCTTGATGGGTCAGTGAAGCAGTTTTTCATGCTTGCTAAGTCTTAACTAATAAATCTCACTTAATTTATCAAACGTGCCATGAAAACCCACCTTGCTAGGAGAAAGGGGATATAATGGAAGCAATAAATATTTGGAAGCTAAAATATCTTTTCTTTTTTTCCTCTGTGTAATAAAATAAAACAAGCAAACAAGTGCAGAAAAATAAAATTTCAGTGGAGTTTTTCCCACTGTTATACAATGATCACTTTCACCTTTTAAATTAAATGATTTCAGTAAATATTGGGAATCAAATCAGCTCTCAGGCTTGTTCTCACACTCACATCTTTTATCTGTTCTTCATAAAGACAGTGTTGACGTCTCGAAACACATTCGGGACAGCATTTTCCATCCAAGTGAACTAATTCTTCATCCTATAGAGAGAGGGATGATGAGGTATTCATCAAATTAATAGTTCAATAGCAAAAAAGAAAAGCAAACTGGTTACCTGATTGACACAAATTACTCAGTATCTGAATTTTTTTCCCATGATCCATTTCACAGGATTCTGGTCACTCTTCCTATTTAAAAGTGGTCCAGTTGGCATACTATAACCCGTGATTTATACTGCAAGGTGATATTGTTAACTAAGAATGAGATTTATGCTTATAAACTCATATCCTTCCTCAGTTTCCATTATGAGATAAAACCTTACATACATTCATTCATTCATCTGAAAAGCTTTTATTAAGTGCCTATGATGGACAAGACATTGTGTTAGGATGTACACATACAGAGACAAAAATTAAAGGGCCCCTCTCTGCAATGACTTTACATGAAGTACAAGGACTTTTAAATACAGAGGATATTCAAAGTAATTTCTACAGGTATGTGCAGTACTAACAAGTGCGGGGATCAGGAAAGGTGCTATGCAGAAGGTGGCAGGTGAGTGGAGACCTGAAGAGAATGTAGGGATGTAGGAGGAAAAGCATTCCAAGCACAGGGGACAGTCTATGCAGAGAGACAGGTGGGCAACAGAATGTTGTATTCTGGGAAGAGGTTAGCAGTTTCGCTGCAATTCTACCTTCCAAATCACATGGGCATCTTCTTCTGGACCAGTCCTCACCAACATCAACGCCCTGTACCTACATCCATAATGCCACCCACTCCCATGTTTTCAGGCAGCACATCTCCTCAATGACCCATGATGTCCTAATTCTAAACCACACCTTATCTATTAGTTTGTTTCCTACTTCCTGAAAAAACATCTCTCAGATCTCCACAATGCTTAAAAAAAACCCTTCACCTGACCCAGAGATCCCCATACCAAATCCCCCTCCTTTTCACACAGTGAAACTCCTACAAAAGGCACTCTCTTCTCCTTGCCTCCACTTTCCTTGCCTCCACTTTCCTTCCCTCCTATGGAGACTCCCCCTCTACCTCTCTCTCTCTTCCTCTGAGGGTCATGCTATCAAAGAGCATCACTTAATTCAGGTACCAACAGCCCTTATCTACCAAACTCCAATACATTCTCCTGTCCTTTCCTCAATGAGCTCTGTGCCTGACTCTTGATCTTTCTCTCTACCACAACTCCTATCCACAAACGAGGAGCCTCCAAGATCCACGCTGCTATTAGACATAATAATTAGGAGATCATAGGTCACTTTGGAGAAGGCGGTTTCAGCTGAGAGATGAGGTTGGAGGCCAGACTGCTGAGGGTTTAGAAGCGAGAGGTCAGAAAGCAGATGTACTCGGTGTAGATGGCATTCTACACAAGTGGACAAAAGGAATCTCCAGTCTCAACTCGTTTCCCACTCCAATCTGCCTTCTATTTATCTGCCAAAGTGAATTTCCTCAAGCTCAAATCCCACCATATCAACCTGAACCAACTCAACTCAATAAATTCCAATGGCTTCCTATTTTCCCCAAGAACGAATAAAAAATGCTCTGTTTGGCATTTCAACTCCTCTACAACCTAAAGCAGGAATGGGGAACCTGCAGCCTTGAGGCCACATATGGCCCTCTAGGTCCTCAAGTGTGGCCCTTTGACTGAATCTGAACTTCACAGAACAAATCCCTTTCATGAAAGAATCTGTTCTTAAAAACTTGGACTCAAGGGGCGGCCAGGTGGCACAGTGAGTAAGAGCGCTGGCCCTGGTGTCGGGAGACCCGGGATCAGTTCTGGCCTCAGATACTGAATACCCACACACACACACACACACACACAAACTGACCCTGTAACCTTGGGCAAGTCACTTAACCCCAATTGCTTTAAAAAAAAAAAAAAACTTGGACTGAAGTCAAAAGACCGCACCCAAGGACCTAGAAGGCCACCTGTGGCCTTTCCAGTCTTCTTCACACACCCCTCCATCTGTCAACAGTGGCTTAATTGCTGTTGTTCAGAGCCATCTCCCAATTCCATGCATTTCCCCTGGCTGCCCCCATTTATGAAACTGCCTCCTTTCTCCTCTGGTCTCCTTAGGAATCAGATTAAATCCCGCCTTCCCCAGAAGTGTTTTTTGTTTCTAGTTCATTCTCTCTAAAGTTACCTTCCATACACACTGCAGATATTTTGTATGTAGTTACTTACACATTGTTTCTCCCACTTAAATGTGAGCACTTTGAAGGTGGGGATTGTATTTTGGCCTTTCTTTATCTCTCCAATGCGTAGCATGGTACCTAACATGGGGTAAGCACTAAATAAATGCTTTTTACTGACTTCTCAGGCCCTTACAAGCTGCCTTCTGTCCCCACTATGTTAAAGAAGCTGTTCTTTATTGCAAATGCCAATGGCCACTTCTGAAGCCTCATCCTATATCGACCTACATCCTGCCACTGGACTCTGATGACAGGAGAAGAAAGAGAGGTTGTTAACTTTATGCAACTCTGCCTCACTTAAACCCAATTTACATCACCCATGATGTCACTGGTCTTGTTTGAAAATGACGGACCAAAAACAAGGGAATTAAAGAAAAAAGACCAGAGGCAACAGAAAGGTCACAAACTTAGGTGACTGGAAGTATGGTTCTGTGTTCAACAGAAATAGGAAAATGAGAGAGAAAGATAATGAGTTTCTCTTTGGGAGATAATTAGTCTGGCAAGCCATTGGGACATATGAGTGGGCAGGCTGAGCAAGCAGACAGTGGTGTGTAACCAGAGCTCAAGAGAAAAATAAGGGTAGACAAGTAGATTTTGGAATCATTTGACTGTAGATGGTCATTAAACACATGGTACTGATGAAGTCACCAAGAAAATTTAGAAAAAAAAAGAGGACCCAAGACAGAGCTCTGGGGCTTATCCACAGATTAGGAGAGGGAGAGGGATAATGATCCAAGAGGTGTGGAGAAGGAATGGGGAGACAGGTAGAAAGAGAATCCAGAAGGAACAGATGTCCAAGAAAGACAAGAGCCCCGTAAACCCATTAAGAGACAGACAAGCTTTTATCCTCATCTAGGAGATAAATTAAACTAATGATCACAGTTATCAGTCCAGTCTGCAGCAGTGGAACAGAGTTAAATTCATGGGACCATGTAGGATTCAAATTAATGACCTTATTCTCAATACCAAACGGCTCTGACTAGGCTGGGTTAACGACCACAATTTTCCCCCAATACTTCAAATGCGGCCATATATGTGAGATGCTAATTTGGACCTATTTAGCCAGGCATTATTGTTATTTGTCTTTAAATGCATAAGTTGATCCTAAGGAATCCTAAGAAAGATCAACAGATTCCTATTTGTTCTAGAAAAATTAACCACATCTCTGATTTTTGTTATACAACCACTTCAAGCCACTTCAAAGGGGAATAGAATAGAGGGCCATCTCCAGTCATCCTGATCTATATCTGGCCACTGGACCCAGATGGCTCCAGAGATGAAAGTGAGGCTGGTGACTTTGCACAGCCCTCCCTCAATTAAATCCAATTCACTTGAAAATCATGACATCATCTTCCTGACGTCTTGGTCCTGTTCGTGAAGGACAAACGACAAGGGTAACAGAAGCAGGGAAGGGGTCCAGAAAGGTCTATCTTTCAAGTCTATAATCAACTTAATTTCCTAGTGCTGCTATCCATCTGCATGAATCTGAGGATTCATCTAAGTCAAAACACATGTATTTTATAAACAAAGACCTTAATTTTGCATCTCTGTGACCCCTGGCACTTTAGTCATTTCAAAGGGCATGAGCATTTTATATGTTTCTTGGGGTCTTGACAAGCAATTGTAAGGGTTGGAAGGAGAGAAAGTATTTTCCTTACAGCCTGTTATAATTAATGCTGACCAGCAATTATTGGAGGGCCTTTTGCAATGGGTGATGTGTACAGGAGAGCCATTTACATAGAAAGTATCTTACAGAAATTGTGTGTACCACATCTGAAGACTATTCAGAGGTATTTGGACCAGAGTAGTTGACAAGGATCAATATACATGCACCCAAAATCTCTTTTTTAGAAAGGAGATCTGTAAATCAAGTAGGTCTCGGTATTAAGAAGCAACATGGCTCTTCTCATCCCTCAAAAATCTGCTCTAGATACAACAGACTCCACTCCTAGAGAACACCTCCAACTAGACCTGGTGAGACAGGGAGCCTTAAATAGGGAGGCTATTTAGAGTCAAAAGGCCTAAGTGCCCCGCTAGATGGAAAGTGTGGCTCAGATTACAAGGAGCCTCTTACAAGAACTCGCTCTGGGAAACAAAATTAAATCTCTCTGCTCTAAATGGGTATCTGCTGAACATTGAGCACCACCTTACACGCCTTCCCCACTTCACACAAAGTCTTTTCTCCTTTAGAAACTCCCACAGAGAAATCAATGGCACTTCCCTGAGGGAAATCCCCTCTCTCAACTCATGCCCCTCTGTCCCCATCAATCCAATTTGGTTATGATATCATTCATTGAGCTTTTATTAAGGACCAGGCTCTGTTCTAAGCACCAGGGATACAAAGAAATCTTGCAACGTAAATATGTACTAAATATATTTATTATGTTTTATTGCTTATTCCATTTATTTTACCGTAAGATAGCTAGCATACAGCACATAAAGGTTTCCAAAGCATTTTGCAAGTATTGTCTCCTTTCGTCTTTCACAGCAACCCTGATAGGGTACACTTCACGCTGGCACATTCTCCAACATGGCAAGTCACCTGACCTTGATCACGCATGCAAAATAGACAAGAAGAGCCCTTCCACATTTCACCGTGATCCCTAGGGATCCCATTATAGAAGCAGTTTCCTGTAGATGCCATGCATTTATTGTAGCACTCCCTGGGATGGTGTGCTTTGTACATTTTACAAATAAGGAAACTGAGGCAGGTAGTAAAATGATTTGTTCAGGATCACACAAGTAGTATTTTCTGATTTTCTGACCCCAGGTCAGTGTTCTACCTGCTAAAACACCTAACTAGGTAACAGAAATATATTAAATGTAATAAAATTTATTAACATAAATACTCTACCTCAAGTGAAGCAATATTGGTAAAAATGCTTTATAACCTTAAGTTACTATATAAATCCTAGCTATATTATTAAATATATTCAAAAAGACAAGATAATATTGTGGGGGAGGCGCATATATCAGTCACGAGAGGAGACAGCTCTAAGCTGAGCTCTGAATAATGTGCTGTTCAGTAACGCAAGTATGAATACTAATCTTTTTTTAAGTGAACGTGGCTTTCTCCTCTCCCTTAGAATTTATTTTAAAAGTCAATTTTAAGAACAACAACAAAAAATAAAACCACCAAGCTATGATACAGGATATAGGTTAGTTTTGGCTTCATGATTAAGGATGACAAGGAGTGTTTGGGGCTGGGTTTGGTAAGAATTTTGCCTTTAAAAAAAGGCCAGTGGAGAGAAAAAAAATGCTCAGTTCCTTCCGACATTCCAGGGCACAGACATCGGACTGTTGGGAGTCTTGTCATAGTACTTCCCATGGTGATCTAAGACAGGCTGGCCTGTTGGGACCTGCGGGGTCTGCCTCACTGCTAGGAAGGACATAGATTTCTTACAATCTTTCCCCTTCTTTCATGAGGTGGTGTGTCCATTTACAGCTTGATCAAATAAAACACAATGGGAAAGAGAAGGGAGGTAATAGTCCCACTATGTTCTGCCCTTTTATATCTAACTTACTTTGTCAGAAGCTTCTGGAGTTTCTGCAAACAGCAGAGGTCAATGGAATTAATTGTTTATGAGACTGTTTTTTCCTCCTTAGGCAAGGAAAAACTTGTTTTGTTATTTCTCTGTCACCATATTGCTAGGGCTCCTTTCCATTGGTGCTGCTAGTAAAATGTTGATAAGAAATGAGCCTGGAATATTCAAGCATCTGGACAAGGCATCAGCAATGACATCTGGTTGCTTTGTTTGACTGGTAGTCATTCAGAATCATTCCACCTTGTCTTGTATTTTTTCCAGGTTACCCTTCTCACCAGATTCTCCACGAGCTCATCACAATCCCAGGCCTGGTCTGCACAAGTGATGAATAGCCTGGTCTGACCATCAGTGATTGATTCCTTGGACTAGAGAGGGCCCTAAAGGTTCAACAAGTCCATCCCTCTGCCTCTGGACAAAACGTACTCAACCCATCCCAGATAAATATGTACCTTTCCTATTTATAAAGGTTACTTATACTCCTTAGTTTCTTACCTGGGTACACTTCACGCTGGCACATTCTCCAACGTGGCAAGTCACCTGACCTTGATCACATATGCAAAATTCACAGGTCGAGCCTTTCCACATTTCATTGTGATACCTAAGAATCCCATTATACAAGCAGTTTCCTGTAGATGTCACACATTTATCACAGCACTCCCTGGGATGGTGTACTTTGTTCTGACCCTAGAGCAGAAGAAAGAGAATGCAGCTGAGAATCACTAGTCAAGAAATGGCAGGTGGGGGAAGAGTCCAAATCATCAACATCGTCAAAATGTTCCAAGGTGCCAAAATTGTAAGCTACTCATTCCCTGTTTCCAGTTCAACTAACACAAGCAAACTTCTCTTCATCTCTGCATAAACACATCGGCATCAAGATGATGAGAAAAGACATTCTTGACTCCATGGTAGACTATACTGGTCATGTACCAGCATCTCTTAAATTAATGACATTAATCAGGGTCCAACTGTAGTCCCCCAAATACCTTTTCACAGGTGAGTAAAGGACACTCCTGTGTGTGGCATCTGGACTCTCCTTTGTCACATACACATGTAGTACAAGCATTTTCAGTCCACTGCTCACCATGCTGCATGAAAAAGACAAGGAAAACCATTGGCTAAACATCAAAACAGGGTGGGGCGGGGGGGACCCAAGAGGACAGTGGGCTGGCTGGCAGAGAGGAAGGTAGCCTCCTTGAGAAGCAACACTTGTTCTCAAAGATGAGATGTCCTTTAGCTAAATATACCTTAATGTTGAGAGACCGATGAAGGAAAAAAAATGAGAAAAAGCACCTTCCTCCCTTCCTGGCAAACATGGGGACCTATGGGGACAGAACCTCACATATTTTGCTGAACTCGGCTAATGTGCTAGCTGGTTTTGCGGAACTGGTTTTTTTCCTCCTCTTTGATTAATATTCTTTGTTATAAGAAATGTCTCCTTGGGCAAGGGAGAGATATACAATCAGAAATTAAGGTGATAGAAAAATCCATTGAAATTTATGTGTCTATCTGTATATCTATGGGTCGATAGACTGATAAACACAGAGACAGATACATAGATAGATATCCATGGAGGGATGGATAAATGGGTAGATACAAATGACAAACAGATGTCAACATAGATATAGACAGATGATAAGGAGACAGAGCGATGATTAAGAGATACAGAGAGGTAATAGATATCCATATATATATATATATATATATATACACAGTTATAGATGGTAGAGATCATACAGATACATACATAGATACAGATAATATAGATACTTAATACATACATAGATATAGACAGACAGACAGATGGAGACAGCCAAATGATCCAGATTCTCATGAGAATGTCACTATATCTGTTTTCCTTTCATATCCCTAAAGAGATAAAACTCTACAAAAATTCCTTCCAACCACCCAAGGCATTTCTAAGGTGCCATAGTACCTGCGGCCCATCTCTCCAGATGACTGACCACACTTTGACTGGACTACCAAATGAGCTGCTTGGGTGAGAGCAGACTGTCCTACGTGAAGAATTATGTGACTGTCGCTCATCATGAGAACATTAGAAAATCTCACTCAAAATCCCTTCCCAAAGCCACACAAGATTTGCTGGAAATATTAAATAGCATAGAGAAAGACTGGAGGTATGACCTCCCAAACTGATAAGTGCTATTTGGGGGCAGGAATTTTACTCTTTTTCACTAATATGGAGAATAAGTGAGAGGGAGATGTGACTGCTTTGGAACAGGGAACTCTTTCTACAATGGAAATCTGCCACTTCTCTGAAACTTAAAAGTCTTAGGGAGTTGCCTGGAGCAATGAGAGGTTAAGTGACTGTCCCAGGGTCACACAGTCAAGATGTGAGGGGGTAGGGCTTGAACCCAGGCTTTCCCGGCTCCAAGATCATCACATTATTACACCACAGTAGCCTCAAATATATTTGCTTCATAAATTTTAATCAACCTGCTCCTGGATAATAGTTAGTCCAGATAACATCAGCTTCTAGAATGACAGTAAACAAATGTTCAAAGGGAATTTTAAGTGTCAACCAAAGACATTATACTATCAGCCATTCTCAGAACACTTTACCTTCATCCAAAGCAAAGGCATTTCTGAAAGGGTATCCCTTTAAAAAGCAATTCCCAATGGGCTTCATCGGTCCAACTCTTAGTCTACTGCTGGTACCAGGCGAAAAGAAAAAAACCCTACTGGCTTGTTAATATATTTAAACAAATTTGTCACCCTCTAGTCACCTAGATGCTCAAGGGAAATAATAGGCCTTCATTAATTCAATTTATTCAACCAAAATTTTTATGAATGCCTACTATGTATAGGGTACTGGCAGAGAGAGAAGAAATAAACTCTCTACTTCTCTACATATTTCCACTACTGAGGCAATAGGGCCTCTAGGTACTGCTAATGCATACACAGAAAGATACGTCTGGGTCTACATATTTATCTTCATATCTTATTGTCTGGTCATTTTCAGTCATGTCTGACTCTTCATAACTCCACTTGGGGTTTTCTTAGCAAAGAAAATGGAGTCGTTTGCCATTTCCTTCTCCAGTTCACTTTAAAGATAAGGAAACTGAGGAAACAGCATGAAATGACTTGCCCAGGGTCACACAGCTAGAAAGTATCAGAGGTCAGAGCTGAACTCAAGAAGATGAGTCCTCCTGATTCCAAGCCTGGCACACACTGGGCCACCCAGCTGGTCCTTTATCTTCATGTACCTAGAGCTATATAAATAATTTATTTAAATATATAGATTATCTTCATATATGTGTATATGTATGTACATATATGTGTGTGTATAGATAGATAGAAACATACATAGGCACATATATTTAGCCTAAGTCCCAGGAGATATGAGGAAATTCATAAGGTGGCTATCACCAGTAATATTTTATTTCCTAATTCAAAACGTGTGAACAATAAATATCTTATCTACTAGCACAAGGAACTAAGGGCTGCATGCCAGAACATTCCTTTGCATTTCTAATCCTCTGCAATTTTTTCCCCATAAAAAAGTTTCCATGAAGGAGAAAAAAAGCTACTTCTGTAAGAGTTATTAATTCTGGCAAAAGTCAGCCAGGAGGGATGTGAGAGGGTCAGAGAGGGTTCGCAGGGAGAGTGTGGGAACACACGTCAAGCCGCCTTGGAGGGCACACCCAAGATCGATTACCTGGTACACTTTCCCAGCTGACGAACAAGATCTCGGAAGACACTGCGGGCAACATTTCCCAGGCAGGCGAGCCGCGTCTTCATTCTAAACACCCAAGGCGGGGAAACAGCAAAGGAGAAGTCAGAAATTAACAAAATCCTTGGTCAAGTCAATGGCATTTATTAGGTAGCTACTACATGCCAAGCAATGTAAAATGGGTGGAGGGCTTACAAGGAAAGGCAAAAAAAATCATCTTTTCTTTCATTTAATTAACACTCTGTATATATTAAAGCATCCTTTAAAAATATTCTCGGCATATATCCATTTCTTGTTGTTTAGTCATTTCGTTGTGTCCAACTCTTCATGACCCCATTTGGGGTCTTCTTGGTAAAGATACTGGAGGGGTTTGCCATTTCCTTCTCCAGTTCATTTTACAGATGAAGAAACTGAAGCAAACAGGGTTAAGTGACTTGCCCAGGGTCACACAGCTAGTACCTGTCTGAGGGTGGATCTGAACTCATGAAGATGAGTTTTCCTGACTCCAAGCCTGGCATTCTATCCACTGTACCACCTAACTGCCCCATTACCCTAAGCTTTTATAGAAATAAGCACTATCAAAGTTGTAGCATCTCAGGATCATAGTTCTTTAACTGAAAGGGAACCCAAGGCACTGGGTGAATCCTTTCATTTTAAAGATGATCTTATCAAGGTATTGAAAGAGTTCAATGAAATGATGAAAAGTGAAGTGAGCAGAACCAAGAGAACATTGTATGTAGTAACAGCAATATTGTTTTAAGAACGACTTTGAGCGACTGAGTCATTCTATTATAAATATCCAAATGAAAAATAAAGGACATATGACATATATGTGAAAGAATGATATCTTCCCAGTGGGTGTGGGTGAGGAGGGAAGAAGGGAAAGAATCTGCAAATCAAAGTTTTAAAAACAAATGTCAAAAAAATTGTTTTTTTACACACAACTGGGAAATAAGATATACAGGCAATGGGGTACAGAAATCCATCTTGCCCTACAAGAAAACTAGGAGGGGGCATGGGAGAGGATATAAGAGAGAGCCGATTGGGGGGAGGGGTATTCAGTAGGCTTGCTATCTTGGGGCGGGGGTAGGGGAAAGATGGGGAGAAAATTTGTAACTCAAAATCTTGTGGAAATGAATGCTAAAAACTAAAAATAAGTAAATAAAAGATTTTTTAAAAAACAAAAGAGTAAGAAATGATAAACAGATATATGTATAGAATAATTTTACATATATGTACCTATTTGTGTCTAATGGTAGCCAACTGTAGGGAGGGGAAGGGAGGGGAGATAAGGAAAAAAGTGGGGGAGAAAAGAAATTCACATGATAATTTTGTTGTATATTTGGAGGGAATAGCTAGTCAAACATGGTAGATTTGCAGTTTCATGTGCAATCATCTTTTTTATAGTATTATGTTATGGAAATGCTTGTTTTGTTCCCTGAATTAAAAATAAAATAAAGAAAAAATAATAAAGATGAAGAAAGTTTATTATTAAGGGTCCGCTCCATTTATAAAAGTGGTCTGAAGACCCTCCACTCAAGTCCCAGGTTCTTCTCTTTGCTAAGTTCAGAATACTACCAGCTCTCATGAGATTTATTGGTAAGCCTGGGAATGGGAAAACTGGGTCACCCCAGTTTTCCCTGGTCTTTTTCTCTAAGTGCACATATCCATACATGAATTTGGGGGGGGGGTGGCCCCTCAGGCATTCATACATCAACCACAAAAGTAAGCCTTGATTATGAGCAGGGAGAAGGAGGCAGAATATCAGGTCAAAAGACTGTATAAATCACTTTAAATCTCAGGAATACATGTACTTTAAGAAACAAGCTCTCAGGAACTATGTTGCTAATGCAGTTGCCAGGAGAAACCACACAAAAACAAACAAACAAAAAAAAACCCCAAACGAAAAATGTTGTTATACTTACATTCAAGTAATACCGAGTAGGGTTGCTACTTAGTTAAGTTCAATCAGTAAGCATTTATTAAATACCTACTATGGTATTATACCTACTAGAAAATTTCACTAAGTCATGGAAATTGGAGAGAACTGCAAATAGTGGATAGACCTAGCATCATGCTAGGTGGGGGTTCCTGGTTCACTGTATTTTTAGAGGAGACAGGGAGGGCAAGGCATCTAATTTTTTAAAAGTATACAAAATGCCTCCCTTTTCTGATCGGAAGAAGTCACATGGTTTCATACCATCTGCATGGACTTATACAATTTCCAGTGATAGAACCTCCTCAATTTCTTTTACCACTACAGGGGGAGGAAAGACAAGGGCGAAGAGCCGAAAGTCCCTTTCAGCACCAATGCAGCTCTCCCTTAAACAGAGCCAAGGACACTATGAGAGCAGATGTAGATAATGCAGCCCCTGCCTGCCTCTCATCACTCCCAATCCCCCCACCTGGTACTACCTTCCTACAAGTAGGTACAGGGCCCAAAAGAAGGGAGGATGGGACCTTGACCCTGACAGTCGATCAGAAGTGTGTCTAGAATATTCTCTCAGGACAAATATTTAGAAAGAAAAGGAGAGAAATAAAAGAAAAAGGATAAGCTTTATGGTGATGAAGACATGAGGAAGCCCATCTGTAAAGAAAGCTATAATCAGAGCAGTCAGAGAGTTGGAAAGAGGCCCCACAGTGGGAAGGAGACAGTGATATCTCTTTGCCTTTATGTGGGCTGTCTCCCATGCCTGGAATGCACTCCCTACCTACAATCAATCAACAAGTGTTTATTAAACTCTTCCTCGGTGCCAGGCACTGTGCTGGGCCCTGGTACAAAGAAAGCTAAAGACCCCTTGGTCACAAAGAGCTGACATTCTATTAGAGGAGAGAATAAGTACCTGTAAAAAGATTTGCACCACAAAGTGAATACAGACCCATAGAGTAGGTAAACACAAGCTAGTTTGGGAGAGAGGGCAGGAATAGGGGAGAATTGGGGAGAGGGGAATCATGAAGTAAAGGCTTCACAAAGAAGATGACGCTTGATCCTAAAGGAACATGGGGACCCCATGGGAGTAGACAGTCACAGAGACAAGAACTGAAGGGGTTTTCTAACCAACAGACAGAACGTTGATTCCCAGAGTTCAGAAGGAAGAAGGAGTAATGTCCAATGAGGCTAGATGGTAGGTTAGGGCAAGGTTGTGAAAATGTTTTAAAAGGTAACCAAAGGAGTTTATATTTTATCTAGAAGCAATGGAAAACCAGTGGCATTGGTTGATTAGGGAAGTCATATGCTTATGGAAAATTACTTTGGCAGGAATCCTTGTGTAGCAGAGGGCAAGGAGACTTAATCCAGAGACCATTTCGGAAGTCATTATGATAATCTAGGTGAGGGGTAACAGGACTGAATTAAAAAGGCAATTGTGTGAAGGGAAAGGAATTCCAATCAAGAGATGTGACGGCAGAGGCCTCTAGGTGGCACAGTGAATAGAGCAACAGCCCTGGAGCCAGGAGAACCTGAGTTCAAATCTGATCTCAGACACTTAACACTTACTAGCCCTGTGACCTTGGGCAAGTCACTTAACCCCAAATACCCTGCCCTCCCCGCTCCAAAAAGCAGAGGGGGGGGTGAGGGCAGAAAAGGCAAGATTTGGCCATTGGCTGTGAATATAAAGAGTGGTATGTCAGAATTATTGCCGAGATCACAGGGTTTAGGTGGAAAAAATGGAGTTCGATTTTAGGAATGCTGAGTCTGAAGTGTCTCCTAGATACACAAAATTTGAAAAGTCTCCTGAAACTCAGGGAAAAGAACATAGCTGGAAAGATTAATCTGGGAGTCATGTAAGCACAGCTCAACCGCCACACCCTTTGAGTCCTTTCCTGATCCCCAATCAGCTAGCACCCCATCCCTAAAATATCATGCAGTTGTTTGTCTATCTATTTTGGGCACATATGTTGAGTTTTACTGAAGAGTATGCATTGGGCCATGAAGGAAAGGATCGATTTCAACCTGTTGAGACTGGAGGAAGGTGGGGAGGAAATTTCATTGAGTCAATCAGAGCAGGATGAACAGAGAAAACTGTGAATAGTGCCCTTTGGTTGGATTATAAGGGGATGAAAATTCATTGAATCTTATGGAAATGTCTATTACCCAGATTCCCCTTAACATTCCTTTAAATTTGGCTTCCTTGTTAAAAAGTGCTTTTCCATGTAATCAGGAGAAAGTGAAATACTAAATAAACAAAAATAAATGAATAAAATTTAAGTAAATAAATAATTTTGGCTTCCTTACATTAAGGGTAGGGAGGACTCAACCTAGAAATATGATGAGTAAGAGAAAGAGGCAGGTACAGTAATTACATTAGTAAACCATGGAGAAATTCTAAACCAGTTTTCAAGATAAGAACAAGGTTTCTACACATAAATTGCTTCCATAATCTATTTGCCAAGCAAGGATAAATGATTCCTCTTTGTCCAAAGCCACTCTGACCTGGGAACCCTCCTGCTTTACCTCATCAGTGATTTAGAAGAAGCAGCTTCATTTCAGAAGGAAGACCCCTCCAAGCTCCCTTTCATTTAGAGTGATTTTTACAAATCACTTGGTGCCAGTTCCCAGGCTAGCAAAAATGCATGCGAATGCCAGGGAATGAACCATGAACAAGAGGTAGGTGTGATCCGTCAATACCCAAGCCTGCCCAATTCTTACCCATCCTGGCATCTAATCATTCATCTCTTTGATTATTAGGGGAATTTTTCAGACAAAAGCCTTCTGGATTGGCAGGTCCGATAGACCAGTGCCCACCTTTTCTTACCCTTGGCATTTTCAGGGGCTCTAAGAAAACAGACAACACTTTCAAAGGGGTGTAGGGAAGGAGGAAAGCACAAAGGATACATAAGCTTAGCTTCTGGGGAGCCCAATCCTCAGGAGGAAAGGGCTGCCTTTCTCATCTCAGAAGAAGTGGGTTTTCTTCACATATCATAGTGGGCATTTTTTTAACACTACATCAGCATGTAAGTTCATAAATTTTTAAAACAGGACTTTGACCCAGAAGTCCACGAATCCAACTAGATGAATTACTGATTTTCCAGCCAAGAAAGACTTCAGAAGGCTGATCCACAGCAGACTGTTAAGTTAAGACTGTTTTCTGACAACTACTTGCTTGGTTCTCAATATTTCTCTAAACAAAATGGGATCACATTATTTCTAATAAATAACACTGGAAGTTTTTAGCTCCAAGGTACATTGGACAGTGTGTTAGAGACAGGAATGGTGAGAATGTCTTTCAGCATGCTGTATTTTTATTGACAAAAAAATATATATACCATAGGTATTTCTAGTCTCTGATCTTCACTATCACCACAGAATAATAATTATTATCGCTGTAATAATAATAAGCTAGCATTTACAGAATGCCTACAATGTGCCAGCCACTGTGGTCTGTTTTTTTTTTTTTAACAAATATGATCTCATTTGATTCTCACAATAACCCTGCAAGGTAAATGCTATTATCACTCCCATTTCACAGTTGAGAAAACCAAGGCAGTCAG
Organism: Petaurus breviceps papuanus; assembly: GCF_028583685.1. NCBI lineage: Eukaryota > Metazoa > Chordata > Mammalia > Diprotodontia > Petauridae > Petaurus > Petaurus breviceps. The sequence goes on along the minus strand of NW_027185655.1, from coordinate 9,700,831 downwards.
TGGTAAAGTGACTTGCCCAGGTGTCTGAGGCTGGACTTGACTCAGGTATTCCTGGCTCCAGGGTCAGCAGTCTATCCACCAAGCCACTTAGCTGCTTTAATAGGAATAAGGTAAGTCAAGTGAGTTCTATGTTAAATTAGGTCAAAGCCCTGAATCACTGGAGTGCTTCCCTGACCACAGAGCCGCATTAAAGATACACAAGTGTTTGCCTGCACAGAAGTAGCCCAGAGTAGAAGAGACCACTCCAGGGAGAGAATTTCATGCAGGGGGGATGAGCCAGAGCAAATCTTATTTTCATTTTTTATTGGTTTAAGGACAAAGTCAGCTGCCATGGGTGAGATCTTTATTTACTCTAGTCTAGCAAGAGCCATTAAAAGGAATAAGCAGGAATTCGAGGGCCTGAGGTCAAGACCAAGACCTTGAACAAATCACCACGTCATGTGCCTGGGCCTCAGTTGACTAATTTGTAAAATGAAGGGGTTGGACTAGATGGTTTCTAAGGTCCTTTCCAACTCTAAATCTCTTATCCTATAAAAAGAAAAGGCTTTTAAATTCAAAACTCCCAGTTAAAGAGTTTAATCTCTAGAGGGTCAAATTTCACCCAAGACTTCACATTATTCAGAAAAAGGAAGAGAAGAACCCGGGACAAAATGGAGAATGAGGAAAATCGGAGGTTTACATGTGATTTTTTCACTTTTCTAATCGCGCCTAGGCCCTTAAGACTGAAACATTTTCAATCCTTTCGTTGAAAACTTCCACCCTTCCACTGTGGAACCTTCTACTGTTCCAGTGACACAGAATAACCCTGAGTTACTATAGGCTAGGCTAGTGGAAAAGAACATTCTGGCCATTGTTAAGTAGAAGCTTGAAAGGCTTGGAGGACATACACTATGCCTTTTTTGTCCCATAGACTGCAAGCTCCCCAAGGTCAGTTGTTGCTTTAATTTTGGTCTGGATCTGTGATTTTATTGGCATAGGGAGCTACCATCAATGAAGATCAGCAACAGTTTCATAAAGTCTTAGAGAGTTACCTAAGGGGTCAAGTGACTTCCCCAACTGACTTTTCTAATAGTCAACAAATATCTGCAACAGGACTGGACTCTATGTAATACACCAGACTGCTCTGCACACAAGAGACTTGTTAAATTTAATTTTTAGTATTAATTTAATCAATGACAAACCTAGACATATTAACAAAAAAAGAACAAAACAGATTTTATAGAAAACCATCAATTAATCTTAGGGTTTGCTTTTTTTCTTAAGTATAATTAGAAGCAACAAGTTTAGAACAAAATTGCCTTCTTTGAGTCCTATTCTGAGCTTGCATGATTTTCTAGTGTTTTATTAATTTTCTTTTCTTTCTTTTGCAATGCTATCATTCCCCAATAAATTATCCCATGCACCAAAACACAACTACTTGCTTTAACTGATAAGTATAATCAAATAAAACAAATCAACACAATGGCTATATCCTAAAATAGACTTCTTCTTCTGTACATCTGGGTTACCCTCTCTCAGCTAAGAGGCAGGAGGAGTGCCTAGTCATCAGTCTACTGAAGTCATGATTGGTCTCTGCACCAACCAGAATTCATAAGTCATATAACAGACTTAAGATTGGTGGAATTGAGAAAGGTTACCTCTAAATCCCTGCTACTGGAGAAGCTAAGGCTGGCAGACTGTTTGAGTATGAGAGTTCTGAGCTATAGTCAGGCAAAAGCCAGCCAGGGATCTGCACCAAGAAATGGAGCAGCTCAAATTTCCATGTTGATCAGCAGTAAGGTTAGAACCAGGGGTGGTCACTATGCTTTCAGAATGAGCAAAATAGGAGAGCCAGTAACAGAAAAATAAATAGACTAAAGGATGGGTGGATGGATGGATGAATGGAGAGACAAAGACAGGTAGGTAGATGCATAGGTATATATTTAAGAGGAAGGAAGGAAGGAAGGAAGGAAGGAAGGAAGGAAGGAAGGAAGGAAGGAAGGAAGGAAGGAAGGAAGGAAGGAAGGAAGGAAGGAAGGAAGGAAAACAAATAGACGGATAGATAGATAGTATAGTGCTGTTCTCAGTTGTCTCAACACCTGGA
>NW_027185655.1:9697327-9698648 GCF_028583685.1 Petaurus breviceps papuanus | reverse complement strand
CTCCCTCCCTCCCCAGCTGAAAGTTGCTTAATTACCCCTCATACATCAAACAGTTTGAAACCTTGGCCTTAAGTCTGGAATGTGTTCAATCAGCAAAATGAAGAACAACCATCCAAAGAAGTGAAGGCATCCCATAAAGGACAATGAGCATCCCCACCAAGTAACTCATCTATTCCTTTGCAGCTGGGTCCACTCTATAAGAAACAAGGCAACATTGCCCATGGACCAGCTGGCAGGGTGTAAACAGCGCCATTCAGGCATTCCAATAAATCCATCTCTCCTGCCATTTGGCATTTAGCATCTCATTTAATTGCCTTGTGTCTGTCTTTGAAAATATTGCCTAATTGTCACTCTGTAAAACACAAATTGATTTTGTTGTATCTGACAAAGAAAGGGGCTTTGTATCAGCTGAATGTGGGCTGGGAGCTCTTTCTTTAGAATACAGCAACAGCAACATATGCTGAGGTTTTAGGTAAGTTCCTGGGATGGCTCTCTCCTGACCGTAAGAGCTACAGTGGAGGGTAGGGCGGGATGACAGAGAATTCTGTTGTTGTTTAGTCAATGAGTCATGTCTGACTCTGTGATCCCATTTGGGGTTTTCTTGGCAAAGATTCTGGAATGGTTTGCCATTTCCTTCTCCAGTTCATCTTACAGATAAGGAAACTGAGGCAAATAGGGTAAAGTGACTTGGCCAGAGTCACAAGGCTGCTGGGGGAGGAGGGAATACGAACTGTGAAATACCACCTGTTTCACTCCATTCCTTGTATCCTCAACACATGTGGGAGGTGCTTAATAAATGCTCTTAGGGGGCGGCAAGGTAGTGCAGTGAATAAAGCACTGGCCCTGGAGTCAGGAGGACCTGAGTTCAAATCCAGTCTCAGACACTTAACACTTACCAGCCATGTGACCTAGGGTAAGTCACTTAGCCCCAATTGCCCTGCCTTCCTCCCTCCAAAAAGCATAAATAATGATAGTAAATAAATAAATAAATGCTTTGAAGTTGACTGATTGACTTCCTTAAAAATTGGGTGAAAATTAACTTTGGGAGTAGACAGAACATTGGATTTGAAGGAGAAGGATCCAGGGTCAAATTTGCTCAGTTGTTTACACCCTACTTGACTTTAAGAAAGTCACCACCTCCCTTGGCTGAGGTTTTCTCATCTACAAAGTAAAGGTGTCAAATTAGATGATTAGCTCCAAATGTATGATCTTATGAACCAGGAAATAATAACAGCTATCCCTTCTACATCATCATTTTCCCCAATGTGGTTTTGATATATGATGAGCTGACATAAGAAGAAATTAAATGGGGGGGGGGGGC
>NW_027185655.1:9623104-9692327 GCF_028583685.1 Petaurus breviceps papuanus | reverse complement strand
AAGGAAGGAAGGAAGGAAGGAAGGAAGGAAGGGAGGAAAAGAAAGAAAGAGAAATTAAATGGGAATCTTTGGGGAGTTTTGCAGAAGCTGCAGACAACATGCAAAGGCCAGACACAAGATGACACAGAAAGTTTAGAAACTCAGAAACATTTAAAATATATGTATAATATTGCATAATATCAACATATTTTATCTTCAAATACCATAATAATTCAGATTTCTTCTCTGGTTCAAAGAGAGGGCCAAAAAATTTTACACAGATTTTCCAGACCATGGAGGGCACTGAGCCCCTAACCCCCTGTGATGTGGGAGGGATAACTATTTCAAGCATTAAAGACATCATAGGCAGTTAGGTGGCACAGTGGATAGGGTGCTGGGCCTGAAGTCAGGACAACTTAAGTTCAAGTACAGCCTCAGAAACTTACTAGTTGTATGACTCTGGACAAGTCACTTAACCTGAGTTTGCCTCAGTTTCCTCAGCCATAAAATATAAATAATAATAGTACCTTACCTTATAGGGCTGTTGTGAAGATTAAATGAGATAATATTTGCTAAAAAAAAAAAACAACTAAATAAACAAAGGTTTGGTCCATTGACTGTTCCTTTCTTTTTCCTGAAATGTTTAAAATGATGTAAATAAAATCACCTACAAAGTTACACACTTTACAAGCATTCACATATCTTTCAACAATTACCGTATCTTAAAACTGAACAATGAGTTACAATGAAGCAGGGTCAACTAGAAAACTTCCCCAACATCCTGGGATTATCCTGGTGAGTTTCCTGAATCTCACCAACTTGTAGCTTGTTTTTCTATCTACTCAAACAAGACAAGCCTCTATAGCAGACAATAGTGTGGTAGAGAGAAGAATTGGTTCTGCCACAGATGGACTGTGACCTTTGATAAGTCACTTTACCTCTACTTTCCTCATCTGTAAAATGAGACTGAAAATCGTTTATAATGTCTCTCCTAGTTCTCAAATTCCATGATTCCTAAGACCCAGTTTCCCAATGTAACAATTAGCACAAGACCTATTTTTTTAAGTTATTAAGGATAAAAGAAATGTCCCAGATAAAAGGGATTTTGGGTTGGTTTTTTTTTTTTTACCAATAGTATAGTTTTCTTTAAAAAGAATAATCTTTATATCTTGTTTTCTAATCATTCCATGGCCCATAAACATTCTAAAATGAGACTGACACTTTCAAAATATACCATCTTCGTTCCATGGTGCCCACTTACCTGGCCACAGAGCAGCGGCTGACATTGAGCAGTGAAGCACCGGGGAGTCCCGTCTCTGCACACACATTTAGAACATTGGCTTGGCTGCCACTCTTCACCATCCAGAAGCAGACGGCCATCAAAGGAACAGGGCTCTAGAGGACACAAGGGCCATGTCTGATGAGCATGATGCTGCCTCCTCCCCCACGTTCCCCCATTCATACAATCCTTCCTTTTTCTGTCATGTCTGCAGTTCACATAATGCAGCCCTGAAGCAATGTCCTGCCTAAGGACTCCCTTCCCTTCATGTTCCCAAAATATTCATCTCTACTGTGCAGCCAAGGAAAAAGTTTCTAAAGCACTAAGAATTTGAAAAAACTAAGATAAAACTAAAAATTCTCCATTGTTTCCAGAAGCATTACTCCTTTTGGAGTTCAGAGTTCATCTATCTAAACCAGTTGACAATCAATTTCAAGGGGAGGTGGGGGGATTGGAAATGATAGCATCTGAGAACGTACTTCTACCACTTTCTGAGTATCTTCCCAGGGTCATGGGAGGGGGCTGAAGGGATGAAGATTCTTCTAAGGAACAAAGAAACTAAGACCTAAGATGGTAAAGGAAATGGGTGTAAAAATGGGTGTAAAAAATCAGGTCTATTTTCCAAAAAAAGAAAGAATAAGAACCAAATGGCTAAAGGGTCTGTGAAGCATGAGGGTGAAGAATGTCCCCAGAATTTCAGCAGAGAAGGAAATTCACAGAGAATGGGAGGATGAAAAGTAGACATTACACAAGGGGATACCCCATTTTGGTAGGGCTAATTCCTCTACAGAGCAAATGAGGCAGCAAGAATAAATGAAAGACATACATCCTATGTCATATGTCTTGCAGAATAATGTGCAGAATATTTACACAATGCCTTGTGTAATCAAGGCAATAACCACCAGTGTTAAAAAGCCATTTGTATAGAGAATGTATTCATTTCTCAAAATACATCTACAGCCCAGGTGTGTGACATAAAATACATAAAATCCCCAGAGTTAGTATTACCTAGGGAGGAGAGGGTTAAGAGGGCTGTATTAGGTCCTCATGATTTATTTGGGGCCAACCATGGCCATCAGGGCCTCATGAGAAGATCTGTCTTTTGGCCCTCCTTATCTATGAAAGGAGAATGTTCAGGAAGCCAGTACAATGGAAGAGAGTTACTTAAGGAAATGCTTAGTTGTGCACTGGTTCCAGTGATGAGTTGGGGAGTCAGGAAAACTCATCTTAAGGCAAGACAATAAAAGAAAAGAAAAAGTTCATTAATCCTACTCACATTCCTTAATGATATTCCCCAAAGAGATACTCACTGCCAGGGCCCACACATTTCGGACAGCAGGCATTTTCTGGGATGGATTCCAGCTCTTGGGGCCTACATGAAAGATGTGGGCACGGCCTACGGGTGCATCTAACTTCTCCGTGACTACAAGAGCAAATAGTGCATTGAGAGGTTGTCCACTCTGTCCCGTGCTGCAAGAAAACAAGAAAGAAAATTTAGCCCAAGATTGTAGCTTTTCAGTAAACCAACCAGCCAGAGCCCCACCCTGTGTTAATTAATGGCTCACTGTGAATTTCTTCCTTTGGAAAATCTTAAAGTTAAGTTTGCCTGTTGGAATTGGAGAAATCAACATTCTGCTTCAAAAATCAAAGAGAAGACTTCCCAAAACACACATTAGAATTAATTCACCTCAGGGTGGCTAGGTGGCAAAGTGAATAGAACACCAGTCCTGGAGTCAGGAGGCCCTGAGTTCAAATGTGATCTCAGACACTTAACACTTACTAGCCATGTGACCTTGGGCAAGTCACCTAACCCCAATTGCCCTCCAAAAAGCAGAAAAAAAGAATTAATTCACCTCTTCTCTCTACACTGAGCAAATGTGTTTCTCACTGTTTCATTTTCACTTTTTCTAATTTTTATTCAATACCACTAATCTGAATATTTAATAACACTTGCTGAATGCAAGGCACTGTGGTTTTTCTGTTACACTGTCTGTTTATCCCGACATAAAGATCTGCATCTACTTTTACAGCAGCCTTTCCCTCTGCAGGCCTGTACAACCAACCCGTGGCACTCCAAAGGATTTCGGGTAGCCCACAGGCTGAAGGTTGTTCAGGCCTGCTCTAGGGAAAGCTAGGTGACGTAGTGGGCAAGTACACTGGACTTGGAATCAAGACGACCTGAGTTCAAATCCTGCCTCAGATATTAGGTATGAGCCTGGGCAAGTCATTATCACCTCTCCCAAACTCAGTTCCTGTTATCTGTAAAATGGGGATCATCCCTACTTTACACAGTTGTTTTGAGGATCAAATGAAGAAAAATATATAAAGCACTTTGCAAATACTAAAACATTATATAAATGTTAGTTATATTGTACAGGTAGGAGTGTCACTGAGCAGCTAGGAGGTATAGGAGACAGGGTGCCAGGTCTGGGGTCAAGAAGACTCATCTTCAGGAGTTCAAATCCAGCCTCAGACACTTACTAGCTGTGTGACCCTGGGCAAGTCACTTAACTCTGTTTGCCTCAGTTTCCTCCTCTGTAAAATGAATTGGAGAAGGAAAAGGCAAACTATTCCACTATCTCTGCCAAGAAAACCCCAAATGGGGTCACAAAGAGACACAACTGAAAACGACTGAACAACAAAAGAAGCGTCATCCCTGAAAATCTTGCCATGAGGAAAACACAAACTCAGTCTGCCCACTTACCTAAAATTAAAAGTTTTCAATCCACAGCATGTGGGTATCCAATCATACCAAATCCTCAAAACTTATTCTGTCAATGGTCAGCATATCAACAGAGCCAGAAGATGAATGCTATCATCCTTTATTTACCGAGGGTCATTCACTAATGGAGCTGGGGATCAGAAACTGAAGCGTTCTTTAAGACAAAAAAAGCATTTTCACTATGACATGAGGCTGAAGGTGAACTTCCACCCATGGGAGGCCACTACAGAAGTCACCTGCTATTTTTATTTTTAACAAAGAAATTTTTTTTTTTAAGTTTTACCACAAACACTTGGCAGGCCATTAGGGATTTGCTACCTACCCACCCCCACCAAAGGCTGAGAGCCACTACAGGGTGGGGAACCTGCGACCTTCAGGCCACATGTGGCCTTCTAGACCCTTAAGTGCGGCCTTTGTATTTGGATTCTGTCAAAAGGCGGCACTTAAGGACCTGCAAGATCACATGTGGCCATAGGTTCCCCTGTCTTAAAGGTTGCTGTGACTGCCTCCAGATCATATGCACAGGGTTGACACAGGTAGGAAGAAGCAAGTACTGACGCATAGATACATCAAATGCTTTTCTTTAAAACTACTGCTGTCACTGTTGAGTTCTCATCCACTTAGATGTCTGTGTTTGTACAGAGCCTAGTACTTTTATTCAATCGAGATCTCCTCCTGGGCAGATGTGATGCCGAGATGGAGAGCATTTCCCCACCTCCATACAACAGAGTACACAGAACCATAAGTACCTAATGAACACTTATTAAATCGATCTCTAGCAATTGAGTCTCATCATTTCTCTATGTATTTATATTTTAACTTTTATCATAATTATTGTAGTTATGGTTTTTAATCCCAGTTACCTTCCATTCCACTCAGCAAACACAATTCAAACTCAGCAAATTGTGTATTCATGCCTCCTAATAGATTCTCCTTGGTTGCATTCATTCCTGACTCCAAGCCACATAAACAGCTTTACCACGGGAAAATACCTTCCCTTCCTGTGGCTTCTTCCTCCAATTGGCTGTCTCTTCCCCGAATCTCCGGTCTGAGGGGCACACCTAGACCAGCCGTGTCTTCATTTCTCTGTAGGCTGTCCTCCAAATTCTTCAGCCTTTCTCTACCATGCCCAAACATTTTCCCTTTTCCCTTTTCCCTTCCCTCTTCCTTCTACCTCCACTCTCCATTCTGCCACCCTTTTCAAGATTCTTCTTTCCCCCAGCAGAAGGCAAGGGCTATTTTTCTTTCTGCTTACTTATTTATTCCTAGCTGTAAGCACAGTGTCCAGCACATAGTAGGTGCTACTTGACTAAATCACATCCTGGTTTTGTTTTTTGTTTGTTTGTTTTTGTTTTTTGCTTTTTGGAGGGGAGGAAGGCAGGGCAATTGGGGCTAAGTGACTTGCCCAAGGTCACACGACTAGTAAGTCTTAAGTATCTGAGACCAAATTTGAACTCAGGTCCTCCTGACTCCAGGGCTGGTGCTCTATTCACTGTACCCCACATCCTTCTTTTAAGTTACACTATATGTGCTTTTCTTTTTTTTAACATATGTGTTTTTATTATATTATTCCCTTTTTTATTATAACATTTTATCATATTATATTATACTCTTTTTATTATAACAATCAAAAATAAAATAAGCTTTTCCATACACTTGTAAAACAAGAAGATTGTACATGAAACTATGGATCACTATCATGGACAGCTTGCTTTTATTTTTAAGTCTATAATAATTTAGTTTATTGTAAATCAGCAAGACTAGACACAGGTTCCAATAGCAGCTTCTCTCCTAGCAGAATGATTTCTGCTATAAATAAACTTAAGAATTTGGAAAATGGTTAAAAGAGGAATTTCATAATGAATAGTTTTAATGAAAGATATTCCCCAGAGAATGACATTTTCTGGTCATATACAGATACAAAGAAAATTCCTAAATTGTAAACAGCATTTTGAAAATCTAATAAAAAGCCACAGTTCTTAAATAAACCCAAATCTGAAAACTCACCATAATAAAAATAACCTGCAGCACAGGGCAGGGATGTCCCCGCAACTTGCTCTAATCAGCAGGTAGCAATAAGAATTTTAATACACTACACCAAAATCCCACCTTTAAGTCAGGGGCATTTGGCCATAAAGGCAATCAGGATGTCACTAGGTAAAAAGTGATAAATTCATCCAATCAGAAAATGTTCCCTAGGTAAACCTACAGTAATGTCAGCAAATCACCATGGGTGCCCTGCGATTGGTGGACAGAGGCATGCCCAGTCAACCAAAAAATGACTGCCAGGATGGACAGGGACCAGTGACTATTTCTAGGTCATAAGACACTACATACATATCAATGGGACAAAGAGGTTGTCTGTCAGGAACCCCACACGTGAGGGGTTTTCTTTTCTTTTGATGTTTGGGTGTTCTTTTTTTCCTTTTGATATGATTAAAAAAAACACAAATAAAATATGCTTTTCCAAACAAAAGATTGTTTATAGAACTATAAATACCTATCATGTGCAGCTTGCTCTTCTTTTAAAGTACATAACAAAATGAATCAGTAACTTTCAAAGTTGTTCTTGTTTTTCTATTATTCCTTCTTGGCTTCTTTCTCTTCTCACATTTGGGGGGAAACCATAGCTCTACTTGTCCCTTCCTCTCATCTTCCCCCTCTTCAAGTCTTTTCCCAGGCATATGAGTCTCTGATGCTATCTTTTATAATCAAGTTTATATGTGATTATTATTTGATAATATGCTGAAGTCCACTCATATCCATTTTGTGTCTCCTTGGTGCCCTGTGGGGGTTCGGCAATGTGTATTTTTCTGAGCCTGCAGTATTCCATAATATGAAGCAGCATAGAATCAACAGAAGAATACTGTCAGGCAGTCAGTCAGCTAGCATTTATCAAGAGCCAGGCACTATGCAAAACATAGTGGGTACAAAGAAAGGTGAAAAAAGTCTGCTCTCAAGGATCTTACGGAGTAATGGAGCAGACAGAAGGCAAACAACTACGTATGTACAAGGTACAGACTGGCTAAATTGGAGGTGGTCTCAAAAGGAAGGCACTAAGATTAAGAAGGACCAGGAAAAGCTTACAGAAGGTGGGATTTTAGCTAAGACTGGAAGAAATCTAGGAGGAAGAGGAAGAGAATTCCAAGCATACGAGACACCCCCAAGAAAATGCTTTGAGTCCAGAGATGGAATGAATGCCATGTTCAACAAAGAGGGCAATGTCCCTGGATTGAAGAATACTGTAGGGGAGTTAGGTGTGGAAAAGACTGGGAGGGCAGGAAGAGACCAGTAGGAATTTGAAGCTCACGGTCATTAACACCACCCCTAGTCTGCAAACTGTATTTCAGCTGCCTCGCAAGAATGAAGGTAAGACTTTACATGGGAATTTATATTCTAAATGGCTCTTGCCCTTCGCTACCATCTCTCTCTGCACTTGGCAAGAAGGCCAAGTGTCTGCTGGCTTCTAGGCCTTTTCTATGCCTTTTGGCATCATCATAGTGGTAATTGATTTATACTAGTTAAACTATCTTAGACATGGTAACTCAATTTCATTCAGTAAGCATCATTTTAAGAGGCTGCAAACAGAATACACTGTGCCCTAGCAATAGGGATTCAGAGACAAAATAAAAACAAAGACCCTGCCTACAAGAAGTTACATTCTAAGTGGGTGAGGGGAGGCTGAGGCAGGGCGATCAGGAATAAAATATTTTAAGAGATAAACACAACACAACTTGAAAGCACTAAAAGTAATAACAATACATGGATAGGATAAGCAGGGAGGAAGCGGGCATTTGGGAACCCATCTCATCACCTCTTCCTTTTTCCATGTTCAATTTTTCAGCATTCACAGAGACAGGGTTAGGGTTAGGAATCAGACGACTGCTTTGATATAGGGGGAGAAAATTCCTTCTACCAGCATAAGATGGCACCTTCTTTGCAACTTATAGCTTTACAGTTTCTTAGAGCATACAGAGGCCAAAGAAATGACTTACCCAAGGTCCCAGAGCCAGTGTGTGTCATATTAATTTTTATGTCCTTAACTGGTCCTATATTGTTGTTTGGCCTCAAGCTGTGTTTTTATAGGACAAATTCATGACCTCAGGTAAGGTACATCGCTATAGTAATTCCCCAAAACTTAAGACTACTGCTTCCAAATATCTTGACATTTCGCTTCATTAAAGTAAGGGCTAAAGTTTTCTTGTAAGACGAAATTATAGTCATTTGTAAACCATTTGTAATTCATACCAACTTTCATCCAAAGAGATCATAAAAATTAATTACAATGGCAAATCATTGGCAATTAACTGTCAATCACAAGGAAACTCAAGAGACAGAAGTCTAAACAGTGTTCTCCCTACACAATAAGAATTATGGGAAATGAGTGCATTCCACGGAAGAAAGGCACTGTTTAATGTCAGAATTATGGCAAAGAAGGTGCTTGGGAGCCTGCACAGAGGAGGTCACTAAGCCTGGATCGCCCACAGGTACTGATATTAACCATGCGTGTGACCTTAATACAACGAGTATAACTCCTGCCCTTCAGAAGATCACACTAGCCCCTCACAGTGGTGAGAACACACAACACAGTGGTGTTCTGAGAACCAATGCAATTTATTAAGCACCAGATTCCGAGTTCAAGGAAAACTGTATATGCAAGGTGTTATTTTTAATTTTTCAGTGTTTAATAAGGAAAAAAAAGGGTCTTATCCTTTGTGAAAATCAGCAGAGGTAGATTTGGGTGAGAGGAGGAGTAGAGAATTAGCAAAATAACAGCAATGATGCCAAGAACACAAGATGTATGGGGCGCCATCTTGAATCCATTCACATTTTTTTTTAAATGGAGCTTTCACTGGATAAAAGCAACCATGGCTAAGGAATGTTCATCTCTATAGAGTGCCTGAGCTGAGTTGGCTCTCAACATACATCTGACAGAAAGATAAAAGTATTTGTCTCGCTTACTGGTGTTAGGAAAAATAACTTTTCTTTATATAATTCCCTACAGTTATTAAGTTATAGATCAAGAATATTAATGAGGAACTAGGAATGCTGAGTGCATATAAAGCCTACAGAATTCATTTCTGCCCTCACATACATAAATCCAATTGCCTTTTAACCTTCCAGGCAGGCAGAGGGGAACAGACCACACCCAAATTCCTATATTCTAGCAGATGAGGCTATCACCACCTGTCATTTTCTCTTCAGGCAAAACTTTCAGAGTTATCTTCCCAGATTCGATATTATCTGGTGCTAGGATTAAATTAGCACTGAGAAAAAGAGGATTAATGGCCCTCGTGGCCCTGCCTTCACAAGAATACGTGTGCACATGGAGCGGGGGAATGTCTGCCAAGGTTCTCTAAGCAAACACTCTGGGGCTTGTCTCCATCACCTGCTTGGCAATGGTGCACCATTTCCTCTCTATCTCACACTGGGCACTTGTCCAAAAGTTAATTTGGAGGGAAAGCTGGGGGTCAGTCAGGGATGAAACAATCCTCCCAAATCAAGAACATCAGAGACTCTCAAGTGACCCGGCAGCCAGCCAAGTGGTTCAAGTGTCCACCTGACTTGTAGAAGGTGCTCATGCAAGGAAGGACTTGTCTTGACTTGACAATGCCTATTCTGGGAGCAAATGTGGTCCTCATAAAAAATTTAGGTGAAATTTTACATGGAGCAATGCAGCAGTTTCTTTTCTTTTTTTTTTTTCCAAATAAAAAATGTTTATTTTCTCCTTCCTTCCCATCCCCCAGGTTAAAAGAAAAAGAAAACCCTTATAACAAATATGCAGGGTAGAACAAAAGCATTTCCCACATTGGCCATAGGTGAAAATGTATGTCTTATTCTGCACTTTGAGTCTCTCACCTCTCCTTCAGGAGTTCAGATGACTCATCTTCAGTCTTCTGGAATTATGGTAGGTTCTTGTATTGAGCTCTTTCAAAGTTGTCTGTCTTTATAAACAGTAACAGTGTTGTTGTCTTCATATAAATTATTCACCTGGTTCTGTTCACTTCACTCTTCATCAGTTCATACAAGGTTTCTCTGGGATTTTTTGTTCCCTTTTGTCATTTCTTATAGCAAAATTGCATTCCATTGCATTCATATACCATAACTTATTCCCAATCAGTGGGCATCCCTTTAATTTCTAGTTCTTTACCAGCACACAAAAAGGAGCTGTTATAAATATATTTGCATATTTCCTTCCTCTTAAAAAAGTGTCTTTTGAGTATCACCCTTGTAGAGGGGTATGCCTGGGTCAAAAGGTATGCACAGTTTAGTAACTCTGGGGGCATAATTTCAAATCGTTTACCAGAACAGCTGGACCAATCAATTCACAATTCTACCAACAATACATTAATGTACCTGTTTTTCCAAGGTCCCTCCAAAATTTGCCATTTCCCTTTTTTTGTCAGTTCACCAAAATGAGGGGTACAGGGTAGAACATCAAATTTGCTTTAATTTGCATTTCTCTAATTATTAGTGATCTGGAGAATGTTTTTGCATGATTATTGATAGTTTGGATGTCTTCCTTTGAGAATTGCCTGCTCATATCCTTTGGTCATTTATCTCTCAGGGAATGGCTCTTATTCTTATAAAACTGAATCAGTTCTTTGTACATTCTGGATTTTTCCCAGTTAACTGTTTCCCTTCTATTTCAACTGCATGGGTTTTAATCAAACAAAAACTTTTCAATTTTATGCTATCAAGATTGTCCATTTATCTTCTGCAATCCTCTCTTTCTCTTTTTTTTTTTTAGTAATAAAACCATCACTACCCCAAGCCATACACATGAAAGGAAATTCCTTCCTAAATTCTTCAATTTATGATATGAAATTGTATATTTAAGTCATGTGGTCATTTAGTAACCATTTTGAATATGGAGTGGGAGAACTGGTCTAAACCTAATTTCTGCTAGGCTGCTTTCAAGTTTTCCCAGAAGTTTTTTTTTGGAATAGTGAGTCATTACCCCCAGTATTTGGATTTTTTAAACACTAGGATAGTTGGTTTATTTGTTTCTGGATGATAAGTAACAAACCTATTCTACTCTACTGAGACTGACCTCTCTGTTTTTTAACTGGCACCACACTATTTTGATGATTCTTTCTTTGAGGTTTATTCTGAGAACTCTCACAAAAGGGGGTGTTTTCACCCATGAGCTCATATTCACTCATAAATCTCTGCTTTGAATGGACATGGCAACACAATTCTGTTAATAAGTACCACTCCAACCCACTTCATACCCATTCCCCAACTCTTCACAATCTCTCTGCTAGGGGAGGCCTCCCACCTTAGGTAACCATTTCAATATACTTAAAATGCTAGAATATGTTCTGTTCATAGAAAGCTCTCCATAAACATTTTATAAGGTAGAAGCCAAAGGTAGTAAAGGGAGAGTCAGTACTGTTTGGAAAGAGGAGAACATTATTCTGTATCTGTTTCTTGAATATACTAAAAAAGGAAAAGATTCAGGAGAAATATATTATACCAGTGGCATGGTGAGATAGAAACCAAACCCAGACACATACTTAAGCCACTTAACAGAAACTAGAGCAAATCTAAGAAGAAAAAAGTCACAGTATCAACCCCAGAAAAAAAATCTAAAGGAAGAGAGAGAGAAATGTCAGCCCTAGAATCGCCAGGATGCACGAGGATACTCCAAAAACTTATTTCTCTCAAGCCAGCACTCTATTGATATGAGATTGCTATGGGGCATGATGGATAGAGTAGTGGGCCTGGAATAGGGAAGATCTGAGTTCAAATCCAGCCTCAGACAAGTTTCCTCAGACTCTTTTCCCTTGACAGATAAAACTCACTCTGTCTCTCAGAAAACAAGTTCTCTTAATCCTTTCTTCTTACTTCACACAGACTCTTGTTATCTTCCTCTAGAATAAGTTAAATTAAAACTCCCCAAGAAACTCTTCTGCCTTAAAGATATAGTATCAGGACCTGTAGTTCCTGTGGGAAGGGCATGTAATCTAGACTCAGGCTCCCGCCCTTTTCAGTGCAGTAGAAGACATTCTACAATGGCCGTTAGTGGGTTTTTTTTTTTCTTTCCATTAGCTGTGTAAGTAGAATTGTCTGGATCTTTAGCACTATCTGATTAAGCAGCATTAGGACTTTCTGCTGTGTTCCCATTGGAGAATGAAGGACTTCTTCATTCACACCATTTGGTAATTTCAGCACCACCACCACTGAGGCCATGTGGCCCCAAGAAATGGGCCTGGGGTCTTGACCTTTTCATTTATGCTTTTCCATTATAGGTGCAGGGAGAAGAGCTTCCAATCTGGTCCAAGAGCAAGGCCAGAGATACAAAAGCAACAAAAAATGCCCACTGTGCTCCATCAGGCTGAGCTAAAAACCCACATGGTTCCAACTATACTGTCAATGGGGTTGGGGGGAGCTACACTCAACCACATTTTGCATGATTAGACCAACAATATCAATACCTGCCAGTTCTCCAATCTCCCAAAAGCTGGTCCCCAACATTGTCCACAGGGGTGAAGCCATCTTCAGTGGGAATGCACTAAAACCCCCATTACACTTGAACCCATATTCCAATGATCATAAAATAGGACCATTCTTCCCATGAGGTTTTTTCTCCACTCTATTCACATCATGCATTTCCATGATGTTGCAGATCTACACTCCTACATGTAACACACAGACTATATGGTCCAATATACAGCATCATGGTATCCTCAAATTCCCAGCAAACACATACCACAGAGGAGGTCTCCTGTAGCAGTAGCTTCTATAGGTATGAAAAACTGGCATCTGGAACAATGACGAAACAGTGGCTCTCATCAAACACCAAGGCTCTGATTCAGTCCCTTGGGTGTAACTCCTCAGTCTCAGGTTAAAGAGTAGCCTGGGGCAGACATAACAAACTCACTAATCTATGCCCTCACCTTTATCATAAACAGAAAGTAAGGCATTTAAAAGTAAGATATTAATTCAAATAAGAGTCTTTCTGTGCCATACTGAATTTCAATTATTGCCTTACTATACCTGCACTTAGATGTAGATAGGGTCAACTTTGCAAGGAAATGATGAATCCATATTATTTTCTTTATTACTATGTATAGATATCTTACTTCCCCTCTATTTCCAAACACACCCCATGCCCAGAAAACCAACCCTCATAACAGAAAATAAAAAAGAGGAGGGGAAAGCAATTTGGCAACATCAACCAAGTGTGACAATACGCACATCTCCACATCCAAAGCACCATGTCTGGAGTCAGGAAAATCTAAGTTCAAATCCAGTCTCAGACATCTGCTAGCTGTGTGACCCTGGGCAAGTCACTTAGCCCCCGTTTACCTCGTTTGTAAAATGGGGACACACTAGAGAAAAAATGTATATACTACTCTAGTATCTTTATTATACACACACATAAACACACTTCTCCAGTATATATACCAATTCATATACCACTCCATTATCTTTGTCAAATATACATGTATTCTAATACACACACACACAACACATGCACACACACACACACACACCACTCCAGTATCTTTGTCAAGAATATCCCACAGACAAAGTCCACATGGACTCAGATACAAATGAACTACTCAATAACAACCACCACCACCATACCCATAGGCCCCCAACTCTCCAAAGAAGGGAGGGAGGGTGGACCACTCTATTTCATTAGATACATTATATATAAAATAATAGGCATAATAAATATATCTATTTCATTAGATGCATTTATAAAGTACTTACTATATTCCAGACACCATACAAATACAAACACAAGCAAGTAAGACAGTCCCTTCCCTCAAGAAACTTACATTCAATAGGTGAAGACAACACACAGAAGAGAGTTAAGAAGAGGTAGGGGATGAAGAAATGCTCACAGGCTCAGACAAGGTTCAAAGATGGCTGGGCAGTGAGGGGAACGCCTGAATCCAGGTAATATAAGGCAAGAGCTCACCTAGCTGAATCTAAAACAGTGTCCAAGCTCAGGGGAGAGGAAAAAGGGAGAGACCAATGGCTGGAGGTTTGGTATCATGATTTGGAGACATCCAAGAAGTTTTGGTTTTGGGGGCAGCTAGGTGAATAGAGCACTGGCCTTGGAGTCAAGGGGACCTGAGTTCAAATCTGGCCTCAGACACTTAACACAAAAACTAGCCATGTGACCTTGGGGAAGTCACTTAACCCCAATTGCCCTGCTTTCCCCCCTCAAAAAAAAGTAGTTTTTTGGTTTTTTTAACCCATATATAATTTTGTAGTCACTGTTTTCCTGATTCTATTTAATTCATTCTTCATTAGTTCATATAAGTCTTCCTATTTGTCTCTGAATTCCTCATGTTCATTACATCTTACGGTTCTATTACGTTCCATTACATTCGTGACCACAGTACAGCCATTCTAGCCCTGATGGGCATCTACTTCTTTCTAGTTTTTTACAACTATAAAAAGTGCTAATATGAAGACGCTGGCATATGTGCAGCCTTCCTGCTTCTGACCTGCTTGGGGCATATGCCTAGTAGTGAAGGATCCATACCATTTATATGGGATTTTTATTGTAAGCTCTTAGAAAAGTCTTTCTTTCATTTTTTTACATTTCTAAAATTGGATCCAAAAGGGCCTGCCTATGAAATTAGAAAAGATAAAAAACCCTGGGACAACATCCAAGCAACCTCAAACATCACTGTCTCTTCCCCATTTGACAATCCCAAACCACTTGCTAGCCAAAAAGATAATTCAACTTGGAGGCATGATAGAGAATGCCAATAGAATAAACAAAACCTTATCATTCTGAAGACTGTTCTCCAGAAACCTGAAAACCCAGCCTGGAAATGCAAGTTCTTAACAGATACTCTAACTTAAGACAAGGAAGAAAGTCACCCTCATCAACATAACATAATTCACATTTATATAATGCCTTAAGATTTGCAAAGTGCTTTCTACTGACAATCTGAGGAGGCAAGCACATTTATTTTCATTCCCCCATTCCACAGATGAGAAAAGTAAGGTGCAGAGAGGTTCATGGATTTGTCCATGGTTGCCCAGTTCATAAGTAACCAAAGTAGAATTTGAACCTAAATTTCCTCAAAACAAGTCTAGCATTTTTTACTTATACCATGACACCCTCATGAACTCTGTCTCTATCCCTCTTTCCATGCTGACCTATAACATCAGAAAACAACCCAGCTGCTGGACAGCACTTACCCCATGGGTCTTCCCTTCATGGTGGCACAGTCCTTTGGTTCTCAGCACACACTCTGGGCAGCACTGGTTGGCAGCTATTTGAAGCACTTCTCCCTAAGTATTTTTAAAAACAGTTCATTAAATTTTTTAAATTTAAATATAAGGAGGCAGAATTCTTTACTGAACCTTATGTCAGGGAGTATGCTCTCAATCTTGTAAGAATTTCACCAAGTAATGAAATGAGTCTTTCCTTTCTGAGGTGAGTTACCCTTACAGAAAAAAATAGACTGCCTCATTAGGTTCCTCCCTTAAAAACACATAAACTCTAAGGACAATATTGCTGGTCTATTGCATTTCATATTAACCTGCCTTTCCAGTCATCATTTGTAAGCATCCGTTCTGCTGCTTATGGGACATAAAGGGCAAAGAAAACAAATCTGTCTTTCAAGATTAAATGGATTGCCTCGTCCTCATTTATATACCCAGGCAAAAGGGGAGACAGTATGTAGGAAAAACCAATGCTATCACCACGCTCTGCATGAACCAGGAGTTTCTTGCATGCCTACATGGCAAAGGCCAAAATAGAAAGCAATTAGACTCAATTAGGAGTCTAAATTTAATTTTTAAAATCCTTTTGCTACTTTTGGGAAGGGTATTTCTTTGAAAATGCCGTACTCAATTCTAATGGAACAGTAATATTCCTACGTACCATATCCCAAATGGTTTGCATGAGTTTAGAGAAATCTGGGAAGGCTTATATGAACAGATGTAGAATAAAGTGAGCAGGACCAGTAGAACAATTTATACAAGAATAACAATACCATAAAGGCAAACAACTTTCAAAGCCTTGAGAACTCTGATCTGTGTGATAGCCTACGATAATTCAAGATGACCTATGCTATCCACCTCCATAGGTAAGAGATGGATTTAAGGTACAGAAGGAGTCACACATTTTGGGACAGGGATACTGTGGAAATGTGCTTTGTTTGATTATGTTAATTTGCTACAAGGCTTTACGTTATCTTTCTTTCTTCCTTTCTTTCTTTCAGGAGGCAATTCAGGTTAAGCAACTTGCACAGGGTCACACAGTTAGTAAGTGTCTAAGGCTGGATTTGAACTCTGGTCTTCCTGACTCCAGGGCCAGTGCTCTAACAACTGCACCACCTAGCTGACCCTTACATTATTTTTCTATAAGAGAAAAAATAAATTCTTTTCTACTGGAAAGTAAAATGAAAAAAAGAAAGAATAGTAACTGTTCTTAAAATAGTGCTATATTCATAGGAGACTTCTACAGGTATATGATTATGTGCATTACCTCACCATGAAGTTAGGTAATGAAAAGTGGTATTAAAATTTTGCCCAAATTAATTTACCAAATGTGCAAGATATATAGATCATCCAGAGGGAACTAAATATACAGTTATTAGCTTGGTGAAGGGATAAAAAAGAAATAATCCTTTTAAAATAAAAAAAAAATGTTACCAAAGAAGAATATTTTTCCAATGAAAAACTCTAGATGATACTAGAAATGAATCTCTCTTCTATATTGGTTATTATCCTGCTTGGCTGACCATTCCTTAGTCCTCTTTCCTGAATCATCATCCACATCACAACTTCTAACAATAGACACCCCTTAAGGCTCTGTCCTGGACTCACTTCTAGTCTATCTCCAACCCCCCCCCCTTTGTGGCCTCAATAGCTCCTCGGAGTTTAATTATTACCTCTTTTCTGAGGACGTTCAGATCTACATATCCATCACTAGTCACTGATGAGCTCTAATAATGTAACACTAAATACCTAATGAACACATCAAACTATAATGCCCCACAGACAGCTCAACCTCAAGAATTTCAAAGCTGAACACATTATCATCCCTACCACCACCAAAAAAAAACCTCACCCCTACTCTGAACTACCTTTTTCTACTGAGAATACCATCTCTTTTCATCCATGCAGGATTGTGACATCAGTGTCATTCTCAACTGCTAATCCTTATTGAGCTCACATTGTTAATCAATTCTTAGCCAAATCTAGCTCCAAAATATCTCCAATTGGTAGCAAATGTGACTTCACATCAAGCAAAAGTTAAAGTAGATTTGATTTAAAAGAAATAAACAATAAAACTACATTATGTTTAAAGGCACCATGGATTAATGTCAATATTTTATATGTATGCATCTAATAGCATAGCATCTAAATATTTAAAAGAAAAATTAATTTACATGAAGAATTTGGCACTAAAACAGGTGGAGGTATCAATGTAACTTTCTCAAACCCAGACAAATGTAACCAAAAGATTAACAAGAAAAGTTAAGAGCTTGAATAGAGTTACAGAAAAGTTGGATATGCTAAATCTCTGGTGATTAATGGAAACAGAAAGGAATAAACATTTGTCACAGTTGTATATGGCAGCTTTACAAAAATTAACAATAGGAAGGAAGGCTGAATGTTTTGCACATCTTTGTTACATCTTTTTATTAATGCTTATTATCTGATGATGCCAAAATAAACAGTGACTGCTATATAATGTTGCCTGTCAATGTGCAAAAGAAATGGCATTATTATTACAATGATTTGCTTTTGTATTCACCTTGTTGAAAACCTGGTGAAAATTAGTATATTACTGATACTTACTGCTACTATTACTGCTGGTGATTCTCACTAAACATCCATTGTTGGGAGTTTGGCTAACTTATTTAGTCAGTAGTGAACTACCCTCCGAATATTGATTAGACGTTGGCATTATTGCTCAACTGTGGAAACATGAGTATGGTTCTTGCCTGGCACATAGTAAACATATAAATGTTAATAGCTATCTTATACATATGTGTGTGCAGATATAAAATAACTGAAAAGAGAATGTGAAAACATAAACTAATAGAAAAGACCTTACAAGAGGTTCTCTCTCACAGATATGAAACCATATCTACCTCAGAATCATCTACTCATCTATAGCTCACGGAAATTAAGAAAGGGAACAGATCCAGTGGTACAGAATCTACCGAAGAAACAATATGGTAACCAGTGGTCACAGAAACATCCCAATTCTCCCAGCAAAGGTAACAAGATAAGGTAGTGTAGACTCTTGGCTCTAGGGCACTAGATCCCAAGGTCAGTGCAGTGTCAGCTCTAATTCCACTTTATTCAAGATATTAGTAGAATATTGTAAGAGCTCAACACTTGCACACTTTGACCACCAGCATGGTCTATGCAGAGGCATGTAGGAGGACAGAGTCAAGGAATGACAGGGAATAGCATAAGAACACTGTTCCCTCAACTTCTGAAATGGATCCTGAGAATATCTGACTTTGGGGATTGCCCAGAAATGGAAAACGTGGTGATGGCAGAAACTCAGGCAGGGAACAAGCGTGCTCTCACTGTATGAGTAGGGGGTTTCTAAGGAGTAGCTCACAAGGTCCAGCTTGTAATTCTAGATCACTCCAGAAACAATCTAGAAAAACTCCTTGCAATGGATGGCCTCAGAGACCATTTCAAGAAGCTGTTGACTGATAGCATCATCAGATAGTCCAACACTCCATATGTACTACCCATGGTAGTAATTCTGAGGAAGAATGGAACAATGAATATGTGGAGACCAGGGTTGTCAAACACATATTCATAGGCTGCATGAAGGACAACATTTCCAAGTACTGTCCAGACCAGATTAAAATGTAACTGGGGGATATTTAACAAAAATAAATATACAAAAGAAATATAGATAATGTTAACATGTGGCTTTCTAAGTCAATATGCAGTCCATAGTTATATTTATATATGGTTCAGTGGTCCCCATTTCCAATTAAGTTTGACACCACTACTATTGATTATTGGACTCTGAACCAGTATATCATGCCCAGACCTCAAGATGCCCGAGATTGTCTGGTAGGCAGCCAATGGTTCTCACTATTACATAGGGACTATCTTCAGATTACTATGACAGTGGAAGACAAGAAGACTGCTTCGATCTGCCCAGAAAGATTTCATTAGTTTGAGAGCCTACTGCAAGGCATTGGGGCAGGGGAGGGGGCTGGGAGGATGGGAGGTGGGAAAGGTGTACCTGACATTAGGATCTTGACCAGAGAATAGAGAAAGAAATTAGACATGAACCACCTGTAAATGTTGGCATACATTAAAGACATCACTATCTCTGGGGAAAGGTTGGAAAAACATGAGTAAACACTGATGAAAGGATTGAATTGGCTAAGAGACAGTGATCTAAAACTTCCAATACTCTAGTGCCTCTTATGTAGGGGCTCTGTTAAACAGGTGGGTAACATAGGATCTCAAGAAAGTGTAAGGACCAACCATGTGTTCTTTAAAATTTAAGGACTTTTCTAAAATTTGGTGATTATTGAAAATTTGTTAGAAGTTATGCCACTACTGCTAAACCATCAAATGTCCTCATTCAAACATGAATGACTGAAAAGGAACAGAATATGAAAGGGCAAGAAATGCAAAGTTGTCTTAAAACCAAAAAAGCACTTTGGAGACAAGTGGAGAGACTTGGCCATTTGCCTCATATATGCACCTGTGCTGATCTACAAAGATTAAAACAAACCCTTTGTCCTATATATAAACAAATGCCAGCTTGGAAGGTTTGGGAATCATCTTGCACCAAGAGAATGATGATTGCTAGGAACCAGCTAAATGTGCCTGAGAGATTTGATCACCAACAAGACCTATTACCCCACTGACATCCTTCATTTTGAAATGGGCAGTTACTGAGAAATTAAAAGACAAAAGTGTATACGGTGAAGTTGCAAGTACGGGCCAACAATAATCCACTGACATAGCCTGACCAATTCCCAGACTTGCAACAACCAGTTAGAAACGCTAGCCAACTATGAATTCCAGTACATATGGCCCAGGAAGACTAATGTGGTTCCTAGATCTCCTGTTCTGAAGGCCACAATGATACCAAAGTGAGGTTGATCATTAAGGAATAAAAGCCATACATAACAAGGAGGTAGATTATGAGCAGACACTAGATGCAGCTGAGAGTTTGCGACTTTTACTAAACTGCATGCCTGCAGCATACATGAATTACATGTTAAAGCCAACCCACCTTTGCTTCAATGAACCAACTTCAATTTTCTGTAGATGCCTGCACAGAGAGCTAATAAAGGACTGCAAGAAGTGATGCTAGCCAAGAAGTGAGGGGGAGATGAGAGAAGATGGCAGTCCTTTGAAGACACTTTCATGTTGAGGAAAGGTCAAAAGTTAAAGCTGTGAAAGTGGATACTATACCATATCATCACTAATCCCACACAGGGTACTAAGAAGCAAATGGCACTGTGCAGCCTATACTGCTCTGTGGCTAGGAAAGCTTTGCAGTCTGGTGCCTTGGGACATTCCCGGACCCTTCCTCACATTTTGATTGTCTGTCAGCTTCAATGTGCAGTAGCTTACCAGGAAGATCTCAACTCCCCAGAGTTGACACATATCTTAGGTTCATCTCCATCCAGTCTTCCTCCCCATTGCCTCCTCATTAGTTCTTTGCACAATCTCCCAAAAGAGGCCTTAAGCCCTAAATCAAACATTTCCTTTTTTTAAGTTTTTTTTTCCTTTCTTTTTTGGAGGGGGAGGGCAGGGCAATTGGGGTCAAGTTACTTGCCTAAGGCCACATGGCTAGTAAGTGAGGCTGGATTTGAACTCAGGTGCTCCTGACTCCAGGGTCGGTGCTCTATTTACTGCACCACCTAGCCACCCCTAAAGCAAACATTTCTAAGCTCCCATTTAGTGGTGCCATTTTATTTTGTGAACTGAAACACCACAGTAGGACAACTGCATGAATTTGGAATTTAATTTTGCATTCTTTATCATTAGTAGGAATTCAGCATGGAAGAAGGATACGCCTAGAACCTTTCCTACTACTGTATTAACTGGGATTCTCTTTAAAGGTGTCATTAAGGAGTGGCTAGGTGGCACAGTGAATAGAGCATGGCCCTGGAGTCAGGAGGACCTGGGTTTGGATCCGGCCTCGGACACTTAACACTTACTAGCCGTGTGACCTCGGGCAAGTCACTTAACCCCAACTGCCCTACAAAAAAGCAAAAAAATTAATAATAAAGGCGTCATTAAGCAATTTAAACTGCAGTATAGGAAAGAATCATTTTTGTGAAAGAAAAAAACGTATTTTTTTAAACAAGGAGTTTGAGATACTCAAAATCAAAAGTTTAATATAATTTCACTTTAAAAAAGAAAAAGGTAATAAATTCTGAAGGGAAAAAAAAGAAAAACGTCATTAGAAAAAAATTAATTCTCTCAATACTGACATGTAGGAGCCTAGGGTAGGGAAATAGGGGTTATGATAATTTGCATGAAATTAGAACAAATGAAAGTTTTATGAAAAATAATGATGCCATTGACATATTTCCACTCAGCTTGACAATATCAAAACAATATTGGTACTGCCCAAACTAATATGCTACCTAAAGATGTTTAGAAAGCCAGTCCTCATTTTCAGTCCGATAGAGATCTGTAAAAAAAATCTCCTACTTCAGAGAGATACATCTTATCTGGTCCTTCATCAAAGTTCTAGTTGCTGAGTGTTACGTGGAATATCAGCCAAATAAGTATAGGAGGAATAAGCCTTTAAGATATCAGGAAGGTGAGGTGTGATTTGACTTCCAACTTAGTTGATATAATCATAGGATTTACTGAAAGATGGTAAAAGTTTTAATGTAGTGATAAGATGTTAAGGCTATCTGGAAGATTCTGGTCACTCCTCTATAAAATGTAAAGATCTTTGATTTATGGAATTAAGGGGGACCACTTCAGTGGACCTTTACAGGGTTTTAAATAACTATGGCCCAGAGAGAGTTCTAGTCTATCAATTCCAGGGCTAGGACCACTTTGTAGAAGGGAACCCTTCATTGTTCTTAGAGGAAATTTCTCTCTGCACACCCTTACCCTAATTGGCCACTGTGTTTAGTACTTACTTGACTAAAGGGATACACCTCATTCAAAACTCTGGGAGTTCAAGACCCATTTGAGGGAGCAGAGACTCATACACCAAACAGACACAGACAAGCAAATATTCCACGGAGAAGGCAAATCTGAGAACCGAGACCACTGGCAGCATGGAAGACAGGTGACGACAGAGCAGAGCAGAACCCTTGAACCCAGTTGTGAAATAAGTCCAGCTGAGACACAGCACCCACTGGAGTCTTCTGAGAACTCTACAGAAAGTGAAAGAACTTCCAAGTTCTACAGCACCAGGAATTTGGAGTTACTTTTACTCTACCTGTATTCTACGCATCTATCATAACTACTATACTCTAAAGTCTGAGTCTACTCTTCCTACAAATGTTGCATGTATCTCAAAGAGAAAGCTACTCATTTTTACAGGAAGAATATTTTGTAGCTACTGTTTGTTATAGTAAATTTAAATGCTGCAAACTAATTGTGGCTATGGGCTGACTCTTAATGAGAAGCACACTGGTGGGGGCTCATGTACCAGTAATCACCTAGAGAATTATACCCCTAAAAGCTACCAGCACCATCAAACCTGCAAGTAAGAGGTGAGGAACAGTATTGAGGAGATCTTACAAAGACAGAAAAAAAGATTCAACATATAAATCTTAGGAATCCAGTTGACTTGATATTAAACTCTTCAAAACACAATGGTTTAAAGAACAGAATCAGCTTAGGTGGCAATCATCTTTAATTGCTTACCAGAGACTATGACAATATTCCAAGTGGCTGTTCAATTTTAACAGGGTGTCATTCTCATGATTAGGAAAGATACTTTGTTAATTCTTAATAAAACAAGAAATGGCCAAGGACAATTGCTTACTACTGCAAAAGCCACTGTGGGTTCACCCTGCCTCAAAAATCACTAAATCATATAAGGACTGGAATTCAAAAGAAATATAAATACAGGGGTGGCCAGGTGGTTCAGCGAGTAAGAGCACCGGCTCCAGTGTCAGGATGACCTGGGGATCAAATCTGGGCTCCGATACTCAGCACCACACCCAGAAATAACTGGCCATGTAACCTTGAGCAAGTTACTTAACCCTGATTGCTTTAAAAAAAAAAAGAAAAAAGAAAAAAAAAGACATATAAATACTTTGTACAAACGTCCCCATACGATGTAGTGAGAAATGGACCACTGCCTGGAAAGACTCTCAAACCCGAGAAAAATCAAATCAAAAACACTGATGATTCAGACAGTATTTTAGATATAAAGTGGCTATCTTACCTTCTCAAAGTCACACTGAGGGTTTTTGCAAACAACAGGCCTGCAGATGACAATGTCACCATGGCAACGACAATCCTGGCATGAATCAGGCTTCCAAACAGTATCATCCTGCAAAGAAACATAAGTCTGAATTAAAAACCAATCATTCAGAGTACGGGTGCAGCAGTATCACAGGAGGGGCTAACTAAATTAAAAGGCAAAAAAAATAACAATAAATCATAAGCACTTGTGCTATTTGCTCAGCAGTGATTAACTCCCCACCAAGTCAATAAAATCAGCAATCCATCTCAGGAAAGTTAGATCTTACAAAGAGAAAAAAAGATCAGCAAAATTGATCAATACCAGTCTGATAATGTGGACAACACACTATACCATGCACTTCCCACCTCTACAAAAGGAGGAGGGCAGGAGGTGTATGACTTTTAAGTGAGAAAGAGATGAGAGCGATTCTAAGAATCAAAATTATTCGTATTCTTTTCAAATGTCACAGAATTGGAATATGATCAATGACATGCACAGGCACCAATTTTTTGCATTATCAAATCAACAGTGTCCTTGAGACACTAAAAAAACTCAAGCAAAGGAAACATGATGTCCTAAAAATTGGTTTTCTACATACAACCCCTTTCTATTTGTATCTCTCACTGTGTGGCACATATGCCTGCATCGGGGCTCTTAACCCGAGATCCACAAACACACTTATCTTGTTAAATATTTTTAAAACTTTCACTATAACTGGTTTCTTCTCTAACTCTACAACTTTAAAAACATTATTACTAGTTGGATCATTTGGCAATAGCCTGCAACTCCTATTACCAGTAAGGATGAGGCTGGTGGATTACTTGAACTTGGTCAAGCTGATCAGGTGTCCACAGTAAGCCCCAAGAGCAGGAGGTCACCAGGCTGCCTATAAAGGAACAAGCTTGTCCACATCAGAAACAGAGCAGATCAAAGCTTCCACATACTAACCTACAGTGGGATGGGACCAATATGACACTTCCAGCCTGGGTAATATAGGGGGAAACAGTCTCCAAAAAAAAAAATCTGGAAAGGGAACCATAGATTTCTACCAGACTGTCAAAGGGGTCCAAGGAACATAAATGTTTAAGAACCTTTGCTCTATACTGATCTGATTCATCAGCTGCTATCTACTTTTGCTGTGTCTTTGCACACCAGAGTTTTGGACTTAGAGTCAGTAAGTCCTCAGTTCAAACCCAGCCACAGACAATTACTACCTGAGTGACCTTGGGCAAGTCACTTGAGCTCTGTGCCTTGGTTTCCTCATCCGTAAAAGTAGGCTATTTAATAGTACCTATCTCCCAGAGTTGTTGTAAGGATAAAAATGAGATATCTGTAAGTGATTTACAAACCTTAATGCATTACAGAAATGCTAATTGTTATTGGTTGTTGGTGTTGTTAAATCACTATGATGAAAAAGGCAAAAACAAGGTTTAATCCTTAACCATTGTACCAAGTCCACCTTGGAATAGAACATTTCCTGCTAATTTAGTTCTAGCCAAGCCCTGGTTTCTTGATAAAGATCCAACCAAAGATGAAAGCACAAGATGAAGCAAATAGGGTCAGGAGGACCCAGGAGTTCTCTAGTATCCAAAGGACAGAAGGCCAGCAATCATCTCAACACATATATACAGCTCCCTCCTCTGCTCAGTTCAGGGTTCAATGTCAGCCCAGTTAGTCCAAAAGCAAAAGAAGAAATTTCTTTTCCTACAGGCTAGGAGCTTTGGGGGCCCATATCTTTTTTTCCTCCACACAAGTCAATAAAAAGAAATATCTAGAGCTCAAATAATCTTTAATGTATAACTAATAAATTGCATAGACTATCTCTTTATAATTAGTTCTGCCTCCCCCACTTTTTACCATCTCCCATTCTAAGTAGTGTATTCCCCTTTCTCATTCTCAAATAGTAAAACCTTCAAAAATAGCAACAGCATGTCTCAGAACAAGGCGACAGCAGCACCTGAACCATGCCGTCAGGTAGTATTAAAGGTCTGACATGGAAGTGGGGGAGGAATAGGGATAGATTTGCCACAGCAGTACTCTGTCCAACACAGAGGATATCACTAGGCCTTGATACAAGAGGTGGCCCATCTTAGGCACAGACTAGTTTGCAAGATCACGGACAAGTAACTTGGCCTCTATGGGCCCATTTCTTTGTTTATAAAATGAAGGGCTGAATTAATTTTCTTCCCAGGTCCCTTCTACCTCTAAATCCATGATCTTATCATTTATCATATCCTCTTATGCCAAGAAAAGAAAACTGGTGATTGAAAAGAAATTTAGGGTTATCTACAAAAATAAAAAAAAATAGATTAACAGAACACCAAATGAAGACTTTTAATAGAGGTCTCCAAAAAAGAAATTGAATAAGTTGTAAAAGAAACACCAAAGGGGAAAAAATGTCTTGGTCCAAATGGTTTTACAGGAGAATTCAATGAAACCTTTAAAGAACAATTACTACCTTTGCTATCCAAATTTCCCTCTACTCCCTTGATGAAACAAATATAGTCTTAAGACCTAAACAGAGAAGGCTAAAGAAAAGAAATTTATAGATCAATGTGTCTTGATTCAAAACTTTTTAATATAATCTGGACAAGAAAGGATATGGCAATTTATTCAAAAAATAATTCAGTTAAAGACAGATGTATACCAGAGATTCAAGGATAGTCTAAAATTAGGGAAGAATGAATATATTTAATCATACAAAAAAAATATAATCCCAAACCACATGATTACAACAATAGATATGAAAAAAAACCTTTGTCAAAGCACTCATTTTTGCTTTAAAAAATATGAAATATTGGTATAGAAGGAATTATTTTGAGTATGATTTTTAAAAGCATCAAAAAAGGAAGGAAGAGAAGAAAGAGAAAGAAAGGGTAAAATCCTGTGATCAGGTACAGAGGGAAGGGGAAGAGAAGAAGGGCAACAGAATAGAAAGAGAAATCTCAACTGTTTGGTAAATTCCTCTTTCACCATCTTCTTTGTAAAGAGTGGTTGGGAGGAAAAGGCACAAGAAAACAAGTACTATGAATGTGAATGAGACTCACTCCTAAAGCAGAAGAAACACTAGAATGGATAAGAAAGCAAAATCCAACAATATGTTGTTTATAAGAAACACACTTCAAACATAAAGATTCACAAAGTTTAAATAAAGAGCTGGACCATAATTGGTTATGCTTCTGCTGAACTCAGGCAGCTAGAGCAATCATTACATCAGATAATACTACAGTTAAAAAACATGATAAAAAGAGATAAGCATAAAGGCTCCATATATAACAAATCAATATTAATACTTAAAATATATTCATTGATTGGCACAGCATCTAAATGCTTAGAGGAAAAACTAATCAAATTGAAAAGAGAAACTGGCAGTAAAACTATAATACTCTGACCTTTTAAAACCTAGACAAGTGCAACAAAAAAACAAAAGAAAGTAAACAGGAAAGAAGTTGAAGACCTATCTAGAACCTTAGATAAATTAAGAGATGATGACTCTCTCATGATTTGTGAATGGGAACAAAAAGGAGTTTACATATTTATCAGCAATATATAGCACCTTTATAAAAATGACCATGTATTAGGGAATAAAAACTTCATAGAAAACTCAGAAAAGCAGAAACAATAAACATATCTTTAACTAACTGAAATCATCTTCAATAAAGTGTATTTAAAGAAAAGGTTAAGATTAGTGACTAAATAATTTAATCCTGAATAGTTGTTAGTTCAAAGGAGTAATAATAGAAAACTTCATCAAAGAAAATTACAACAATGGAACAACATACAAAGCCTTTCAAAATTCAGCTAAAGCAGTCCTTAGAAAATTTATATCTCACAATGATTTTATTAACAAAAAAAGAAAAATAACAAATGAGTTGGGCATAAAATTTTAAAAATACAAAGAAGTAAAAAAAAAGTGTAATACCAGTAAAACACCAAAGAAAAACTTGAGAAAATTAAGGAAGACCATAAAAAAATAAAGAGCCCCCCCAAAAACCCACACCAACATGATTTTTTAAAATAGCTATTCCAATTTGTAAGAGGGGATATAGGGGTATATTGTTTTGCTCCCACAAAAGTTATTGGAATTTAATCAATAGCTGTGGGAAAGCTCTCACTTATCTTATTTTACTGAAACCCTGGCCTTCCTAGAATATGACAATGGTCAGAGGGAACTAGAAAGGTGGGGGTTTGGCACACAGCTGACCTTAGAAAAGGTCAGGTCTGTCAGGTCTCTAGTATCCTCACTACCAAGCCTATGTAATCTGCATATGATCTGCATAAATACACAACACACACACACAGAGGGAATGTAGGGAAATACAATGGGAAATCTGAGGAATTTGACTAACCCTAATTCTACCCCGTGTTTCCCCGATAATAAGACACTGTCTTAATTTTTTTGGGCAGAAAAACACCAGAGGGCTTATTTTCAGGGGAGGGCTTATTTTAATGAACATTGACAGCAATTTTAATAAACAGGTAAATGTGAACAAAAAAATGTACCTTTATTCGATAAGCAAATCACTGGGGAAGAACAGGATGACGCGCTCACTGCTGCAGCTCTGATTGGATGCAGCTCTGAGCGCAGCGTGTGTTTCACGGGGGGGGGAAGGGAACGGTGCATACAGAGGGTACCGTAATGTAGCGTGTAGTGCACAGGATCACCTTCACTAAAGTAGCAATCTCAATAGGGCTTATTTTAGGGGGATGGGTTATTTTAGAGGAATCTTACACAGTAATGGGAGGGCTTATTTTCGGGATAGGTCTTATTATTGGGGAAACACAGTACCAGGAAGGACAAAACTATAGAACCTCACTCCTGCTTTTGTATCAGTGTGGCTGTGTCATCGGTGAGCACCACACTCGCTTCCTTGCCAGAAACATAATGAACACCTTCCTCTGGACACTCTGTTTCTGAGTTCTTTCAGTGAGAAGGGGTTTGCCATTTTAAGGCATACAACATGTGGATCTTCCTAAGGGCCCCCAAGGGAAGCAGTGGGCAACAGAAGCTTATCCCACATTAACTCCCTGACCCTACCGGGAAGTCCTGTGATCCACATGGATCTTCCTAAGGGCCCCCAGGGGGTATGGATGTGGAAGCTCATCCAGGCTACCTCCCTGACACTGCCTGGGAAGTCCTGTGATCCCCGAGAGTGTGTTTCTCACAATTTAAGAAAAATATGGTATATCAAATTTTTACATCAAATATTAAAAAGGAAATTCACAATCATTAAAGAGGAAATAAAGAAAACTATCAGAAATTATTTTACCCAATTATATGAAAAAACTGTATCTTATATGAAATAGATAAGTGTTTATAAGAATATAAAATACCTAATAGAAAAATGAGATTACTTAAATAAACCAATATCTGAAAAAATAAATTATACAAGCCCTAAATGAACTTCCAAAGAAAAAATCTTCAAGTCAGATAGGTTTACAAGTGAATTCTATCAAACATTAGAAAAAAAAATAATTCAGTTTAATATGAACTGTTTGCAAAAAAAAAAAAAAGGAAAAAATCCTTCTACAGTTATATGGTGATCCAAACAGTCTTGATACCTAAAAGGGAAAGAAATGAAGCAACAAAAGAAAACTATAGATCGATGTAACCGATGTGAATGAGTACAAAATATTAAATTGAATATTAGCAAAGAGAATGCAACAACCTATTAAAAAGGTTATATACTATGAGCAGACTGAAAAAAATCCTGCTATAAAAGATTGGCTCAATCTAAAGAAACGTATAACTATGAGAGCCTATTAATAGCAAAAATAATGTAAACCATATGATTTTACATGTCTTTGTGTGTGTGTCAGAAAAGCTTCTGCCAAAATCCAATACCCATTGCTATTTAAAACACTAGAAAACAGAAATAGACCCTTCTTAATATAGTTATTTGTCCACATAAAATCAAAAGTCAACATTATCCATAATAGAGAAATGTTAGAATCCTTTCTAACAAGATCAGCAAGAATGTACCATAACATTGTTATTTAACATAAGGCTAGAAATACTAGTTTCAACCCTAAGACAAGAAAAAGAAGGAATAAACATAAGCGAAGAAGGAAGGAAACTATCACTTAAAGCTGATAGCCTGATGACTATCTAGAGAACTGAAAAAGTCAGATAAAAAATTAATTGGAAAGTTAACGAATTCAGTAAAGCTGCAGGATAAAGATAAATATACATAAATTTTTCTACATACTGCCAGAAAAGAGATGAAAAGAGAAGTTTTATTAAAAAGAACTATGGGATATATTTAGGACTATCTAGCCAGACACACACAGGCACCGACTACAAAACGTTCTTTAGAGAAATAAAGACAGACTTTCAATAACTGGAGAAATAGTCATTGTTTATGAATAGGTCTAGCCAACATAATAAAAATGACAAAAGCACCTAAATTAATTTGCTTATAATAACAAAATTCATCTGGAGGAACAAAAAGTTCAGGAATCTCAAAGGAAATAATGGAGGGGAGTGAGAAGGAAGTGAGTCTAGAGCTCAAACAATACTACAAAGCAATTATCTTCAAAATTAACTGGTACTAGATAAAAATTTAAAAACAAAAACTGATTAGTGTAACATATTAGGTATACCAAATAAGAAATATATTTAAAAAGTAGAATAGCGCTCAATAAACCTAAAGGCCCCAGTTACTGTGGTAAGGACTCCCTACCAAACCCTGCTGGGAAAAGTGGAAAACTATCTGGTAGAAATTATGTTCATACCAAAAACTTGAACCATATACCAGGATAAACTCCAAATGGATACATGACATATAGCCAATATGGGAAGTTGTTTTGACTATTTGTATTTGCAAAAGTTTCATTTTCCTTTTTTTTCCTCCAATGGGGAAGAAGGAGAAAAAAATAAATGCTTAATAACTAAAAAAAAAATCTAATTGTAAAAGAAAATAAAAATGCTCCAAATAACTAACTAATAGAGAAATACAAATTAAAGTAATTCTGAAGGACCATCTCACACCCATAAGATTTTCTTTTATATATATATATATTTTTTTTTTGTTTTTTGGAGAGGGGAGGGCAGAGCAATTGGGGTTAGGTGATTTGCCCAAGGTCACATGGCTAATAAGTGGGAAGTGTCTGGGGCTGGATTTGAACTCAGATCCTCCTGACTCCAGGGCCAGCGCTCTATTCACTGTGCCACCTAGCCGCCCCCCCCCCATCAGATTTTCAAAGATGATAAACAAGAAAAATAACAATTGTTGAAAGGATTTGGGGAAAATTGGTACCATACTGCAAGTATTAGGAGAAGCTGTCAATTGGTCCAGCCATTCTGGAGAGTAATATGTAACTACTGCTGCAAAGTTATTAAATTCTACATTCACTTTAACCTAGTGATACCATTACCAAGTAAGATCTTACAAAGAGATCAAAGAAAGAGATCTTAGAAAGAGATCAAAGAAAGATCTTAGAAATGAGGTCAAAGAATGAAGAAAAAGACTCATAAGTACAAAAATATTTATAATTCTTTTTGTAGCATAAGAAACTGTGAATTAAGGGGGTGCACATAAGTAAGGAAAAACTGAACAAATTATGGCATATAAATGTAATGGAATATTATTGCGCCATAATTTTAAAAAGAATGGTTTCTGAGAAACCAAGCAAGACTTTGTGAACTGACACAGGGTTAAGTGAACAGAACCAGGAAAATAATTTATGTAAAAACAACAATGTAGCAAAGGCTTGAACTCTGATCAGTGCAAACCCCAGCAATAATTCCACAGGATGGAGCATGCTACCCACCTCTTGAAAGAAAGGTGATGGGACTCCAATTGCAGACTGAGACATAAATTTTCAAATGTGGACAATGTGGGGATTTGTTTTGCTTGACTGAGAACACAGCAGAGATTTACGATTTCGTGTGCCGTCCTCTCTGGTACATAGAAGTGACTGACCATTTTACTTGGCTTTGGTCAATTCAGAATTTTAAAAAGAGAGAAAAGATGTGCAAAAGAAAAAAGGAAGGAGACATGACGATGAAGACAATTTTGGTTATTATATTAAATTTAATACATACTTTTTAAAACTATATAACATATGTTCACCCTTTATATAAAATTTTTTTCTATTTTTTATGTCATCAAATGATCATGTTGGTTCAGGTCATTATAAAAATGTAAAGAAATTAAAGAAAATAAGATCAATATAAATGGTCAAAGGATATGAACAGGCAGTTTTCAGGGAAAGAAATTAAAGCTGTCTATAAGCACATGAAGAAATGCTCTAATTCACTACTCATTAGAGAAATGCAAATCAAAACAACTCTGAGGTACCACATCTCACCAGTCAGATTGGCTAAGATGACAAAACAGGAAAATGACAAATGCTGGAGAGGATGTGGGCAAACTGGAACACTAATGCATTGTTGGTGGAGTTGTGAACTGATCCAGCCTTTCTGGAGAGCAATCTGGAATTATGCCCAAAGGGCTATAAATACTTTCATACCCTTTGATCCAGCAATACCACTCCTAGGGTTATATCCCAAAGAGATCATAGAAATGGGAGAAAGACCCATATGTACAAAAATGTTTATAGCAGCTCTTTTTGTTGTGGCAAAGTATTGGAAACTAAGGGGGTGCCCATCAATTGGGGAATGGCTGAACAAGTTGTGGTATATGCATGTTATGGAATACTATTGTGCTATAAGAAACGAGGAGCAGGCAGTCTTCATATTTACCTGGAGAGGCTTATAAGAACTGATGCTGAGTGAGAAGAGTAGAACCAGGAGGAATTTGTACACAATTACAGACACAACGTATGTGTGATGACCAACTTTGATAGACTGGACTCTTCTCAGCAATGCAGGGATATAAGTCAATCCCAAAAGACGCATGATGGAGAGAAAAATGTGCATCCAGAGAAAGAACTAGAAAGAACTAAGTTTATATCCAGGTGGAAGCAAAATACCTGATTTTTTCATTCTTTTATTTGGTTTTATGTCCTCTTTACCATTTTTCATTCCAGCTGGTACAATCCGTCCTTATAACCTGACCAATGTATAATGTGAAAGTATTTACAGATCCTATACTTGACTATAAGCCGCCATGGAGGGGAGGGGAGGGAAGGGAGGGGGACAAAATGTGAAATTCAAGGAATTGTGGAATTGAATCCTGTAAACTAAAAGGAAACAAACAAATTAATAAATTAAAAAAAAAATTAGACAATCCCTGTCCTCCAGGAGCTTATATTCTAATGGAGGGAGGCAATGTATGAAGGGGAGTGGTGACTAGGGAAAGGAATTAGTGTCTGGAGAGTCACAGGATGGTCAGGGTAGTCATTAGGCAGTCAATTTTTATACCTTTTACAATACCATCGACAGCATTGATTTGATTTCTGTTTCCAGAACAAGAGATAGAAAGTATATTGGACGGGGGCTAGAGGTCTGTGGCCTGTGGCATGGCAAATGGTACAAAATGCCTATGTAGGCTCAGGTTTCTTGTGTATGGCTGGATAGTGATGAAGCAGTCTGGGACCAGCTAGATAAAACAAGTTAGGTGAACTTTTACCTACTTACCATTCAGGTCAATTCAGGTAATTCAATTAAGATAATTTTCTTTTTGAAATCATCCAGCCATTCTTCTTCTTAATTTTTTTTATTTCATTCCATTCAACAAATAATTATTAAGCACCTAATATGTGTCAGGCAATGTGTTAAGTACTGGGGATACAAAGACAGACTGCACAATTCCTGACCTCAAGGAGTTTACATGCTAATCTCTGCATATCAGTTTCCTCATCTGTAATATGGAGGAAAAAAGGTAGAATTCATTAATATGTGTAAAGTTTTTTGCAAATCTTAAGATGATATATAAATATTGTTATAATTATTATCTATATTAGATATCATTATATACTTACGTTATATAAAGTCATGCCATGATATATATTATATTGTATTGTATCATATCACACTTTATTATATTACCAGTATTATAGTGTATAATATTGTATTATGTTGTGTTATATATTATATGCTGTGTTGTGTTGTTTTGTTACTTTATATCATGTTATATTATATATATCAAATGTCATGTGGTATATCACATAACATTGAATCATATCTTGCCACACCATGCTATGTCAAATCATATACCATATCATATCATGTTATATTATTGCTGTTGTTAACAATGAATGAATGCAACTACATGCACTTTTGTAAACATAGTAAAGGTAACTGGTATGACAAAAAAAAAAAAGAAAATAAGATCAATAGGGGTGGCTAGGTGGCGCAGTGAATAGAGCACTGGTCCTGAAGTCAGGAGGACCTGAGTTCAAATCTAGCCTCAGACACTTGACACACTAGCCGTGTGACTTTGGGCAAGTCACCAAACCCCAATTGCCATCCAAAAACAAAAACAAAAAAGAAAATAGATCAATTTTAGCATAATATCAAAATAACACATGCATAAAAGCATCTCCTATGTCACAAGCATATAATAGTTCACCTATAAAGTGTTCTGGTTAATCTATACAACCTAATCTATTGGGGGCAGTGGGTCTAGGGGAAGAGAAATGATGCCTTTGAATGATCCACACTGAATA
Source organism: Petaurus breviceps papuanus (assembly GCF_028583685.1). Classification (NCBI taxonomy): domain Eukaryota; kingdom Metazoa; phylum Chordata; class Mammalia; order Diprotodontia; family Petauridae; genus Petaurus; species Petaurus breviceps. The sequence goes on along the minus strand of NW_027185655.1, from coordinate 9,658,391 downwards.
TATGAACTCTTCCCTCTGTCATTGGAGTAACCAAGGGAGTTGTCCCAATCTACTGTAACAGGGCTCCTTTCCATGGAACTAAGTATACGTTTTCTGTATCCAAAGGCAGAAATATATTCTCATTACGTGTTTAAGGATCTGTCCTTTGGAATAATGAGGGAGTCTCCTTACTGGTACCTACCTACAGTCCCTGTCACTGCAAGTTGTGTTAAAGACAATTAGTAACTGAGCAGAATGAGCTGCCCACTTACATGGGAAAGGAGAAACTTCTGTTCTCGATATCTTCCTCTCTTTTCAGTGTATTATTTAGGTCTCTACCAGCTCTATCTAGGACTACCAGTGGAGATACACATACACCCCTCCCCAGCAGCAAAATATACATGGCATCAAGAGCACGTGGTTGGCCAGGTGAGCTTGTGACCTAACCTAAAGTGCCAGCTGCTTCTTCTTTGTGTGTCTTCTCAGCAAAGATAACCAAAAATCACCCTAAGACAGATGTTGACAGTCTTGGTGGCTACTCTACAAGCATAAGAGGTCCAGAGGCAGTGAGAGGTGGTAGCACAAAGAGCTTACTACAGCTCTGCAGGAATATTTATGTCGACATATGAGGAACCATGGCCAACTGGCTGGCCAAAAGATACAGACCATGAGTGAGCTGCTCAGATGGATAGTATAAATGTGAGGTGAAAGTAAAATGCTTATTCAACAGAAGCACACATCTCCCAGGAGTCTTTCCTATATCTAAAGAAGGGATAATAGGATTAATGGGTATGTCATGTTTTAAAATGCGCTTAAGTGTTTTTTGTGTTTTCAGTATTCCTTTTCTGACAGACAAAATAGCTATCCTATACCTATATCTGCTACTTTATCCATTAAATAGACTTTGTTCATCTTTTTAGAAGAAATCTTAGACACGAACCATACTTAAGCTTTGTTTAGGAAATTTCCCCCATATTTCTTTCTATTTTGGGTTGTGGATGTAATGAGTCAGAAAGTATGTGAAGAACCTGATGCCCTCACTTCGAGGTGTTGTATTTCCCTGGGACATAAATCTAGTCCAACTGAGTCCAAAATTGGAGCCTCCAGGTAGGAAGAGGGTAATTCTTGTGTCCTGACTTATGTGAATAATATTCCATGTATTTCATTCTTATTCTCATTTTACTGATAAAATCTCAAACACCTGTGCTCATTTCAAAGGGTATCTATGTGTTGTATATCTCTTATTAAATTGCAAATTCTCAATCGTTTCAATTGTATTTATAATAGTATTTCGTTGTTCAAATAAATTCTACTTGGAGAAAAAATTTCTCCATCTGGGCACCGAATATGTCAAAAACATTCCTCAACTTAACAGTCATCACACAAGTTAATAATCTAATGTTAATTTTAAAGAAAATGAGCTACTTCTCTGCTGAATGAGCTGCCAAATATTTTCAAGACAGTATGGAAATTTCACAGTTCTTTTTCTAGCTTCATAAGAGACACAGAGACTGGATTTCCTCAACAGGCAAAACTTTAGAGAAAAGTTATATTCTATCTGTTATTAGTATAGTTCTGGCACTCCACCCTGTCTCCAAAATTAAAACACTTTAGTAAATTCATCTTCCTAAGAAAGTCTTCGAATGAAATACAATTAATTGAGGAATTCAATTGAGAAAATCATGATAAAGAATAAATCATGAAAATATGATCTATATTAAATTGCTATTTAATAAAAATAAATAAAATCTACTTAAGCATAGCAATATACATATGTCTCTGCCAACACCATCTGCCCCCCTCCCAAAAAAAAAGAAGCACAAGCTGAGTGATGTATAGTAAGTATATAGACTGCTAAATTTGGGAGTCAAGAGAGACCTAGCTCAAATCCCACCTAGGACTAGATGTGTGACCACAGTCACATCGTTGAATACAGGGCACAATGGTGTCAGTTTCATCACCTACAAAATGGAAATGATCCTTTTTGTAATTGTCAAATGGCATTACCATGTAAAATGCCTTCACAACTTTCAAGCATTATATTCATGTCAATTATTTTGAAGCCAGCTAAAAACCTTTCAATTTGCCTTCCCAGGCTAAGTGCTTGCTGTAACACTTAATTAGTGCTATGCAGTAAATAATTTATGAATCCTTCCCTCAGGAAGGATTTTTGGGGGGAAATAAAGCATCATTTTCAAAGCCGCTGTATTAACTGTCACTACATATTATTTCAACTGAACAGTGTAGTAACTATACTTTAAATATTGATTAAATGTATAATTTTAGCTCTTGGGGCTTCTCAGACTGCAAATGAGAAAGTTATACTCTTTAAAAACTGGTGGGACTTTTTTTATGTCCATAACTTTGGTTAAAAATCACATTCTCTCTGAAAAAAGGAAGAACTGAACTTTATGGAACTAAATTACTTTACATGCAAAGAATAAAATTGGGAGCCTGATGGCAAAAAGTAGTCTACAAACATAGTCTGTCAATAAGCATTTTAAGTGCCTACTATGTGCAGTGGATATAAAAAACGCAAAAGGGACAGTGAGACAGGACTGAAAAAAGACTGAAAAAATGACTCAACAATGATAAAAAAAAAAATGACAGTCCCTGCCCTGAAGATGCAAATTACTATATACACACAAGAAATGGACAGGATAAGTTAGAAATAATCAACAGATGAAAGGCTCTAGAATTAAGTAAGTTCAGGAAAGGTTTCCCGTGGAAGGTGGGATTTTTGCTGGGGCTAGAAAGAAGCCAAGGAACAAAGATGAAGAGGGGGAAGGATTTTAGACATGGAAGATGACCAGTGAAAGTGCCTGGAGTCAGGAGATAGTATGTGTGTTGGACCTTGGGGGAGGCAGGCAACAGTAATCTCCACATCCCTACCATCAAAATATTTTTGAGAAGTAATTACACTCCATATTTTACCTGGTTAATAAAATTTTCAAATTTTTCAACTGGAGTTATGGAAACTATTTCTAGAGATTCGTTTTTTCTTTAAAAGTTATTATAACTCATTGCATGGTGCCTACATAAAATTTAGGGACGAATTGCTTAATGCTTTGTCCTTATTTTAAATTAGAGGTAATAATATAAAAGAGGATCTGGATTCAAGGTCCTGCCTTGACACATAGTAGGTATCTGACCACGAGCAAACTGTCAAACCTCTCAGTGCATCTGAACAGCTCTCTAAGCATGTTCTCTGTCTGCCTCTCTATGTGTCTGCCTCTGTCTCTCTGTGTGTTTCTCTCTCTCTCCATCTCTCCCTCTCTGTCTCTCTCTCTCTCATCACTCTGAGTTACAAACAAGTTGCCAAAAGAATGAGTAACAACTTTGAACACACTAATGAATTACAGGGGCACTTGGGTGACCCAGTGAATGTAGCACATGAATCACAGGTCAGATCTTTAAGAAAAAAAAATAGCTGGCTATTGACTCTGCGTAAATTCTCTCCTTTCAAGAATATCAACCATATGTAGGGGCAGCTAGATGGTGCAGTGAATAGAGCAGCAGCCCTAGAGTCAGGAAGACCTGAGTTCAAATCTGACCTCGGACACAACACTTAATAGATGTGTGACCTTGGGAAAGTCACTTAACCCCAATTGCCCTGCCCTCCCCCCTTCAAAAAGCAAATATATATATATATATATATATATATATATATATATATATAAACACCATACATTAAATGACGACTAAAAGAGAAAAGGGCAAATCATCTATTTGAGATGTGATTCAAACCCTTCCCTCTGCCACATAATTGCCTTCATTGAATTTCCCACCTTTTGACCCACCAAACAGTGAGTGCTCTCCTCCCCCAACTCTCTAAAATGATGACCTTGGGGCAGCAAGATCATCATGAGCCAGCAGCAGTTACACAGCAGACAGCTGCTGTATATAACTCAAAGCTTCTTTGCTTTGTTGACAGACAAGGGGCCCCCAAAAATGGGCTGAATTCACCAGCGGGCTAACAGCGAGTGTGTGCATGTGTGGACAGATGCACCGAGGCACGTCCATCACAGAGAAGGAAACAGAGCGGGGAAGGTCAGAACAGAACCTCCAACCTAACAACTCTGCAAGTTCAGGGTGTGCTCAGACTGCGATCTTCCTGTATCAACAACCCAGAAAAGGAGCTGGCTTAGGTGTTTTATCCTCATTTCAACAGATGTGACTGAGGCATGGAAATGGGTTGTCACTCAGAAAACTGTTTATCGCTGAAAGTGCCTGACGCTAGTTTTTGTCTTTTGTTGGGTTTTTTTGGAGGTGAGTTGGTTGCCATACATTTTCAATCTTGATTCTGGGCATCTGACATTCAAGGTTGTCTACTCAGCCCCAGAGGGCAGAACTAGGAACAATGGGCAGAAGTTGCCTGGGCAGATTTTGGGTGGTATTTCCTAACATTTAGAGGGTTCCAAATGTGAAATGGATGGCCTCAGGAGGTAGAGTTTCTGAGAGCCAATGGTCTTTAAGAACAACACTAGGTGATAGTGGATACAGCACCGGGTCAGGAGTCAGGAAGATCCAGATGACTAGCTGTGTGACTATGTCCAAGTCACTTAACCTCTGCCTGACTCAGTCTCTTCATCTGTCAAATGAGGATAACAGTAGCACCTACCTCTCTCAGAGTTTTCAGGGGGATAAAATGAAATACAATTGTAAAGATTTTGAAAAAAAAAACCTTAAAGGATTATACAAATGTCAGCTATTATTATTATTCAGGGAGAGGCTCGATGACCCTGGGCTAGGGATGCTATAAAGGAGATATCTGTCCCAGGTACTGACAAGAACAAATAGCCTTGAAGGTCCCATCCAATTCTGATAGCCGAGACACATTGGGTCTCCTTTCAAGAATATCAACCATATGTAGGGGCAGCTAGGTGGTGCAGTGAATAGAGCACCAGCCCTAGAGTCAGGAAGACCTGAGTTCAAATCTGACCTTGGACACTTAACACTTAATAGACGTGTGACCTTGGGCAAGTCACAACCCCAATTGCCCTGCCTTCCCCCCTTCAAAAAGCAAAATATATATCAACCATACATTAAATGACAACTAAAAGAGGTGCTATATTGTGGAACAAATGTTCATAGCAGGGACCTGATGCCTGTGGTTCAGTTCTTTTCAATTCTTCATGACCCTATTTGGGATTTTCTTGGCAAATATAACAAAGTGGTATGCCATTTCCTTGTCCATCTCACTTTACAGATGAGGAAACTGAGGCAAACATTAAGTCATTAAACCCTGTCAGTCCCAGATTCCTCATCCGTAAAACTGCTGAAATAATATCACCTACCATATACTGGGGTGTTGTAAGGACCAAAAAAAATCACATATTAAAGTGCTTTGCAAAATGTAAAGTGCCATATCATGGTTATGGATTGACTGAGTACGTAACCTTCAGTCCCTTTTATTGCTAGAGAAAACACACACTCAAGCCTGACTCTTCAGGTCCTTTTAACACGGCTCCAATCCACCACTACAACTTTCTTTTGAATTTCTCCCATAGATCAGCTGATGATCATCCAGGCAAAATGGGCTACGCAGGTACTCCCCAAAGTTTATATCCCACCTCATACCTTCTTGCATTTATGCAGACCAGTCCCCCATGCCTAGAATGCTCTCTCTCCAGATTCCCCCAACTGTCAATGTCCATCCCTCCCTCCCAATCTAACCCTGAATCTAACCTTGCATTTAATTACTTTGAATATATATTCATGTTCACATATGGATATTATAACTTTATAAGTTCTTGTTATCTCTCCCATTAGAATATCACCTTCTTATGAGTAGGGATTTTTCATTCTTTATACTTAGATGCTCAGCACATAAGACAGCGCCCAACACATAGTAGGGGCTTAATAAATCCCTATGGGATGATCGATTCCATGAAGCTTCTACTAAGCTCCACCTTGGCCCTCCTCAAATCACCCTGTATTTCCCCAAAAAATGGGAGCTCCAAGACCAGGACTCTTTTGCTTGCTGTCTTTGTGCTCTCAATACCTAAAACAGTGCTTTGTCTAAGTAATACAGGACCAATAAATGTTTGTTGACTTGAAGAGTAGACATGATATTTTTTTTCTTTTGTATGTGGTCAGAAATGTGTTTTACTGGATGATGCACATTTGTAATGGGGGTTTTGGTTTGTTTGGGTTGGATATTTGTCATTTTCATGGGGGTTGGGAAAAAGGATTTTTGCTCATTGGGAAAAAAAATTTTCATGAGGCAACAGTTCCTCTCAAGCATCAACAGAATGACTCTTTTGACTGAAATGATGATGAAAGCTATGTAGGTGTTTGGAAATCTCAAGAGACTGATATTCTATATCAGCAGAAAGTACCTGCTTGGCAATTTCCCAGTATGCTTTGTTTCACAGGTTGCCATAATTCATGTGGCAGCCTACTGATCATAATAGACCCATCAGCCATCATGATCTATGATTATATCTTCTATGGTGGATACAGGCTGTTGCAGGACCATTCCTGGAGGCTTTCTAACACTATAGAACTAACCAGAACTTATAGTCTTCAATTCTAGTCTTTTAGTACCTAGAATTCAGTGCCCAAGAAAAGACAGCTAGGTGGCACAGTAGATGAGAGTGCTGGGACTGGAGTCAGGAAGACTCATATTCCTAAGTTCAAATCCAGCCTCAGGTACTTACTAGCTGTGTGACCCTGGGTAAGTCATTTAACCCTATTTGCCTCAGTTTCTTCATCTTTAAAATGAACTTGAAAAGGAAATGACAAACCTCTCCAGTGTCTGCCAAGAAACCCCAAATGGGGCCATGGAGAGTCAGTCATGACTGAAAATTATTCAACTACAACAACAATAGAATCACTTCCAAGTCAAGAAGAGGGATGGGAATAGTAAGAAATATAAGATGGATTACAAAATGCTTGGCGGCTCTTCACTTCTAGACCTCATTTTCCAGTAGGTCTAACATAATTTTGTTACCTCAGACCAAAAGGTGTCAAATCAAACAAAGAAAAAAAGATACTCATAAATTTTCAAAAATGTAACTAAAGACAATGTAACAGGGCAAATGGTCTGCCTCATATTTCTACCTTAAGTAATTCAGACATTGGGAAGGCTCCAAGCAGGCAAAGTTTCAGTGATTTCTCTTCCTCCATCAGTTTACAAATGGTCTTTAAAAAATACCCTCTGCTTCCTTTTCTACCATCACTGTGTCACCATCACTACAGAAGTGAGAAGAGGCCACACAGCTCTCAGTGCCATTTTGCATTTTCCTTTGTTTCCTAAGTTACCCTAGCCAAAAAATCCATCACCAAATGGCCAGCCTACTAGGGCTGAGCTTTTCTGTCCTGACCTATGCTCCTCCTTGGAAAATGCTCAAACTTTTGCCGGGACCAGACTCTAAGCCTTTCCAGCCAGCCACCTACCAAGAAACCAGGTTCTATCCAGCATGGGCACTTTGCCATCTGCCTTGGACCTCTCCCTTGTTCTCTCTGCCAGAAATAATGACCTCCTGACCAGGACCTCCAAAGAAGGAGCATTCACACATGCCATAGGAGCACTCTACCTGGGTCTGATTTATGCTGATGCGTGGCTAAGTGAAAACTAACTATATGCAGCTGGTCCTAGATCATACATCATGTCTGCCTTAAGAAAAAGATGGAAAAAGTCCCTAGAGAGTAGTCCCAAAGCCACCTTCCCCGCCCAATTCACTGGACCCTAAGGATGCTTTTCTTCCTTTTTTGTGTTGTTCAGTCATTTTCCAACTTATTGAGACCCTATTCCAGGTTTTCTTGGTAGAGATACTGGAGTGGTTTGCCATTTCCTTCTGCACCCCATTTTACAAATGAAGAAATTTAGGCTAACAAGGTTAAGTGATTTGCCCACAGTCATATGGCTAGTAATTGTCTGAGGCCAGATTTGAACTTAGGAATATAAGTCTCCCTGACTCCAGGCCTGGATCTCTATCTACTACACCACCTTGTTGCCCCCTTCTTCCCTTAGAAGTGACCAAACCAAAAATCATTACATTAATCCTATCTGAGCTATGACTAAGCTAAAAATGTTCTAACTGCCCAAATAACACAGGTTTCCCTTAGTTCCAGGCATGAGACCCCAAGTAGGTCTCATGAACCCCACCTGCCTAATAAAAAGAGAGGCTCCCTGGAACCCCATGCCATCAGACTAACCCATCTGACCACTTGAAGAACCACCATCTCTTGAAAATCCTCCCTTCTCCTCCACCTCTGGATAAAACCCCTACTTTCGATTATACCACTCCTCCAACTTCTCTAGTAAGCTATCCTCAATAAAGAACTGCAATTATTTTTTTTTTAAATACAGCATTGTACTGTTTTGATATCTCTCTCACATTGGAACAAGTCCTAAGGCAAAAAATAAAATTAAAATAACACCTTATCCAGTCATCCTTCAGCATACCAGGCATTCTGTTATTTCCCTTGCTAACATACCACTCTGAGAACAGTAATCAAGTTAGTACTACCTTTGCTACTGGAAAAGGGTCTGACAGTTGACTGATCCATTCAATCTCAGTGATAGCTCAGACAAAAACTCCTCCAATGTCTCAATTAGAATGTAAGTTCCTTGAGGGCAGGAACTGTCTCAGTTTTTGTGTTTGTCTTCTAAGTGCCTAGCATGGATTGAGGCACTAGGTATATAAGAAATGACTATTCACCACTTCATTTATGACCTATCACCCTTGACATTTATTTATTTGGGCCTCTGGGGGAGGCAGTTGGGCTTAAGTGACTTGCCCAAGGCAGCTAGTGTCTAAGGCTGGATTTGAACTCAGTACCACCTAACTGACCCACCCTTGACATTTAGGAAATTTCTGTCCTTTGCTTGGGGGGTAAAGAGATGATTATGTGGTCAACAGCCTTTGGTGCACAATTACTGTGGCTGTTTTCAAAACCTTGCATTGTTTGTGATCATGTCTCTTAAAATTTATGTCCTACCCAAGACCTTGACTCCAAAAAGCTACCCTATCTGTCATTAGATTCTGCCATCATCTCAAACTAAATGCTAGGCTGTCTGATCTGTGTCCATCATTAGAAGAGCTATCAATCAATCAACAAGTATTTATTAAGTGCTTACTGTATACTAGGAAGGCTGAAAGAAAAAGGGTATCACAAGAAGAGGTGAACATGACAAAGGGCAAAGAGGCAGAAAGGAGTATTTGTAGAGAGTTAAGAAACCAGTCAACGACTTCTATTGGCCAGCTTGCCTACATCAGGGATCCAATTTGGTGAGTGCCCTTTGCCCCCAACGACCCACTGATCTCAAAAGATTATCTATTTACACAGCCCTCTTTAAGCATGATTGCCTTCCTAGCAATGAATAGCAGCATGACAAAAGGGACAGACAGGCTTGGAAGCCCCAAATTCAAATCCTCCTTGTCTGAAAACATTACTGACTCAAACTGATCTGAAAAAACAGAGTGATTTAGCTTGTTTCCAAATACAGTCTTTTCTGAACATCCAAGCCACCTGAGTGCTGGTAGCTGGGATGCTGGACTTGGGAGTCAAGAAGACATGAATCAGATCCTGCCTCAGTTTCCTCACCTGCAAAATAGGAATAACAATGGCACCTAGTTCACAGGGTTGTGAGGATTCGTTGAAATGAACTTTAAAGGGCTATATAAATTATAATTATTTAATATCATCCTATATCCATTCTACAAATCAGGAAACTGAGGTCCAGGGAAAAGCTCTCAAACAGACAGGATTTAAACCCAGTCATCTGATTCCAGAATCAATGAGCAAATACACTTTCCAGTATGCCATACTGCTCCTAAAAACTCTTCCACATAATATGGCCTTTCCCCCCATTCATAAGTATCACACAAAATGGACTTGTGCGTTTCATCATCTCTCATTCCTAGGAATGCCCTGAGCTGAAGTCACAAGTGACATGTGGCATCTTCACCCCAGGGAGAACGGATCTCACCCCATTCCAAACAAAGAGAAAATTAGATGCCCTCTTGATGAGAATAGCATGTCAATTAAGTCTTCAGTCCCCCAAATCCACTCCTGGTCTAAGCAAAATACACAGTCCCAGTATTTCCCAACAACACCAGCATTTTTATTGGCCCTACTTCTAGTGAAACTCTGCCAGGAAACTGCTGAAGAAAAACAGCGATTGGAGATCTCAGAGAAAGACCGCTATGAGTGAGGTCTCTTTGTTAAATTCCAGGTCTGAACTCCAAGCAATTACACTTCTGGTACAAATACTGGCATCACCCACTCCCTGCCAAGCGCAGAGACTTGGCAGCCGAAGAATACAGCTTTCATTTTATATTTCCAGTCCAATTAGCTGACAGTACCAGTCAATTGGCAGAATGAAAAAAAATTTCAGGCCAAACTGAAAGGTTTCTGGGTGGTTTGCAGAGCTGGGCCTTTGTGCAAACAATAATGAGATGAAATACACTAAAAGTAGAATTAAGAGTGCCTCCTACCCCAAAGAGGCATGGCCTGAGTTCAGAATCTAAACTGTGAACGAGAGACACTGAGGGCTAAAAAGGGAAAATCATCCTGCCCTCCAGGTTTGTTTTATTAACAGTAGGGGAATTAAGGGGTTGTGCCTTCACTATCAGCATGGTCTAGAAAGGTCTTGTTAACACTTACATACAATATGGAGACCACAGAAAATGGCTTGTGAGAGCATCTAACCTGGTTCCTCTCCCCTCCTGCAATCAATGACATTTACTGAGCAGTCACAGGGGTTATGATCCTAAGTTTGATGCTGGAGTAGGGACACTGGGGAAATGTGATCGACAGACAGACAGATGGATAGATGAACAGATAACTATATGGACAGATGGATGGACAAATAGCAAAAATAAAATAACACCAAGAGTATTCAATAATTTAATAATAGCAAAAATAAAATAGCAATATTATTTAATAATGTAATGTAATAGTGTAGATGTTGATTGAATACAGACTGAAGCATGCTATTTTCCCTTTATTTCTTTTATTCAAGTCTTCTTGTACAAAATTACTAATATGAAAATGTTTTACATAATTACACATATATAACCTATATCTGATTGCTTATCCTCTCAGGGAGAGAAGAGAAGAGGGGAAAAGGAGGGATAGGCTTTGGAACTCAAAACTTTAAATAAGAATGTTAAAAAAAAATTTAAAAGTGCAACTGGCTATTTGGGCAATGAACAAAATTAGCCTAGTCAAATACAGAGGGGAAGACAGAGAAGTAATCCCCAGCCCTCTCTCCCTTTTCCCTCTCCAAATTAGAATCACTAGGAAGCAGAGATAAGGAAAGAAATCAGTTACCATATGGTTCCACTACTGATCCCAGTGACTTTCTACACAAAAATAACCTTTTTCTGGCCATCTCTCCCCTAAATATATTGTCTTCCTGAAGCAGGATGTAGGCTCTTTGAGGGCAAGAACTGTCATATTTTTTTTATTTGAATCCCAAGTGCCTGGCACATTTTATATGCTTAATAAATGGTTTTTCATTTGTACTACTCCCTATAGCCTGAATCCTGGAGTGACTCAATAGGCAATAAATCAATCAAAAATATTTACAAAGCACTTATGATATCCAAGGCAGTAGGGAAACAAAACAAAACTAAAACAGCCCTCACCATTGAGGAATTTATATTTTTTATATTATTATTTATATCATCATATTCATTAATCATACTAGCTAACATCTATATCGCACTTACTACACGTCAGACACTGGGCTGAGCATATACAATTATTATCTCATTTAGTCCTCAAAGCAATTCTGGGAGGTAGGTGGTGTTAACCCCATTATACAGATGAGGAAACTGAGGCAAGCAGAAGTTAAATGGCTTGCTCAGGATCCAACAGCTAGGAAGCATCTAAGGGCAGATTTAAACTCAGATCTTCCTGACTCCAAGCCCGGCCCTCTATCCACTTTGCCAACTAGGTGACCTGGGCATGCATTACATTGTTCCAAGTAATATAGATGTAGCTACATTAACCACATATAAAAATCGGGGTCAGTGAGGGCATAACAGTCACGATGAATTGAGATAAAGAGCAACATATAATCAGAGATGGCACATACCACACACACAAACGGTCACTAAGTCCCAAAAGGGAATAGAAATCATTCAAGCTCCATATCACAGTTTATAGAAGAATGAGCAAATGGGTCTCCTCTTAAACATAGAAGCTGTGTTCCAATGTGGCTATCAACCTAACCTTTTGTTAACAGGACCAGAAATAACTCAAACAAGATTTTTCTTTCCTCCCCACCCCAAACCCCACAAGTACATTTTAACTGCTTTTCCCGCCATTTTGTCTATTTTTAAAAAAGATTTATTGCTGACTTTTCTTCTTACATTATGTTCATTTTTGAATGATCCCTCCTTCCCTTCCCCTCCCATATTTCCCTTAAAACAAAGAATTTTTCATAACAGACATACATTCAATAAAATAAACCAACACAATCCAATCTGACAGTATAAGCCACAACCGGCAACCATTTCCCCCAGCACCACCACTCTAACAAAATGAGCGTACTACATTTTACCATCAGTGCACAGTCAAGATCGGTGATGATATTCCTACAACAATCCCCTCTATTTTACTGTTCTTTACATTTTCATTGTATAGACATTGCTTTGATTTTTTTCTGGATCTGTTCACAGTATCAGTTCCTTGATATCTTGACATGTTTCTCTGAATTCTTCACATTTCTCATTTTCTAAAATACAATAATATCCCATTATATTCTTTCACTTGTTTAGCTGTTCCCTAATCAATAGGCATTTCCTTTTGTCTTTGCTCAGCAAAAAGTTCTATGAACATTTTCATATAACTGGGACCCTTCTTTTCTGCCTTTGATCTCCTGGAGTGTTCTGCCCAAAAGTAGGTTTTCCAAGTCAAAGAACATGGACATTCTTGTCATTTTGGCCACTTTTGTCCCACATAATTCCAAATTATTCTCCAGAATGGATGGACCCATTCATTAGCCCACTCCCAGTTTATCACAGTATCTACCTGTCTTCCTGAAGTCCTTGTAGCATGACCGGTTTCTATTTTCTATCATCTTTACTGTTTCAGTGAATAGGAGATAGGACCTCAGTTATTTCAAATGGCATTTCTCTTCCTTTTAGAGATGGGAAGCAATCTTTCACAGGATACCTTTTAAAAATAAGGTTATAAGCGATATGCTATCTTACAGACACTGTACATTTAAGCTATTTTTATGTGCCAAATCATAAGCAAAGACAAATGCATGCAAACCAAAAAATTTATAATATTATTACAAATTAGTTATAATTAATTGCAAATTAATACAAATAAATTATAATATATACCACAAAATTATTACATTTTACTATTACATTATCATATTAACTCTTACATATTACTTCAACTTCCTTGACACCAATCCCTGAAGTCATATATATAATTACAATTTCTCTATGTGCATCTCTATAGGATAAGGATACAGACTGGATTCTTCAGTATGGGGAACTTCCACGTGAGGAAATTCCCTCGACCAACACAGGTCAGCACCTTCTCTGCAACTTAAGAGAATTGCTCTGGGAGGTTGAATGACTTGGCTAGGGTCAGACAGCCAGCATACATAAAAGGCATAACTTGAACTCAGATTTTCCAGGTCTCGAATAACCAAGGCAGGTTGTCACAAGAAATGGCACTGTTTCCAGAAGGAATAAGCTTGTCGTAAGACTGCCAAAAGAAGCTGACAACTGGAGATACTTTAAAAAAGAAAGAAATTCTGTATATAAAGTTCGCCTTTTTTCTCCTTGGGATGAGTTTTTTGATCCCTGTAGGAAATATTTTCACTTTTATTTGAAATTGTAGCAGAATGAATTCATGAGTAAACTGTGAAGATCTGAGATTTTCACCCAAATCAAATAGAATGGTTATCAAAAAGCTGGCCAGAGTACAGAATTATAAAATATAAACTTAAAATATCCCCCTAGTAGAGGGGTCTGATGAATTTGGCTTTGTTGATCTTTTATCGCTTTAGTACTAATACTCTAGAAATCAAGACTAATGTTCTATCACTTTGGCCACTTTATAAATGTGGCTAGATCACATAGCCTAATGAAAATGCAATGAAAAATTGCTCTCCTAGAAATTTTTTCCCATGGTACCAAAATATCCCCAACTCTAGACAGAAAGTGTTAGAACACAGAGCATTTCAGAAAAGCTGTCAAGTCCTGCCATGACTTTTTAAAAATAGTCAGAGAGAAATACTAAGACATGCAAGAAGGCATTGGATAGACACTTTGTGGACAAGGGATTAAAATCTATCTCTGTCTCTCTTTCTCTGCATTTGTATATTGTCTCCCCCATTAGACTGTAAACTCATGGGATTAAACAACGTGAATAGGTTATGATCCATACTACCTCAGACCCACAAATATATAAAAGATATGAAAGACCCAAGACTTTCCTGATAAAACTTCAAGGGAGTAAATGACTGATAACCACAAGGACAAGGGCCCTTGACATTTTTTGAATCTTGGATAATTTTGGCAGCCTGGTGAAGCCTATGGACCCCTTTTTAGAATAAGTGTCTTTTGTTTTCTCTCCAGAGATTTATTGTTTAAATATATAAAACAAAATGCATAGGATTATCAAGAAAACAAATTACAATAAAATAAAGTTATCAAAATATTTCTTAAGTTGACATGCCCCAGGTTAAGAACTGATGCTTATTATAACTATTAACACATTATGTATACGTTAACCCAGTTATTTATAAGGTAGTATGAGCGAATAAATCTGATCAATCAATCAACAAACATTTATTAAGTACCTAATATGTTCCAGGAAGCAGCTAGATGGCTCAGTGGATAGAGAACTAGGTCTGGAATCACAAATACCCAAGTTTAAATCTGATCTCAGATACTTACTAGTTGTGTAACCCTGGGCAAGTCACTTAATCTCTGTTTGCAGTAATCTACTGGAGAGGAAAATGACAAACCACTCCAGTATCTTTGCCAAGAAAACCCCATGACAGTATTAATGAACTATGGTCTATGGGGAAACAAAGAATCAGACGTGAGTGAACAACAATATCAATGTGCCAGGCACTGGGTTAAGCACAAGTGATACAAAAAGAGGCAAAAGTTAATCCTTGTCCTCAAAGAGCTTACAATCTCATGGGGGAGACAATATGAAACTATAGAGAAAGACAGACAGAGAGACAGAAACAGAGAGAGAATGCTATATACAGGATAAACAGAAAACAACTTAAAAAGAGAGAAAGCTCTGGAATGAAAAGGAGTCAGGGAATGCTTCCTATAAAGGTATAGTTGAGATTTTTAAAGTTGAGATTTAGTTGAGATTTTTAAAAAGCCAAGATTCCAGAATTTGAGCATTGATAACTTCCAACTTCTCTCTGGCTTGGCTACTGACCCTTGGGATGTTTCTGCCTCTGTAACCACAGTCTTCTCACCCTAGAGATCCCGGCACCTCTGCAAGCTCCCACCCTCCTCCCCTACGGGCTTCGCCTCCAATTGGTAAGTTCCTTGCTAGAACCACTATTCCAGGAAGTGGAGAAACCATCCAAGCTCTCTTCACTTCATTCCTGACCTCCAGACTTTTCCACCATTTTAGTAAATATTCAACAGCATCTCCTCCAACATCCATCATTTCTGTCTACTGATCTGTGAGCCTGAAGATGAGATTCTAGCTCCTGCTCCTTGTCCTTGAGCTGACCTAGAAGTTGGGAAACACAGCAGGCTGGCATCCAACCTGCCAGTGAGATGGGCGTCATTACCTGATCCTAGTCTAGAAAAAAAAAAAGGCGCCCAGTTTGGATTCCTGCCTATCACTGAACAGAAAGAACGATTCTCATGAGAGAAAACAATGGCAACTAATTATTGCCCATAGAAGGATCCTCAACAAATATCCAAGGTGTGGCAAAACAAGTCCAAGAAATATAACCTCCTAATAAAATAACACAGCTCAAGACAATCATTTGTTGTGGTAAATCCAACACCCTTTAGAAAAGATTGGACAAATTTAACCTCTCATCAGTTTACTATCACCACAAGGGAAAGATTTTTTGAAAGTTCAATTCAACGGGCACTCATGAAGTACCCAGGATACTGAATTCAATGCAATTCAACAGGCACTTACATGATATCTAGTAGAGTCCAGGCCATGTTAGATGTATTCTCTCTCATATAATTAGTGGTCTACCCAATTTCGGATCTTTCAAATTCTACTTTTCAAAAGGAAAAGAGTATGACAGGCACTGTGTGATCAGCCACAGTCAGACACACTGAAACTTGACTCTAGCATGGTGAGGCCATTTTGGTCCTCTTAGAGAACAAAGGATACAAAGACAAATATGATCATGCCCATTATTTCTCTGATTTGTTTTTTAAACAAATTGGAGCTCATAAAGGTCAAGAGATTTACTTAGGATCACATGGCTAGGAAGAATCAGTCTTGACACAAAGTCAAGTCTTTTAGATATGCTTGATCCAGATGCATCATTTTGTCCACAGAACCATGTTTCTTCTCTTCAAGACTGATCGGATTGAGTCATTTATTTTTCTAGGTGCTATTGAGTGTCCATTATAAAAGTTCATTTGCTGACAATACTTAAGGCTATATGTGATATTCTTCACATACACTCTCAAGGAAATTTTTTATACTGTCCTAACTCATTGGGAACAAGTCACATCCTTTCTAAATAAAAGTTCCTTGATATTCAGTGGAAAGTCACCAAGGTACACAAAGATGCCATAAGTACATGGGGAATACTCAATATTAAGTGTCATGGACAAAATAGTTTGCTGGCATTCTTATCCATGCTGCCACAAGCATCAGAGAAGGTGGAATTTCAGTCAAGTAAACTGATGCTATCATGACAAACATCTGTAAAACTTGAGGCAGTCAGGATCAGGTGGCCAAAATCAGATTCTGAAGAGGATTCTTTTTATCAAATCACTCCTATGGACACTGACATAAAACCTGGGGAAACGACTTATAAAAACTGCCTTAATCTGGAACATAACCAGCCACTGAATTCCAAGGAGAAGAGACGTGGGAGGAGCAATATCTGTTCCAAATAGATCAAGTTAGTCTCTCGTTAGAAGGCAATGAAACTGTCCATGGCTTCACTTGTCAAAGGGACCATGGCATAAACTGTTAATGGAGCTTCCTGTTTCCCCAGCACAAGAAGAGTCAGGAATCCTCAGGCTTGCCATTCTCTTCTCACCAGGCAGATCTCCATGGCAAATACAAAGCCAAGGCAGTAGTACTCATATGAACTGATGCTGTATCCTTGCTGAGTATCCCTTCTATGTTAAGTAAACTTTTTGTTAAACATCAAATGATCTTTGAGTGTCTCCTTACATTCCAATCCAAAGAATGAACAAATGGACTGCTCTGACACAATCCTAGTCCAGAACAAAGGGACAAAATAAACATGAAAACCGGTTCCATTGGGAAGACAAAGCTACTCTTTCTTACAACCCATTACCTCTGACTCTTCTTTTTTTCTCCCTTTTTTGGAGGGAGGAAGGCAAGGTAATTGGGGTTAAATGACTTGCTCAAGGTCACACAGCTATTAAGTGTTAAATGTCTGAGGTTAAATTTAAACTCAGGTCCTCATGACTCCAGGGCCAATGCTCTATCCATCGCACCACCTACTTGCCCCTTCTTTTGTTTTAAATCTAAGTGAGGGCAGATAGAGTATAAACCTGATGTCACTCCCCCTTCCATCAATTAACGATCATTTTATTGTCCCAAACCAGTGCATTCAACAAATAGTTACTGAACATCTCCTATGAGCAAGGGAGAAGAGAGGCAACTTGAAAGAAACTGGAAGGAGCAGACTCATAACATGGGCTTTTTTTTAGATTGACGAAAGCCAAATGAACCAAGATTTTCATTTCACATCCCATAGGGAAAAACAAGTGGAGAGAAGGGGTCAAGGAGCTTTCAAAGAGGCAGCTGAGTGGACGAGTGAAGAAAGTGCTGGCCTCAGAGTCAAGGAGACCTGAGCTTGAATTCTATCAGCTGTGTGATCCCAGACAATTCAGTCCACCACTCTGGGCCTCATCTGTAAACTAAAAAGGATGGATGGCTTGATAGTGTCTAACGTCCTTCTATCCCCAAATCCAGCATCCTGTGATTCCTCTGCAAAGGCCATTCCTTTAATAACTCCAGTAGGAGATTCTGTATACTCAGAGTGATCAGGTTTCACTGCAACATTAAGCAAAGTGTTTAATAAATGCATACTAAGTGTCCTTAATGATTTGTATCACCCCAAACTGTTTCATTACAGATGGAATGTGTGAAAGAGATTTTTAAGAGTTATATAAATGGGTCAGGAATTTACAAACATCTTACAGAAGGGTCTATTTTTTATTGCCCTAAAGATTTGAAACCAGTGAGTAGGTAGGAGAGGCATTAAGGTGAATACATTAATAAAGGAAGGAGGAGAGGCTGCCAACCAAGCCGGCAGCTACCAGATGCAATCCCATAATCCTCCCAGTTAGCAATCAAGATCAATAAACTCAACAAAGTTCAATAACTCCCTGTTACCTCAAAGAATAAGTATAAACTCTTGTATGTGGCATGTCTTTCCCAGTCTTACTTTCCTTACCCACTCTACAATCCTGCCAAACTGGACCTTCTATACAGGTCCCCACACCCAAAATTCCACCTCCTCTCACCACACCTTTGCACAGGAGGGCTGCCATGCCTTCAATGAATTTTCTTCTGACCTCCAACTCTTTAGAATCCTTATTTTCCTTTGAAGCTCTGTTCAAACTTTAACTCATGTAAAACACCTTTTCCTGATTCCCTCAGCTCCTAGTTTCTTCCCCCTGAAAGTGCTAATTACTTTATATATACTGATATATGTATACATTGCCTTTCCCATTAGAATCTAAGTTCCTTGAGGGAAAGGACTGTTTGCCTTTTGTCTTTGGCTAAAGCCTAGCACACAGCAGGCACCTAATGAGGGCTCATTGGTTGAATGAAACATCTAGGGACTCCTGATGTGGACTGATGTGGCCAAGTGAAAATTGAAATGTGTTTAATATTCAAGAAGTTAGGGGCGGCCAGGTGGCTCAACGAGTAAGATCACCAGCTCCAGTGTCGGGATGACCTGGGGATCAAATCTGGGCTCAGATACTCAGCACCACACCCAAAAATAACTGGCCATGTAACCTTGAGCAAGTTACTTAACCCAATTGCTTAAAAAAAAGAAAAAAATATTCAAGACATTAAAAAGTAAGGACAGCCTTCCTGTACCACTTTAGCAAACAGCAGTCCTTTGCACTTACCGCAACATCTAAGAAGCAGGTTTACAAATGGATTCTCCTTTTTTTTTTAAGAAAAGGTTCTTCTGCCATGATCATTATCATGATACAAAAATATTTTGTTACAGAGTCACAACAGCTGGGAGGAAGCCTCCAGTTAAGGGACTCTGACTCCTTGTCCCAATTCACTTAGAATTACCAAAATGCGATGGGGTTACAAGGCTAGATCTAGTCAAATGAATGGAAGTCAGTGGTAGCCAAAGGGTAAATTCGTTTTCTGCCCTTTTCCTGCATATAGCCTCTCACAGATTTCAACTGTTCTAAATGCAAAAGGTGACTGGTCAACCCAAGGAGGCTTGAGCTTTCAAACAAAACAAGCACAAAACTTTCTCATGGGCCACTCCAAAAGGGCAGCTAGAACTTTCCAGTGTGTTGATGTTTTTATCAAAATTCAAATAGGATGACACAAGTTAATGGCAGTAGACATCCAAAAAAAAAGTCACAAGCTCTGGGCTATTCCTTTCTGTCAGTCACTATGAGGAAAATAAAAGGCATTATTTATTGGTGATAAAGTTGTCATCTTCAATGGTGGCTGAGCTGAAACAACTACTGAAGAATCCACATGTTTGACTAAGGCACTGCTACCAGCAATATATTCCAGAGAGGTCAAGGAAAGAAGGATGTATTTTTGCTTTTCTTTACATCTTCAGGGCTTAGCAAGCTATTTGGCACATTTTTAAATTTAAAAATATTTTAAAATTTAAATATTTAAAAAAATAAAAAATATATTTAAAAAATAAAATTTTAAATTTAAAAAAATGTTTCAGTCACGTCCAACACTTTGTGACCCCATTTCAGATTTTTTTGGCAAAGACACCTGAGTGGTTTGCCATTTTCTTCTCCAACTCATTTTACAAATGAGGAAACTGAGGTAAACAGGGTGAAGTGACTTGCCCAGAGTCATACAACTATTAAATGTCTGAGGCCAGATTTGAACTCAGGTCTTCCTGATTCTAGACCCAGTGCTCTATCCTCTACACTACCTAGCTGTCCTTGGCACGTAGAAGCGAGTAATAAATTATTGCCAGTTGTTGACTGGTAATAAATTTTTATTGACTACCCAATAAGGCAGTGGCAAAATGAAAACAAGACAAAGGTCTCCTCACTCCCAGGCCATCACTCTTTCCATGAAAGCAGAATAATAGGAGACTTTAAATGAAAGGTCAAGGAATCTGGACTGTGTTCTACAGGCAATGCTGTGAAAGAGAAACACAAATAAAGAACTCTAAGTAATGAACCTGAAACAGTATTAAAATCATTCATGCAAGTCTGATCTCTAACAATGATGCTCACGAATGTTTCCAACTTTGAAAGTTCCCCTGAGTTTATGGACAATTAACTTTTAACCTTGGAGAGCCACAGAGTGGGGCTGCTAGAGGAAAATGAATTAAAGAGAGGGAGAAAGGGACTCAGCACTCAACAAAGGAAGAATGCATTAATAGGTAGCTCTTGGCAATGGTCTACCAGGGGTGGGGAGCCTGCAGCCTCGAGGCCCCTAGGTCTTCAAGTGCAGCCTTTTGTGAAATCTGGATTCAGGCAAAGGGCCACACTTGAGAACCTAGAGGGCCACCTGGAGGCCCCAGCCTCCCCACCCCTGGTCCCCTACTTTCTATAGTCCCTACATTAAACTGGATGATGCTTTTGAAAATCATCTAACATTTAGAAACACGTGTTCTTCTTCTAACCAATCTTACCTGTTAAAAAGAAATGATGGATGTAACTACTGGATATTAGCTATTAATATTAGATTATTAGGATTATTAAAGAGATAGAGTCAGCAAAGAGTCAGCAAAGCTTCATCAAGAATGGGTTGGGAGAGGTTGAAAGCCAGGTGGCACAGTGAATAGAGCACCGGCTCTGGAGTTGGAAGGACCTGAGTTCAAATCCAGCCTCAGACACTTGATGCACTTACTAGCTGTGTGACCTTGGACAACTCACTTAACCCCAACTGCCTTGCCTTTCCCCCTCAAAAAAAAAAAAGAATGGGTTGGGTCAGATTCTGCTTTTTCCAAAATCACCAATGATTCTTTTTCTGTCTTCATTTTATTATTTTTAAGAATTGAGTTTTATTTCTATATTTTGTTTTTTTGTTTTTACATCACTTAGTTTCCCTTGTGTCCCTTCCTCACCGCCTCCCAGAGAAGCCATCTTTTCTATCAAAGTTTTTTTAATAAAGGGAGGGAGAAGAGAAAAATAACTTGGGAAAACCAACCAATATATCCCAAAGAAACCGATGTGTTTGTTCCATGCACCACACCTGTGAACTCTCTACCTCTGTAAATGAAGGGGAGGGGAGTTTCTTCTCATTATCTCTTCTTTGGAACCAAGTTTATTCTTTATGATTTTGCAACATTCACTTCTAACTGTTTTGGTGTGCTCTTATAGTCATTACATATAATCAATGAGCATTTAACTGCCAAGTCTGACGGTCTTTTCTCAAGCTTTATCCTTCTCCGCTTACCCACTAGTTGTACTTGGCATTGTTAACCACCTTCTCCTTCTAGTTAATCATTATTCTGTAGGGGTTTGTGACAGTCTTCTTACCTTTCCTTCTCCTTCTTTGCTGGTTCATCCATATCTTCCCATTTCTCCCTCCCCAACATCTCTCACACGGAACTCTCTCCCTACTCACATCATTCATTGATTCTCTCACAGATTATTGGAACAGCCTTCCTACTGGCCTCCCTTCCTCTCTTCATTCCAATCCATTTCCCACAGCTGCCAAATTGGTTTTCTTTAGATATAATCATATAACTCTCCTACTCAGTTAACTTCTTGGCTCTGGACTATCTCTAAGATAAAATCCCACCTCCTCTATTAGCTTTCAAAGCTCAAGACCTAGCCCCCACCTGTCTCTATCATCTCAGTGGACATTACTTCCCCTCTAATCCTCTGCCATCTGGCCATTCTGGCTTTCTCTCTATTCCTCACACTCCTCCCTACTCATGGCCTTTGAACTGGCCATTTCCTCATGCCTGGAATGCACTCCCTCCTCATCTCTCCTTCCTTTTAGATGTAGCTGCTCAAGCACCATGATGCTTTTCCTGATCCCCCAACTGCTGGTACCTGCCTTCTCTCTCTCCCTCCCAAATCACCTTGTTTTTACTACTTTATGGATAACTGTTTTTATTAGATTTGTGTTTATGCTGTATATACTTACATATGTATTGGTTACTTCCCCCATTAGAACATAAGCTCCTATGAGTAGAGCTGGTTCATTCTTTGTGCTTACATGCCCAGAGTATGGCATATAATGGCACTAAATAAATGCTTGCTCATTGACTGACTGCCTAATTTCCTCTTTCAATAGGGTTATAAATGAGTAGAGGAAAGCTATTGATAATGTCTTCTTTGATTTTAGCATAGCATTGACTAAATACCTCAGATCAATCTTATCCAGCAGATGGAAAAATGTAGATCAGATGATAACACAATTAGATTGATTTGGAATGGACAAACATCCAAATTCTTTCGGAAGTCATGTAATGGTTCAATGTCAACTTGGCAAAAGGTCTCACGAGTAGTCCATATATGGCCCCAGACACTTTACTAGCTGTGTGACTGCAGGCAAGTCACTTAACCTCTTTTGCCCTCAGTTTCCCCAATTGTTAAATGGGGTAATAAAATAGCACCTATCTCCCTGGTAAGAAGGTAAGAGTCACTTTGTATTCTGCCCTGGTAAGACCAGGTCCCAGTGTTTTTTGTTTTGTGCTAGGCACCAGTTTAAGAAAAACTGATAAGGTAGATGATGAAAAGCATGAGTTCAAATCTTAGGAGGATTACTTGAAGGTCCTGGGTTTTATTTTGCTTTTGTGGGGGGGAGCTTACAGCTTACTCCCTGCTGCTGCTTGGTATAGAGATTTAGACTTCTCTTCAAAAGCCTCCCAGGAAGCTTAGACTAAAATAGAATGGATTCTCTCATCTGGGAACTCTCAGGTCAACTTGTACTCAGTATTACACTCTCTCTAACTCTTGCCCAATGAGATCTTATATGACCACGTTTGCTAACATCTCTGGAATAAGGAAATTTTCACACAGATAAGACCTAATCTCATTCTCAGACTGCCCAGTTTTCACTCACTATCTTAACACAAATTCTCCTAGCATCATGGACCAGTCTTAGCTCAGCTATTAATTCAAACCAATGATACAGACTCAGGTTTCAGATGCAATGAAATATGGATGAACCCCAAAATTCAATAAAAATAAATGTAATTACATTGAGAGATTTAAAAGTATACTAGTACTAATTAAAGTGGTTTCTCCTCTCAGACTCGGGCACAGCAGCAAAACTGGGTCAGAAGGATATTGAGAATTACACCAAACCTCAGAAACACTAACTCTCCATAGCCTGGGTATTTTAGGGTTTAGGCAATATGGAATGAAGGCCTGCCAAAAGTTTAAGCCCTGGTCTTCTGGATCAGTCAAATCCTCACAATAGCCTCCTTGCCCCCTTAAAGAGAAAACTGTCCCAACTAAGTTAAACCAGTTCTTATTCCTAGTCCAGCCACCCAGCACACAAGACTTCCTCACTGACACAGAGAATGCAAGGATATACAGGGGAGACCACCCTGCAATCAAGGCTCCCCCAAAAGCCACACTTTTTCTCCCATACAAAGACCTCACTTGGTTCTCTCTCCCTCTTTCAAGGATAAGAAGACTACTTTTAGGCTAATTATGTTTGAAATCATTTCAAGCTCTCTTCCTATGACCTGAAATAAAAATCATTGAGCTCTGAATTTGTCCATGACAACCAACTCAATCTCTTTTTGTGCTGCTGACTTACTTCTGACATTCTTCCCACATTCCATTTCAAAGACTAGGAAAGAAGATCGCTTACTGATTAATAGCAAAATGAGCCTACCTGGGCACTAGAAACATACCAGCTGGAATGGAGCTTTTAAAAATCAGATAAAATCATACTCCCCTTTAAAAAAAAAATCTACTGACTGGTTAGTTAATTCCTTCATTTTGACAGTGTAGTGAGAAGTATGTTATGTCTTGGTCTTATTATCCAGAGAAAGAAATGAGAAACAGAAATATATAGAAAATAATTTTACATATATCTATACCTATTTGTGTCTAATGATGGCCATGTCTGGGGCTGGGGGGGCAGGGGGGGGAGAAAGAAAAGAAAAAAAAGAAATGTACATGATAACTTTATTATATATTTTAAAGGAATAGCAGGTTGGACATGATTGCTATCCTGGTCACCATCTGTCACTCTGTCTCACTGTCCTTTCCTGATCATTCTTTTATTTCACTCTGAAACTCTCAGATGGTCTTGGAACTGACCGAGTAAGTCTACTGTTTGTGCAACCCTAAGCAAATCATTTTGCCTCTGGTCCTCAATTTCCTCATCAAGGCGATTGAGTTAGATTATCTATAGATAAAACACAAACATCTATGAAGTACTATGTGTCAAACACTGTGCTGGGAATATAAAAACAAGAAGAAAGTAGTCCCTGCACTCAAGGAGCTTACACACTAATGGAACTGAAAAGGGATAGGGAGGTTGGGGGAGGAGAGATACTTCCAAAAGGGACATGGTGGCAACATTCAGACTGTCAATAGCAAAACCAGAAGGGGAATGAAGGATGACTGTCCTGGATCTCTACTTAAAATAGAAGACCCCAGAAAGGACCTGCTAATGGAAGAAACAAGACAGCCTGGTAGACAGATGTTCTAGGGCAAGGAGATTGTAGTGGCCATCAGATGTTCCAGAGTGAGGAGTCTTCAGGGGCTGAGTCATGGTGACAAAGTCCAAAAGTCAGAAGAAAAACTGGAGGGGGCATCTATAAGCTACCTTCAGATTCTAAATTCTACATCCCCCCCAAACACATTAATTTATAAAGTTACTTATCTGGGAACAAGGCAGTAAAAAAAAAAAATGGAGCAAGAGAGAGGTACTTTCCAGTGGGGTAGAGGGAAAGGTGATAGAAAGGAGATGGGAGCCTGGAAAGATGGGTCACCCTAAATGTCTCTGCAGGGAGCAATATGGAAGTATAGAGGGGAGGACTCAGAAGGAAGATACAAAGTAGCACAGGAACAGGAAACAAACTTTCCCTGCTTGGGTTTGGTCTCCATGATCTCTAACCAGCCATGCTATATTAAAGCATCCCAGTGACTCCACACATTCCAGGGAGCCATTTCACGGACAAGCAGCCTTGAAATATTCCAGGACCAGACCTGTCCTTGCCTGCCTGATTTCTATAACTCCAAAATCTGAAGTTTTTCTAGAACTGACCTTTAAAACTAAACTTGCCACAATAATTTCAGCTCTTGAGGATACGCAGCAAAAGCTTTTAATCTTCCTGCCCTCCCCCTTCTCTCCCTACAGTGAAAGGCAATAAAGGCCACCATCCTTGCAGGAGAATGAATCCAGAGGGCTGAAAGGAAGCTGCTGTTTCTGCTCAAGGCAGTGATCTCTGGGTGAGCAACACGGAGCCACTGACAAGACTTACTACCAGTGCATATGAAGTGAAATCACTATGCTCAGCCACTGAAACTGTGGGTGTTAGTTTTTATGAACTGATGATACTAGGCTTCTGCTGAGACAAATACAAGATGTAGCAAGAAAGGCCAAAAGGAAAGAAAGAGAAGAGAAAATAAAAAAGGAAAACAAGATTTTCATCCATTTCCAGAGTTGTTTATAGAAATGGGAACTAAGACACAAAGTATGTACATGAAAATCAAGCAAATGAGGAAAGGAAGGAAACAAGCACTTATTAAGTGACTACCGTTTGTGCCAGTCAGCATACTAAGCATTTTACAAATATAATCTCATTTGATCTTCACAAAAACCCTAGGAGGGATGTTCTATTATTTTCCCATTTTATAGATGAGGGGGCCATGGCAAACATAGATCAAATGATTTGCCCAGGATTACACAGTTACTAAGTTGTCTGAGGCTGATTTTGACCTAAAGTCTTCCAGACTCCATGACCAGCACTCCATCCAGCAAGGCATCCAGATGCCCCTCAGAAAGAGCATAATCCTTTCTGAGATTACACCCCAAGTCATTTTTGCTTCTCAAGGTTAACTTGAATATTAAATGTCATACTATGAAAAATTAAAGATAGATTAGGTACCCTTCTTGGCTTGGATCACAAACAGAAAAATATAAAATGTTAATCACATGAAACTGAAAGGCTTTTTGCCTGAACACAATTAATGCAACTGAGATAAGAATGTAGTAGTATCTTTGCATCAAATATCTCTGCTAAGGGTCTGTAAAAGCATGACACATAGGTGACAAACAAAAATATATAACACCAAGAGTCATTCACCAATCAAATCAATAAGAGTAAAAAGATATGAAAATAACAACCATATTGAATATTACTACAAATCATTAATAATAAAAGAAATGCAAAAAAGTAACATTAGAGCTTCACATCAAATTTGCAAATTGGCAAGGATATTAAAAAAAATGGGAAGAGTCAATGCTGGAGAGGTTGTGGAAAGATAGGCACACTAATTAAATAACATCAGAACCATGAATCTGTACAGCCCTTCCAGAAAACAATTTAGAAGTGACTAAGGAAGTGATTAAACTGTCCATATCTAGGAAACCTAGAAATCCCACTGCTTAAGTGAATACCTTAAGAAAGACAATGATAAAAAGAAATATCCCATAGACCGCAGAATACTCTTGCCAACACTACTTGAAATAACAAATAACTACAGCTATACCTCCGAGATACTGCAGATTTGGTTCTAAATCACCACAATAAAGAAAATATCACAAAGCAAGTAACATGAATTTTTTGGTTTCCCTATACATATAAAAGCTGTGTTTACACTATGCTGTGGTCTGTAACGTGTGCAATAATATTATGTCTAAACAAAAATGTACATGCTTTAATTTAAAAATGCTTTATTGTTAGAAAATGCTAACCATCACCTCAACCTTCAGCGAGTCATAATCTTTCTTTCTAGCAGAGGGTCTTGCCCCAGTGTTGATGGCTGCTGACTGATCAGGAGGAGGTTGCTGAAGATTAGGGTATAGCAGCTTCTTAAAATAAGAAAATAGCTAAATTTGCCACATCGATCAACTCTTCCTTCCGGGAAAGATTTCTCTATAGCATATGATGCTGTTTTATAACATTTGGAACATCTTTCAAAATTGGAATCAGTCCTCTCAAAACCTGCTGCTTTATCAACTATGTTTGTATAATATTCTTCAATATTATTGTCTCAGGGAATAGGGAGGTCCAAAGAGACAGAGAGAGAGAGAGAGAGATGAGGGAACAGCGAGTCGGTGAAACAGTCAGAACATACACTATTTATCAATTAAGTTTGCCATCTTATACAGGCATGGTTCATGGTGCCCCAAAACAATTACAATAGCAACATCAAAATCCACTGGTCATATATCATCATAACAGGTAATGATGAAAAAAATGTGAAATATTGTGAGAATTTCCAAAATGTGCCAGAGAGACATGATGCAAATACATGCTATTGGAAAAAATTGCACTGATATATTTGCTTGACACAGGGTTGCCACAAACCTTCAATTTGTTTAATAAAAAAACCTGCTACATTTGTAAAGTACAATAAAGCAAAGTGAGTTATGCCTATAAACATATGCCTATAAACATATACTACGTTATATGAATGTAATGGAATATTACTCTGCTCTAAGAAATGATGAAAGAAGAAAAGCATGGGGAAACTCATGAACTGACTGAAGGTGAAATAAGCTTTAGAAACTGCTTACATAATAACTTCAACAACGAAACGGAAAGAACAATGAAAGAATTAGAACAGAATGTTGTGACATTACAAAGACCAAACTTGTCCCCAAGGAGATATGAAAGTGACTTTCTCCCCCATTCTAGAGCACAAGAGACATGACTTTTTCAATGCACTGGTTAATTCCATTGAACTGGTTTCCTTTTATCTTTATTATTTATTTTAAAACTTTCTGGGAGGAAGAGATGACAGGGACATATTGTAAATGTAGGGGATGCAGAAACCAAAGAAATCAATAATTGTTTAAAGGCAGTTTCCTTCAAAACTGAGCTCAAGAACCAACTTATACACAAGACTTTTCCCTCAGGTTCTAGTAATTTCTTTCCCCACCAAAATTATCTCATCTATACAAACAGACATACTTGGTGGCTCCTCTCAATAAAATATTAGTTCCTTAAAAGTAGGAATGATTTCATTTTTGTCTATATATCTCTACTCCCTGGCACATAAGCACTTAATAGATGTTTGTTGACTGACTGACTGTTTAAGAAGGGAGATGAGGTGAAACTAGGAAGTGAATGAGGAAGGTGATAAAAATTAGAACTAAAAGAATGGTGTGAGCCTGTGAGATACGTTGCCTGAAAAGTCAATGTAACACAAAAGTATAAAAATTGGGCACACTTAAAAAGCTTTACCTACTTCCCAAGAGGCGCACGGGATGAAATAAGTCTTTGTTCCTTTTCTGGCTTACCCAGAATTAAATATTCAAAAAAAAATCACAGACTTAGAGCAGGAAGGACCTTAAGAGATCAATTGGCCCAACCTCCTTATTTTACGGATGAAGAAAGAGGTCTAACAATGTTACAATCCTTGCCCAAAGTCACACAGCTAGTAAAAAAACAAAATTTGAATCCAGGTCCTCTGACTTCAAAGCCAGTGGTCTTCACACTGAACTACATTGCCTACCCCACTCCACTCCATGAGTAACATGAATCCTGCTGATATAAATTCTATAATAACAAAAGAAAAAAATTAAGTGGAAGAATCACTGAAAAACCAGGCATCCCACATATGGGATGAGCTAGTTCAGAACTGCTTTCACTACAGGTCTTCAAGCAAAAACTGGATGGGCACAAGGCAGGTATGTTTTCAATGGAATTTAAGTTCAGGAACAAGTTGCAAATGCAAAAACATTTTCTATAAATCAGTGTTGTCCGTGACTGTAGCAATTCTCCACTTTGTAGACAGAGCTGAATATTAGTAAGTTAAGTAAGTCCTTCGTTCTTGGGCCACTCCCATCCCACTTGTGACTAACACATCAATCAAACTGTTTTTGAGATAATCAGGGTTAAGTGACTTACCCAGGGTCACATGGCCAGTAAATTATCTGAGGCTGGATTTGAACTCACGCCCTCCTGACTCCAGGTCCAGTGCCCTATCCATTGTGCCACCTAGCTGCCACTATCACTTAAATTTGTTCAGGGGATGCTAAAGATCAATGCTTTTGTCTTTTTCCATTTTACACTTTTTTGGTACAAATGGCTTATTTGAAAAAGTCATGTTTTAGAGGGTCCCAAACATCTGAAAACAAACAGACGGAATTGGGAGAGGTTGGATTGCTAAACTCAGAGTAGTTGTCAATGGTTGGGTTCCATCTTGGCGGGAGGACTCCAGTTGTGGGACCCCAGGGATCTGTGCTATTTAACATTTTTATCAATGACTTGGATAACAGTGATATTTTCAACAAATTTGCCTGTGAAAGAAAACTGGGAGGGAGAGCTACCACATCAGGATCCGTGAAGATCCTGCCAGGCTGGAGAGAACACTGGGTCGAATCTAATACGATGAAATTCAGTTGAAATAAATGTAAAGTCTTTCACTTGCCTACAAAAAGTCAACTTTACAAGTATAAAACAAGGGAGACAGAAAGACACCAGCTGTTCCCCAAAACATTAGAAGGTATTCAGCTCAATACGAGCCAGCAGTGTGATGTGAAAGCCCAAAAAAGCTAATGAAGTCTCAGATTGCATTAAGAGCAAGATCATTTCCAGGAACAGGGAGGTGATAATCCATTGTACTTTGTCCTCCTCAGACCTCTTCTAGGATTATGTACAATTCCAGGCACCACAATTTAAGAGCAACCATTATAAACTGGAAAATGTTCAGGAGGGCCTTGAGTCCATTATATAGATGAGAATGGCTTAAAAGAACTGGGCACCATCGATGAGAAAATATCTAAACAATTTCCAGTATACTCACATGAGGGAATATTATTTTGCTATAAGAAATAATAAAGGGGACAGTTCCAGAGATACCTGGGAAGAGCTGCATGAACTGATACAGAAAGAAGTGGACAGAACTAGGATTTCTTTGCACTATTTACTCAATAATATTATATATAATGTTATTTTATAAAATAATCCATACAATAAAATATACAGTACAACATACCAAATTATACAATTTTAAATACTAATCAGTTATTTACATAATAAAAACAATGAAGATAAAAAAAACTCTGAAAAACTTAAGAACTTGGATCAATGCAATGACCAAGATTCCATGGGACTCAAGAGGAAAGTTGCTGTCCATCTCCTGACAGAGAGGTGATGAATGGACAGAGAGTGCAAATTGAGACATAGTTTTGTTTTGGACAAGGCTAATGTGAGAATTTTTTTCATTTTTAATATAATTTTTTTAATTTTAATTTAATTTTTTTATATGAGAATGTTTTACTTGACTCAGTAACAAGGGGTTTTCTATTCTTGCTTTTTTTAAGGGGAAGAAGAGGAGGCGGATTTTCATTCACTGAAAAACAATGAAATAAAATTTAATTTTTTAAATGGCTACTAATGGCTTGGTTATCTGGAAAAAAGATAGCTGTCTTCAAGCATTTCAAGGGCTGTGTTGTATTCTAGCTATCTAATGGCAGAATGGCTTGACCTAAGGGGTGATGGGTTCCCCCTCCTTGGAGGTCTTTAAGCCAAGGCTGCACTGAACAATCATTTACTTGTTGGGTATATTTTACTCAGGATTCCTTTTGTACATGGCTTGGACTAGCTGGCTGCTAAGGGCTCTTCCAACTCTCAAATTCTGTGATTCTCATCTGATTCTCAAATACTTTGTGTATATCTGTGACAGCAGTACAGAAGAAAAGGCAAAGTCTGAATCAATCTCCAGTTTGGGGAGTGTGGCAGCTGGCGGGGCAGGTTTTGATCTCCGCAGTGTTCCCATCGCCCCCTCTCCCCACACCCTGGCATTCAGGGAAAGAAAACATTTTAATTGAGCTCATTTAAAGTATTTCATCTCATTTTCAGGCTTTGCTGTGATGAGTAAGATTAGATTATAGGACTTAATGTGCACTGAGAGAAAAGGTCCTTTTATT
The DNA here is from genome assembly GCF_028583685.1 of Petaurus breviceps papuanus. Lineage (NCBI taxonomy): Eukaryota > Metazoa > Chordata > Mammalia > Diprotodontia > Petauridae > Petaurus > Petaurus breviceps. The sequence continues at coordinate 9,627,008 of NW_027185655.1, read as the reverse complement.
TGACTCGGGGATCCAGTTTAAAACCTTAATGAGCATGATGGGGGGTTTTCTGCTGATAAATACATATTTGATGAAAAATTCATCCCCAGCTGGAATTCTGTTACTTCACAAAGGCTTGCCAATTCCCTTAACTAAATCAGAAGTACTGGTAGGTAGGAAGGGAGGAAACTGGGTCTCTAGGGGATCCCAACAGAAAGATGTGAAACCAGAAAAGAAGGGGGCCAGGCAAACAGTAAGAGAGCAAGGGGACGGCTAGCAGACGCAGGCAGCCAGAATTTCCTGCTGGTCTCCACGTGAGGGCAAGGAAGCAATGAACTAAGATCTACTCTCCCCAGGTGGATCAGCTGAGGAGGAAGGATGGGAGGCCATCAACAAAGGAGCAAGAGAGGATGTGGTGAGTAGGGGAGAGAGGGCAGAAAAGGAGAAGAGAGTAAGCATTTATTAAGTACCTACTGTATGTCAGGCACTGTGCTAAGCACTTTCTACAAATAGCATCTCATTTGATCCTCACAACTTTGAGAGGTAGCTACCATTATTATCACCAAATTGATAGGACAAATTCAGGGGAAGTGACTCGCCCAGGGTCACACAGCTAGGAAGTATCTGAGGTTGGATTTGAACTTGGTTCTTCATGACTCCAGACCCAGAGCTTTATCCATTGAACCACGTAGCTGCCTCCAGAGGGTATACCCACATGGACAAAATGACAGGTCTCTCATAGAACTGACGTGTCCCATGTGCTTGAATATACCCACTATTTAGCAGGTACTAATAAGGAAGTGGGAGAGGCAGGAGGAGAGGGGATTATGTACATAGCTCTTCCTTCTCTCCTTCTTTTTCTTCTTCATTAAAAAGAGACTGGGTAAGAAGGTCCTAGGCTCATCCAACGACTCCAAGAAGATTTGGAAAGCCAAAACTCAGTTGGGGAAAGTTCAAGTTCCAAGACTTTCAAACAAGTGACCAACATCACCCCCTTCCCTCTTCTCTGTCTCAATCAATTAAACAATCAGAACATTCATTAAACACCTACTATGTACAAAGGATTGTACTAGGGATACAAAAATCCTGAGAAGGGAAAGAGCACTGAGTGGGACCCTTCAGTGCCAGGTGCATGTGTTTCCATGGCTCTGTGACCAACACATGGCTTCAATAATAGTTTATTCTAAGTTTGTGCCCATTCTTCCGACTGCTACTGAGTGCATTTGTGGGAGAATGTGACCTAGAACTGTGAGGAATGCTTTGCTCATGGATCATGAACTCTAGTTCAAGGAATTCAGACCCAACAGAGTACCCAGAGATCTAGAAGTATGAGTAACAGCAATGTTGTATGATGATCAACTGGGAATGACTTACTCAGCAATACAAGAATCCAAGACAATTCCAAAAGATTTATAATGAAAAATACTATCCACTTCCAAAGGAAGAACTGAAGGAATCTGAATGCAGATTGAAGTATACCTTTTTTTAACTTTATTTTTCTTCTTTTGTTTTGGGGTATTTGGGTCTGTGTTTGCTTTTGCAATATGGCTAATATGGAAATATGTTTTGAATGATTACACATGCATAATCTATATCAAACTGCTTGCTTGCTCAAGGAATGGGGAGAGAGGAAGGGAGAGAATTTGGAACTCAGAATTTTTAAAACTGTATGTTAAAAATTGTTTTTACATGTAACTGGAAAAAACAAAATATAAAAATTTTCACCAAAAACAAGAGAAAAAAGAAGAAAAGAGAGTAACTGAAGTGTTTTTAAATGCATTGAAAAGGACAGAAGCCAGAAAGAAACACAAACATGATCACTTTAAAGGGTACAGGCTTAAATTATTATATATTTAAAGGAAAAGCAAGCTGTACTTAAGAGAAATTCTCCATCTCACATATAATCTGCTTTTTCTGTCATACTCTGAATATGGAAATACTCATTTAATTTGGTATACATAATATATAATTTATAATATATCTAATACATAATTTGGTTCATAATTTTAAAATTAAGTATGTAAACATATGTTCATATATGCCTATACATATATATTTAAACATGTATATCAACCTTTCATCATTTGCTTCCATTACCAAAGAGGGTTTGATTCTTCTCCTTCTGAACACCAGACTAAATTTTAAAAGGCACCAACCACACTCCCAGGACGTTCCGGATCTCCACAGCACCATGCCCTCTGCAGTCTGTCTGAGGAATGGATCTTCTGGAGAAGCCGGGATGGGATTTTATTTAGCAAATGTGAGTTGAAGGATGCCAAAAATTCAGCACAGGAACTTAGATGGGTTCTCGAAAACAAACCAAATGGCTTTTAAATCTCCTGGAAGATTGTGTCTTTCAAAAGACCCTCTTTATTTTAATCTACTTCATCCCCAAGTGAGCCTTGATCTTTATCTAGACATGGCAACAGTCATTAGGCACAAGACTTCAGGGAGCTTCATTCATTTCATCACAGCCCCTAAGTTTCTTCACTGCTTCCTAACCACATCAGCCGTTAGCATCAATCCCCCAAACCAGCTTTTATCCGGCTTCTTACCACCTTATCACAAATAAAAGTAGTCCCAAGCTGAAATGAAAGCTGGATGAGGTAAGGACTATTAGAGGCAGGGTCTTCTGATGGACACATGGCACCAGAGTCAGGAAGTTCTAGGATTAAGGCCCATCTCCAACACTTACTAGCTCTGTGACCTTGGCAAAGTCACCTGATTTCACAGAGTACCTCCAGCACAACTCTCAAAGAATATAAACTGCAGAGAAAAACAAAATTGCATCCACAGAATAAGTTTCCCCCATAGGAGGTCTCTATATCAATAAAATCACAGGTCTAATTTATTTTTAATTATGGGCAGTGGACAGAGCACTAGGCTTGGAATCAAGAAGACTCATTTTCATGAGTTCAAATCCAGTCTCAGACACTTCCTAGTTGTATGACCCTGGGCAAGTCACTTAACTCTGTCTCAGCTTCCTCATCTATAAAATGAGCTTTAGAAGGAAATGGCAAACCACTCTAGCATCTTTGCCAAGAAAACCCCAAAGGGGGCCACAAAGAGATACAACAACAACAAAAGCAACAATGTTTTTAATGCTAAAACATGATTTAGATGTGTCACCACTCAGATCATTTTCCCTGCCCAATAATCATTTGGTCTAGAAGACTTCTGGAAGTGTGGTGGGCAGAGGGAGGTCTCTTCCTCCATTCTTCTTTCTTCCTTCTATTTTTATACAAGTGAATTTAGATTTAAATTTAAATTTAGGTGTAAAAAAAAAGGTAGACAATCCTGAAGGAGAAAAAAAGGCTGAGGGATGATATGTGGGATGTGGAAAGGAGAATGAGCCATAGGTTAGGTTTTTCCAAAAGAAATATATTTGGTAACTAATGGAGGAAAAGATAAAATAAAGAAAAATGCAAAATGATAGCACGAAAAGGTTTACTGAACATAGAAATCCTCCCCTAAGATAACTTCAGTTTGACTTAGATGGCATCCATGCCTTGCCTCAACCATGTCTGAGCAACGCTTCCCACCTCAGACCCAAAGAGGGCCCCCAGGCTTCTCGTCTCCCTGTACTAGCTTCCAAACGTACAAGTCTGATCACGTCACCCTCTACTCGGTTAACTCCTTTGCCTTCCTCACCACCTGGCCACAACCAATCTTTCCTGCCTTGTTATATACATTAGGATATTCTCCTCTCTCATACTCTATAATCCAGTCAGACTGGTCTTGCTTCCAGACAAGCCACTTCCTACCTCCAAGCTTTTGTCCTTTTTATCCCCCGTGCTTGGAATACATTTCATCCTCTACCTCTGCTTCTTAGAATCTCTTGCTTTCTTCAAAACTCAACCCAAGGCACCTTCTGAATGAAATCTTCCTGGATCCCCCAGCTACCAGTGAGTCTTCCCCCAAAATG